>NW_004567103.1:48724475-48751507 GCF_000260355.1 Condylura cristata
AGACAGTGTAGGCTGACTTTCAAATTGGAAGAAAGGTCCATGAATCAAGGAATGAAGGTGGTTTCTAGAAGCTGGAAAGGGTAAGAATACATTTCCCAGTAAAGCCCCAGCCAACACTTTGATTATGGCCTAGTATGAATCCATTTTGGATTTTGAACCTCCAGAACTGTAATATAATAAATTTGTGCTATTGAAGCTACTATGTGGCAATTTATGAAGCTAGCACAAGCTTCCACTATACACACACACACACATACACACATCTGTTCAACAGAGAAATCATAACATAGTAGATTCTTTGTGTACTGGCTTCAGCTCTGCCAAATAGCATGGATGTATACACACAAACCAACCCAGGGATGAAAACATCTTTGAAGTTATTCTTCATGCACCAAAGATGAAAAGTCTTCCTAACGAGAAGACTCAGTTTAAACATTCATTTAAATTTTAATCTCAGCAACAGAACTGCCATTTTAATGGTAAACATCCTTGTTATATTGACTTAGTCTGTTTTCAGCAGTTTTTAGCAGCTCACATATTCTCTGTACTAGTTATGGATGAACAGAATCTAAGGACATTAATATTGCTAGTTTGAGTATATTTGAAAATTTAATCATATTGCTGTTTAATATTTTAAAATTCATTGCTTAGTTTAAATAATTGGCTAGTTAAAAATCAGTAATGGAATAAAATGACTTAAATTTCCTTGATATGGTGAAATAAATTAGAACCATTAAATGTCTGCAGATGATACACATTTTTACAGGATAAATCTCTCGTTGGACATTTCCCAAACACAACCAGACTCATGTTGCCTTATAACAATAACAACTACCTGCTTATTCATATCAATTATATATTAATCTTTTGATAAGTATTATCCCACTAATTCTTTTAACATCCTGACAAGGAGGTGCTATTTCCATTTCCCTAATAAGGAAAGTAACAATCAAAGCACAAAATCACATAGCATGACTAAAACTGGAATTGAATTCAGATATTTATGAACACATACCCATTCCTCTTATATATTTTCATTAAAATATAGCCTTTTAATTCAAAGTAGAATTTTAAGTAACGAGATGAATCTCGTTAATCTTAAGTATGAATTTTAAGTATACACAAATCCTTCCTAGACTTTTTTTACAGTGTAAAAAAGGGGTAAATTAAAGAGAAACCAGTAAGCTGAATTTCTATGGCTCCAAGTCACTTCTTTTTTAATTCTTATAAACCTGAAGTACAGAATTAGAAATCAAAGCAATTTTTCAGTTACATTTCTTTCATCACCATAGAGCTCAACCTTAAGATAGTGTGAGGCACTGATCCTTGCACACAGGGGAAGGGACAAAACTGTAAGAGAAGAAAATGCAAAGCTGGACCACTGTTGACAGTTTCTATAAACCTATTCTGCCACAGGGCACAGAAGGAGTGTCATGCTCCCATCAAAGGATCTTCTTGTTTATATCTGCATCCCAAGGATACAAAGAGGGCATCTGGTAAGCTTCTAAAGACTTCAGTCATACATTCAATAATGATCTACTGACTATCCATCTACTACAGAGCAGCACTGGGCCAGACACTAAGCAATCACCTTTATTTTTAGTTTTGCTCTGTTTAAGAGAGCTGAACGATCCTGAAGAAATAGTGTATTCTAAAAAGTGTTGATCCCTTGTCTCTAAAAACAGAAACCCAGCAGGTTGCATCATTTCAACACACTAACTTCTGAGTAAAACAAGTTCCCAGATGGCTGGCCCTGCCAAGGAAGTTGGCTTGTCTGAAGACACACCAAATGGAGTCCTCCTTATGTAGGGAATATTGAGGATCTTGGTAGCAGATACTTCACAGCCCACTCCCCAAACCACATTTATTTATATAGAGAGATGAAATCATATTAAAATGGATCAACCCAATTATATTGGATATGGTTGAAAAATCACTTGAAGCTACTCAGTGACACAATTTCTCTTCAGAATGTCCCCACTTAACCCAGAAAGTGAAGAGCTCCCTCTACTGTACCCCCACAACACTAAAAAGCAACAAAACCAAACAAAAACAAACTTCTGTTTGTATCACTCATTCCTTTTTAGTGTACCTTTGAGTTAAATTGATTTCCACCCTTTTGCTCCCAAAATCTCCCTTCTAAAATATCTCCAACTTTTATATCATTCTACATTATTCCACCTCCCCCTGAGTTGTTGCTTTATATAATATCCTTTACTTACCCCCAAATTTCAAGCAAACCCTTTTAAAAATTTATAATGCTTCATGTCTTATTTTCTTTTTCTCAGACTTTCCTGTGTTTCCCAGGTCTGTACATCCTTCTTCTTGTGTAGTGTAATACTAACTGGCAGTGCCTTTGTGATGGGGAAATCAGCTTTCTATTTTGGGGGATGAAACATGGGAGATGACAAGCAAATGGACTCCTTCTTTCAGTCACAAAAAAGATAGCCATCAAGCTTGGTCTGTGCTTAGTAGTGAATGTACTTGCTTCTGAAAAGCACTGCAGAAACAGACTGGTTAAAATGTCCATCAATACTTTTACATCCAACAGGGGCCTCCAGAATGCAAAGAAAGTGATTTCAGTGTGAGGCATAAAGCCACCTGTTGGTAGATGGAAATGATTCATGCACGTCACTGAAAGTGATCCACTTTTGTTTTGTATAGGCTTTGTAAAATTCTATTTCAACTGGACAGTTTTGTTTAGTTCTAGGGATGTTTTTGGCATTTAACAGACAACAATGTAACAGTAATAGAGATGAATCTTTAATAATTTGCAACATGGAAAAAAACATCTTAGCATGCCCACCTTAAATTATTTCTGTGCTAGTTACCCTATGAATAGCCAGATGTTTCAGGATCTGTTTTTAGAAATTCCCCCATTCTTTACCTTCTTTCCAACTTCAGCCCGTTTAAGTTTAGATCATTTTTTTAAAAGATTTATTTATTTATCCATACAGAACTGGGGTAGAGGCCAGAGGTGCAGGTGTGGTGAGAGGATTCACCAGAGACAGAGCCGGGCGCAGAACAGGCAGATTGACCGCTGAGGGGAAGAGTGGGTAGGTCAGGAAAGGTCTGCCACTCCATGTGGGTCACCTCTGGGACAGGCAGAGATGAAACTCAGGCTGAAGTGGCTTCAGCCTCTCAGTGCTGTGCTTTAACCTGCTGCGCACCAGGGAGGGCCCTAGATCAGAAATTTATTCTGACAGAGGTTATTAAAAAGAAAGCTCAAATCACCACATTCTGATTCCTACCAGCTTAGACAACTGAAGTGGCAGCTTTTGTCCTACTGGTCATTCTTTCCATTTTAATAACAACAGGTGTTTAATTCAAACTATTTTTCGGTTTAGAGAACTTCAGTCTCTGAATTTTAGATAAACCCTTTTCAATGACTTTAAAATTAAGTAAGTCACTGTTTAAAAATATTTTCTCGGCCTAATGCCACAAATAGTAGCATACTTTGATACGTTTTTCTTTTGGACTTCATGGCTGAATGAACTTGATAAAGAAAAGAAAACCATACTTTCTTTACTGAACATTATTTGGAAAAGCCAAACAATCAAGAAGAAAAGTGAAAATGTTTAAATAATGCAACAACTTGGTCAGTGAATAGCCTACTCTCCTGGAAGTAAAGTCATCCTTTCAGAGAAGCAAAACAGAAAAATTCTATGTGAAGTACTGAACACTTTCAAAATGATGTGTTTTAATCATTTAATTTTGTGTGGGACACTCAAACTGTTAATGTGAAGCAGAAATAGTAAGAATCCTTGTACAGTATAGTTTTTCTGATTAAAGTTATATGTTCTCCCTAACACAATCTAAAATTAAACATAATCTACATCTTGTTCAAATGTTTGTATTGTCACAAGTACTTTCTGATTACTGTCCCTCCTATTTATAGGGTATACCAGATAATAATGGATAGACTTGAACAGTCTTTTAAATTTAGAACAGGAATCCTTATGAATTAAAGCTATGATAATTATAATGACTCAAAACTTTAAATCAGTTGGGTACTGAATTGTTCTTCCTTTCCCCATCAACACAGACTAAATATTCTTTGCATACAAAAGCAGCTTATAGTTTCAAAAGAAATATAAAAGCTGATGTCAGATTCCTAATGATATGCTGATACTAGGAATAGTCCAAAGAGTGGAAGTAATTTGATAGTTCTCCCTGCTTGAGATACACATACAGTAGTTATTCTCATCATCCCTTGATTTATTTATAGCTATTTATCTTCAAGTAAATTGGCATTGGCATTTGTTTCTTTTCTCTGAGATTCAAAACTTAATCCTATAAGCACACCATTAGTAGAGGAACTCAATTTATGCTGCTTATTTCACTCCTGTTTTTAAAGAATGAAGTGTAAAAATCAGCCTTTAAATGTTACTCAGATTGAAACTTGCTCTTTTCCATGTACCTAAAGACAGTAACAACTGTGAATAGCAAAGAATTTAATTAACTTGCAAACCAAAGCTTTCCTAGGCCAGTGGAATTTAAAATCAAGTGTAGTGAAGGTGAAAGGAGGGGAGTGAGGGATAGAAATGTAAAAAACAATTAAATGAATTATATATAGGGTTTTCTTGTAAAATTCCATGTGAAATCAGGCTTTCATGACTTTACGGTAGAACCACTCTCTTACACTATGTATTTTAGGCATTAAAGTCTAGGGGGGATGGACAAGCCACTTCAACTAAGTGTGACTTCACTACATTAGGACAGCTCACCTGAAAGGGAATTCAAGTTGTAAACATGAACATCTCTTCATTTATCTTGAAAGCTCATTAAAAAAAAAAAATTGAACATACAATAGCAGGCTGTCAACCAGTATCCAGCAACAAAGCATCAATTTCCATCTCTTAAGTTTTTGAGTAGCAGCCGTGCTGCAGCTATCGTAATTTTAGCCAAGTATCTCTTAGCTTCATTAATTTATACCTGAGCAGTGCATAATGGGAGTGCAGAAGGATGGCCAGCACAGAGTTACTAATGGGCCTTATGTGAAGCAAGAAAAACACAAAGCATTTTTCAGCATGATATACTGTTTCTTTACTAAAGATGGCAGAATATTTCCTCATATTTTCTTCAGAATTGGTTTATTACATTTTGATTATTACCTGAAACTAAAATTCTTAAGACTGCCCAGAGCAAACTAATAGTCCACATTAATATGTCCACATACACAGATATTAACCTTTAATGTAACTTTCTATACAATGTAGGCCCGTCAACATTTATTGAATGGGGCCCTCCCTAGGGCACAAAGGTAAAGAATCATGAAGCTGTTGGCAGCCACTGCAGCACAAGTTTGATTCCCCAGCCAGACCCACATGGTGAGGCAGACCTCTCCTGGCCTGCCCACTGCTCCCCTCAGAAGTGTATTCCAACAGATCTGCCTGTTCTGCTCCCCATTCTCTCTCAATGATTCCTCTCACCTCCCCATACCTCTGGCCTGTATCAGATTAGAGGTTCTTATATGCATAAATAAAATAAATCTTAAGGTTTACTGAATGAATTTGTCTTGAAATAATATTGGAGAATTCAGTGCCCATCTTTTTTTTTTTTTTTTAATTGTATAATTAAATCTCAGTTGCAATCCACTTTGGTTTCCTATCACCAAATCACCCATGTGCTATCACCATAGTCCAGTGCATTTCCCTTCCCCCACTGTTTTTGATCCCATTCCCCACTCCACCCCCCACAAAATGTCTCTGGTATACAGCTGTTCATCATTATTTTCTTGCCTGTTCTGCTATACTCCTGCTATGAGAGAAACCATCCAGTATTTTTCCTTTTCTTTCTGGCTTATTTTACTAAGCATGATCTTTTCCAGTTCCATCCATGTTGCTACAAAAGACATGTGTTTCTTTTTTATGGTGGCTAAGTAATATTCCATTGTGTATATGTACCACATCTTTTTAATCCAGTCATTTATTTTTGGTCAGTGCCCATCTTTTTGTGTTGAAAGCTTTGGTTACCTTCTCTCTTCTTCTTTTTAAAGAGTAGAAAGCAAGTTCCAAATTCTGCAACAGAAGTTATTTAAGAAGCACAGAGAAGCTACATGAAAGTTGGGATTAAAGCTTCCCAGGGGGAGCAAAAATAAACTCCTTGCCTGTGAACTTGTGAGTCTCCCACAACGAAATCCAGCTCATCACCAAAAATGCTCAGCAGGACACCACATGAGCAGGTGAAAATTAGAACTGCACGAAGATGTTGCTTGGAAAGTGAAACCCATCAACTTTGGGCTTTCTGCCAAATTTAAATCCTGCCAGAAATTCTCATGTTATTACATATCTACAGAATGCAATTAGATAAATGTTACAGCTAAAAAAAAATCCAAATATATTCATGTCTCCAACATAGTTGTAAAGAAAGACAAGAAAAGAATTAAAACCCCAGCCCAGTATGCCAATAAAAGACAGAACATGTAAACATTAACACACACACACAATTTTCCTTGAGGACCATTTAATCAAAACTTGTACTTTACTTATTTTGTGAGATCTAGGAAGAAGAAAGATCTCAGCAGGTTTTTGGGGTGTCCCAGTGCTCATTTGGGTTGGAAGCCTGCCAAGGAAAGCAGATATAGAAGAAGCACTAGATTCCAACAGAGCAGGGCCTGAGGAAATGTCATAAACCTTACCAACTCTGACACGGCCATTTCAGAAAGTATTTTAGAAGGAAAAATTAAATATGTTGATGCTCTTGAACACTCTGCTTTATTCTTTATCTAAGTATGAGCTTGGTAAGTGGCTTACACCAGACACAGATAATACTAGTCTCTCAAGACTACACTCTCTCCCCAATCCCCGTCTCCTGAACTACACACTTACTATTCAACCATGAAGAGCCCGCAGGGCTCCATCCTGAATCTTTTGTTTTTGTCTTACTTGTATACCTCAAAATCTGCAACCATAACCATACTACACCCAACATACAAATTGCCAACAACTATTTAAGTCCTAATCAGACGTTGCAAAACATTTTAAAATTCAATATGGCTTTTAAAATATTACCCAAGAAGACTGTTCCATTCTCACATTTTCCAGTTGTATATCAGATCAGCGTATATCTATGATTGTCTGAGTAACATGGATGTGATGAGGAGTTAACTAAAGTAGTGAATATGGAGTATTACTTATGTGCAAAACCATTCACCTTTAAATCTATAAAAATAGATATACATTTTATATGCACACACACATACATGCACACAAAGCCATCAGTGAACTGGCTCTTGGTGAGGATTTAGCTTAGGAGTATGGACACAAATGAAACAGGGTCAACTTGCACTTTGATGTTAGCTGACAATGGGGCCAGGCTGAGAGCCCATTTAGTGTAGCATGGTTCCTTTAAGGGCTTAGATGTCTGGATTCAGGAACCCTGAAACTAGGACTACATCACCCCTTAATTTCAAAATTTATGTCCAAATTCATTGCAGATTTCATCTTATTCTGTCCATTGTTGTCTTTCCTTCTTCACTTAGGACTGATTCCCCTGTTCATAGCTTAGCTTCATCCCTTGAACCTGATGCATTTCAGCATTTCACTGACAATAGTTGCTTTATCCGCAACTATTACAGTCTTTTCTTTTGCTGCTCTAAAGCCTTTTAGTTAACAATCTGACCATCACAGCCCACCTTGCAGTGTTTCTCTCCTTCCCGAGAGCTCTCCTTCCACTTTTACCAAGATACTGAGGATGAATCCAATATATATAAAGGTAAATAAAAACAGAGTGGCTGGAGAGGTTGGTGGGCAGGGCATTGAGAATGTGAAGATTAAGTTGAGGGTTAAGATCAGTTTTAGTTAAAATGAAGAAAACTGTGATCTAAAATATTGTAAGCAGTTCCATCTAAAAGCAGAATGGAGTCATGAAGATTGAGGTAGTTGAAAATTCCAGTTTCTTAAAGATAACAGAAAGGTTACCAGTTTCAAGTGTTGGAATGGTTATAATAGAAAGAGGGCATTTAATAGCGTCCTTCAATTCCAGAGAGGACTGAAATTTAATTTTAGCTCAAGGGCTTCTCAGAGAGGTAAGGATACCTTTAACAACAGAACAACATATTAAATCAGGTAGATAATTTTCTCTCTTAAACAGTTAGGTACAGTGTTATTTGTGAATGCTCAACATCGAGGATAACTTGGTACTTTAAATTCTTATTCTTATCTAACTTTCTGGGAAGGAGATAATGGTTACTATGTTATACTAGCAGCATATATTAAATGTTAATCATCATGACCATCATCATAATGACAATATGTACTTACTATGTGCCAGGAACTATTGTCTTAGGCATTCTCATATTTCAATTTATTTAATTAGCAAAGCAACCTAGAGATAGTGCTATTTCTCCATTTTCAGATGGTGGAAGAGGCAGAGAGATGTTAAAAAAAATGCCCAGGGACCCTCCATGGTGGCACAATAGATTAAAACACACACTAAGAAGCTAAAGCCAATTCTGCATGAGTTCGATCTCCGCCTGCCCCAGGGTGATCCACATGGCGTAGCAGACCTGTCCTGAACCGCACACTGCTCCCCTCGTCAGTGTACTTTGATGATCTGCCTGTTCTGCTCCCCACTCTGTCTCTGGTGAATCCTCTCACCACCCTTGTACTTCTGGCCTGTACCCCAGTTCTGTATGCATAAATAAATAAATCTTAAAAAAAAAATCAACCAGGCGGGAAACGAAAAAAATCAAAATTCAAGCTTTGGCAGTCTGGTTCCTAAATCTGTGGTTAACTAATCAGGGCCTTCCTGAGAATATTTTTTTTGATTTTCTAGTAAAAGTGCTATGTGGGGTTCTTTTGGAAATGCTTTTCGATGCAATGATTCTGTGATCCTGTTAAACTGTGTACACTTCATACATATTTATAGTTCTTATTCTAGGATTAGGAATCTATTGCAAAGCTTTAAAGAATGAGATTAAAAAAGAAAAAGGAAGGATAAAGGGAGAAAGAACAATGCAAACCAAATTAAAGATGGTATCAATAATGATATTTTATATATCTTGGAACTCCTCTTATATATCTATCTCTGGAAGTATAATCCTGTTAAAATTTTTATCATCATCATCACCATTATTATTAAGATATAGCTTAACATCTCAATACAAATGCTTATACAATTCTGTATCAGGGTCTCTCCATCATGTTACACAGGTGGTAAAAAGATGTGCCATTATGGATAATATTGTGTAATGGGTTGCTTTTCAAGGCTAATCATATTTCTTTGAACATCCAAATGGAATTTGAAAACATGAAAGAAATGGAAAACAGCCTATAAGAGTAATTGCACAATGTCTTATAGAAAAAAACAAAATACATTCAGGTATGTATATATGTAAGAACATAATAAAGCATAATTAAAAATGTGAATAACAGCATGATAATGAAGAAAATGGGGTCAGCTGGATTAAAATGGCAAAGAAAAATGAAAAGAGGTGAAAATTGGAGTTTGAGGTAATTTATTGCTTCTATTTAAAGCGTGGAGAATGATGAACTATAAATATTAGTTTTGAATTGACAATTACAATAGCTGGACTAGCGCTTTTGAGGGGAAAAGTTGTAACTTAAATACACCACATGATTTTCTTTCAAATGTCATTTTTCTGAAATCTTACAGGGTCAGAGTTATTACTACTGTCCAACTCTGAGTGATAGAGGAATGTTGAATCCTAAAATTATTCCCATTCCAGAATGAGTCAGTGATAGAATGAGACAAGCCTGAATACAGTCACATTCCCCAAAATAAATGCTTTAGTGTATTCCAGAACTCAGAGGGTTCACACAGATTCCACCAATGAACTCAAGGCTCTAATGTGGCTTATTCCCAACAGAGCACTCTGGGGTGACTCAGAAGAAAAAAAAGCTGATGAAGTTGCTATCACCAGCTGCTCTTTCTCTGGCACTCCCCCCTCTTTCCCCAGTGCTCCAGCTAGACACTGCTTCCAGGTTTCTCCCTCAGAGCGGAGCAGTGGACTCCTGTACAGTGCTCAGGAAAATGGCTCCAGATGCAACAGAAGCAAAAGTTGTGCATTTTATATAAAACTAACTGGACTGACAACCCTTTGAGAGCATGAACAGACTCAATTTATTCTTCTTCTCCCTTCCCCAGACAATCCCAACTTGACAAAGAAGACTGGCATGGGCAGCCAAATTACAATTTAGAAAACTGATAATGGTCAATTTTAACTTTAGCAAAAAGAATAAAAAAGTTCTTACTGTCTTCTTGAAGCACTTATTTACTATAATTTCTCACAAACTTGAAATAATTTGACAAAAGCTTTACTGTGTAGATAAGGTTAAACTGAAATTTTATGACAGTGATGACTAAAAATAAACAATAACAAAATCATCAACAGAAATACTGATAATGTGCTGAAGTTATGTTGCAATTTGATAAGGAATTGTGACTCTATTTATCCACATTTAATACATGGCTTCAAAAATTACAGATATTGTATAATATGAAGTCCACCTATATTGTATTCCAGTGCAATGAAGTTCCTGTAAGAAATAAATAACTGTTCTTAGTACTTTATATTTGGTCCTCATTTATTGAACTTTTAATGAAAAACCTTGAGAACATATATTTAAACCATTGTTAGGGCCTCCCTGCTGATGCAGGGCTCAGAAACAGCTATCAAGTTATCATCAGTCACTGAAGCAGGACTTCAATCCCTGGCCTCTCCCATCTCTCTCACTGCTGCTCTCCTCAGCAATGTATTTCAGTTAATCTGTCTGTTCTGTTCCCCACTCTGTCTCTGGTGAATCCTCTCATTCCCTGCACTCTGGCATATACCCCAGTTCTTTTATGTATACATAAATAACTTTTTAATTTTTTTATTGTTAACGATGGGCTTTGTTTTTAAATTTAATTATGATATTTTTTTTTTTTTACTTTTTTTGTTGTTAAGCTTTTCTTTACTGGTAGCAACAGACATATGAGATTGAGGAAACCCATACTTTTATATTAAGAATTGCTTCCTTTTTGGAGGATACTACTGGATCTTTGACTAACAGAGAAGATTGTCAAAATAAATTATTTTAACATTACATTTATTTTAAGTCATTTGTATGTCTGGAGGTATGTAGCAATTATTTATTTATGAGCAGTCATACATACCAAAAGCATTTAGTTCACAGGGAAACAGGGTATAGCTTGTATACAATTTTTTTAAAAATGTGGAAGAAAAACAATCCTATTTTGCCAACAAGACCAGTGAAAAATGAGGTGTCAGCTGACAAGACAATGAAGGTGAGGGGAAGACACTCATCTTACAAAGATGAGAAAACTTAAATGCTTAGGAAAATTAGCAAGTAAGCCTATAACTCTTCGAGTATAAAATGAATTATGTGTATAAGGCCATCTTTTCAGAAAAAAAAAAAAATCTAGTTCTAGAAAAATAAAGCTTTATCAAGGTGTTTCTGGGAATGTATCCCAAATCATGAGGGTGGAGTGGGACTGAGGTGATGTTAAGTCACAAAGATTAGTAGAGTGACAGATAGCATTGAAATAGAAACCAAGGGAGTTGGTTTCTAGTTCTCTCTCTTGAAATGTTTTAGAGTTTCTGGTGAGTATTCCTGTGCATCTGTTTTCTTACCTGAAACTTAAAGGTGTTAAACCAAATTATAACTGAGTTTTTTTTTCCATTATCATTATCTATGTAATAAATTCCTTTTACTTCAATGGCATTTTCAGTACAACTAATTTAGTGGGAATTCCAGTTACCTATTGTGTAGCTCATTGGCAGAATATTTTGAACCACTGAGGCCCACAAAGTTCCAGGAGTCACTAAATCTAATCACACTCACTCGTTGCATCAAAATTATATCAAAATTTATATATATATGTGTGTGTGTGTGTGTGTATAGATATATATACATAGTGAAATGGTCACCATAGTATGTTTATTTGCCATCTTCGCAATTTTAAAGGTTGCACTAAAATATTAACAATAACCCCTATGTTGTATATTACATCCCTACATGTATTTTGTATCTGAAAGTTTGTGTGTCTTGATCCTGCTTACCCATTCACCTCTCCCCAGCCCCCACTCCCAGTAACAACCAATCTGCAGATTTTCAACTTATTAAGAAAACAAAATCTTTGTTCTTCACATTGTCGTTGTTCTTTGTATTTTTATTTATTAACGTATACTTTGGTTAGCTAAATGCTCAAGAGGTGGATTCTAGTAATTATGTAATTTTAATCTAGAGTTCATAGGTAGCATTTCAAAAAGGAGAAAGAGACATTGTAGGCATATGTGGTATTATAAAAATAAATATTTGATCTTTGCTTCTGCTTCCTGGCATAGAGTTCTGAAAATTCTTAAAATTTCCTGAGTGATAGTCTTTGGTATGTCAATAAATGAGTCCTGGCTCCAAGTGGGAAGTGAGGGCAGGGAATAGGGACAGCTTCAAGATGGGGGCTGATTCTTAGATAAACCAACCACATGAGTAGAGCACCCCACTTCCTACCTCTGTGGAGGTAAAAGAGGCCCTAGCCAATGATTTAATCATCCTATGTAATTAAACTCTTAAAAACAAAACAAAAAAATGAACAAATGAAAAAACCCTAAGCAAAAGCTTTCAATAAATGTCCTGCTTGCTGAATATACTGATGCATGGTGAGACCAGAGATAGAAAGGGAGCTTTGTGACACTTCTGCCTGTCCCCCAAATGGCCCTCTCTACCTCATGTGGTTGCCCCGAGATATACCTTCAGTTAACTGGCTGAAGCAGGGCAATCTGTGGCTTCTGCTATAACTCTGGGAGTTAGTGAATGAATTAAACTGCTGTATGTTTAGTTGGTGTAGAAGAATTGGCTGGTGTTAGAGAATACTACATATTTATGTGCCAGGAAAAAAAGCAAAAGCTAACAATAAATATATCACATATCCTATATGAGACTGTACAGCTTTTGGAATAAATCAGTGTTCTAAAAAGTCATCCCTGAATCAGAAAGTCTGAAGTAACACACCATCATACCAGGTTTGAACCTGCAATTTAAATGAGTGTTTCAGAAACAGGAAAAAACAAATTACAACTTAATTAAATTTCACAGTGTAACTTGGATGCTTTCAGAAAAAGGGGTGGGAAGCTAATAATAGGACAATATAATGTCAATTAAATTATGTCCCCCACAGATTGTTTAATCAAAAATCCTGGAATTACACTTCCAGGCACTTATTAAGTGTCTTCTCTATAAATTACTGAATGGAGACATGATTCCTGACTATCACACAAATCTGACAAAAGGTTCTCTTAATTCCAGAGTAGCATGCCTATATGAGTGTGTGAGAGAAGGAAGTATCAATTCTAGAAACATGGTTGCCAGGGCTTCCTCAACCCAAATCACCTCATCATAATTAATATTTTACCAAACAAGTAAAAAGGTTAGGTTATGTGCAGAAGTTCTTTTTTGAGGTTACTTTGAGAATCTGGAAGGTTAGAACTGATGAACAGTGGGTGATTAATTGTAAAGCAAAATAAATTATCAATGAACATTCTGGGCTAAATTTTAACCCCAAATTAAAACTATGTAAAGGTGACAGACCCTCTCTTCTCTTTCAGTGTAATCATAGAAGACATGAGGTCCAGGCTGGTATTTTCACACAAACATTTTTTAAAGTCCTCTGAGAGCATCAAGGAATGTCTACATTTATTTCTTAGGCTTTTGAGGGAAGCCATATTTTAAAAATGTCCAACAGATGAAAGCAGAAACATTTAGTCCAAACTCCAGACTACATTTTTCTCTAATAGCTGGCACTCTGCCACATTGCAGACAGCTGAAAAAATGCTGACTGACTTTAAAAAATGGAACTAGTTGTTCCTTTACATGTTGATAGCAAGAAAAGTAAAATATTCAAAGATTAGGCAGAGAAGTAGAGAAGTATTTCAACTTAGAATTCAAGACTTTCTCATTTCTGACCCAATATTTTTTGCCACTCAATGGAAATGTCTTCTAAAAATCAAAACAGGTGCTCTTTCCTATTAAAATTCATAGCTCTGAAGGTAGCTGAGGTAAATATTTTACTCGTCCTTTGGCAACCTGCACATAAAATTTTAAAATAATTCAAACAACCTACAGCTTGTCAGTGACCAAATAGAGCTCTGGTAAAAATAAAATATTTTTCAGTTCAGCACCAACCAGCTAAATTTAAACCCTGCATTATGTAATCTTAAAGTGTCCTTGCTTTTAGTTGGTGTCTGAAGAGGTTCTGTTATAATGTCTCTCCCAGATCACTTCGGTTTCTAACATCTAAATACTTAAAACACAACAGGACCAATTTAAGGTGTTCACAGGCAATCTAAGACAGTAAAAAGTCCATTTGAAACAGTGCATAGGGCACAATATCTTTAAAATAAAACCTCTGTCTTCTCTCTTTAAGTTTGTAGTTACTATAATTAGGACTGGCAAATCCAACTGGCAGCACCTTTCTTAATTCTGCAAAACATGTAAGAACCTGATTCTTAATCCTTACTTCAGTAATACTCTCAGAAGAGATGAGATTGACTGGAGCAAGAGGTACAAAATGAAACTAAGGCTGGAGAAAGAATAATTTGCATGCCTTTCTCTAAGTAAGTTTATGATGTTGAAAATATTGTAAACTATTCTCCCTCACTAAATTCCAAGAAATACATTTCATAGGTCTCAATAAATTTCTTGCATGTGTTATAAACTTAGGCTCATAACAGATAAACTAATTTTTCAGCTTTCTTTTTTAGCTATATCTTGAAATATCATTTTAACTCATCACTACTTACCAACTTTGGTTGATTAAGCTTCAATCATTCAACATAAAAAATGTTAACATTTTTGCCAAGAGATTTATATATAAAGTCCTAATTTAATGATATAAAGTAATCTCAAACACTTTCAGAAAAGCTAGAGCTAATTGAATATTTCCTTTTATAACCATTACAGCTAGATCTATGATCTTCATTGATCTTAATCAGTAAGAACATTTGCACAAGCCTGATACAGACATATATCAAAGACTCTATTACACGTACCTTTTGTAATATTTACACTTAGCCCCAAGTTTGTGGAAACACCATATATCTTTACAGTTCTTCACAGACTGGTTTCCTCCCTGTTTCACGTACAGCAAATTTCCCAGTCCCCTGAAAGCAATTGGTGGTGTGGAGGCCCGCTCCACTGATGTGTCTATCAAACAAGTAGATGGGACGGCTGAATTTATTTTAGCCCTGCCTGTGAAGGATGCAACTTAGCACCTATTTTTAGGAACTGATCTCTGTATAGGTGGGGCCCGAGTCAACCAGTCTTCTCAGAAGTATGTTTCTGAGGGCATTCTGCCTTAGACAATCTTTAGTAATACATGCATGGCACTAACACATGTGCAGTCAATCAAACTTTTCAGCGGCATTGACCATCAAACCAACTCCTAAATTCCAAACAAAGCCTAAAAAATAACTAGCATCACAGAGTAAAAGGCAGGATTAAACCCTTTGATTATTTGCATTTTTAAAAAAGGTTTCAATCTTTGAAAGAGTCAACAGTACAAAACAAAGTGCACTGAAAAAAATTCACTTTATTTTGCTCGAAACTGGGTTTTCAAGAAGAGGAAATGTTTCTGTTCTACAAAATGTTTTAAAGTAGGGAAAACATGTCTTTTAAGGTTTTCAATGTGAAGAAAAACAAAGTGTGTGTATTAAATATGAAGAAGTGGTGAGTTAAAATAAAGGGCACATTTACCCTGTTTTTGCCCACTAATATCAGTTTTATTTAAATCACTTAGCAGGAGGAAGAGCAGAGGAAAGGAGTCACCTCACATGTGCCAGAGAGAAGCATATTCAGTGTCCTTTGCTGCCACCTTCTTACTCTTCGCTCTCTGCTAACCTGACCTGAAGTAGGCGACTCACCTAGAATGGTTATTTAGCTCTGTAATGCCAACATCTAAAGCATTCTAAGTGAATATAAAACAAGCAGCTTTCTTGATTTTCCATCCCTGCTATTATTTTCCAAGTACATCCACAACCCCATAAGTGGCCCAAATACAGAGGAAACTGCTTTGTTTTAGGAAAACTTCCTGATGTCTATACTATTTATTTCACACAAAAAGCTTACAAGTAAATTATTTACCAATTACTTAGTAATGAAGGCCAGGATATGCATGCCTTTTTCCTACTATATTGAACATTGATTTATTTTAAAAGTAGCTCAAGCAGTGACATTTGCTTATTATAAGAAAAAATTTCTAAAATCGTGTCCATATCCACGCTATAAGATTTTTTTTTTTCAGGAAAGGAGCCAGTAGAGTCTAATTATTTTGTAGTACTGCTGGTCTCTGTGGTAGCTACTAGATACATGTGAACATTTAAATTTTAATTAAAAATTTATTTCTTCCAGCAAACTGCTCAGATTCCATGTACCCATCTCCATATGATCTAGAGGCTACATATTAGACATTACAGATACGAAATGCTACCACTATTGCAGATAATTCTATTGGACAATTATGATTTGAAGAACAGCTTTTCAATAAAGCTTTGACACTAAGTATCTGTTACCTGACAAGTCTCAATGTTGTCTAAATTTTGCTTTAATCTATGTAACTAAATGGAACTAAGTTTTTCAACTGCAGATGATTACTATGAAGATTAGGTGATACAATATGTGTAAAATACACATTATGGCCCACATCTTGGATAAAATATATACCTAAAAATGATCATTATTATTACTACTTTATTTGCTAAGTAAATGGTTCCTAGATCTAAAAATCACAATAGTTCAATTTAGGTTATGGGGAAAGTGTGCCTATCATGTAAATACAGTCAAATTTTCTCTTAAGCATGTAAGATGCTCATGATGCTTATGCTGGTTTTACTGCTTCAAAATATTAAACACTCAAAGATATGATTTCTAGCTTCATCTTTTTCTCTCCTTATTCAAAACTATCCATTGTTTTATTCTATTATAAGAGGTTCTTCCCATTATTTCTTTAATTTTCAGTCTAGATGTCTTTTCTTCAAACTTTCTGTCTTTGCCCTTTCTGGAAAGAAACATAAATGGGCCCTCGCTGGTGGTGCAGTGGGTTAAGATGCAGCACAGCGAGCTAGCAGCAGATGCTTCACTGTGAGTTCGATTCCCAGCAGAACTCTTATGTCTTGCCCGCTGCTCCCCTCAGCAGTGTACTTTGTCAATCTGTCTGTTCTGCTCTCCATTCTGTATTTTGTGAATCTGCTCACCACCCTGCACCACTGGCCTGTACCCCAGTTCTGTATGCATAAATTTTTAAAAAAGAAATAAAACTAAATAAAATTATTTTTCAGAGTGTTTTCTCCAAATTTAATAATATTCTAAAAACTCAAGGATTATACATCATTAATAGAGGGTAGGAAAGTAAACCTTGCAGAGACTTTATTAAAAAGTTGGTTATGTATTTGAAAACAATAAATGTTAAATGTATAACAAATGTTAAATCTTTAACATACCTAAATTAACTAATCTAGATTCAAGCAAAATTTGTATATATAGAATTATAAAAATTTGATTTATTCACTTAAGGCATGAAGACAATGAAAATATCAACACCTAGATTCCTATGTGTTACTTTAGCTGTTTGAAACACTGATTTTTATTTTTATAAAACAATATAATCAATTGCTGTGGAATTACTGTAAATGAAAGGTGGATAAGTGGGTGGATATCTAGATAGATAAATGAGTGGGTTGTTGATAGGTAGATATATAGAAACTATTTAGATAGACAGATGAAAAAGTGTGTGTGTGTGTGTGTGTGTGTGTGTGTGTGAGTGAGTAAGAGAGAAAAAGAGAGAGAGAGAGAGAGACTGGCAAACAGATAGGTAAAAAGATCCATAAGGGATTCTTTGTATTAAAAATCTTAGAAAGCACAAATGGAAAAATTCGTTCCTTAATTAATCCATAAACATACTTTAATTTTTTCTATATTCTCTATATTTATTAAAACTGGTATTATATGTAGCTGAAACTTACATAAGACTGTTGTTTCTGGTGAAATGGAAATCTTAGCATCAGACCAGTGCTCCCACAGAGAACAATTAGGAATGTGGAGCAATTACCAAAATAATATAAGTAAGGCATCAGAGATCTGTCAAACAATAAGCACCAGAGGGAGTACAATTCAAAAAAAACAAAAATCTTTTAAATATGAGCTGAAGATTGGAGGCTGCCCCTGGAGGTTAGTTGTCAGTTCTGGATACAGTAAGAGTCTGAGAATCTGTGTTAAACCCTGGAAGAATACTCCTGATGCTGACAGTTTCACGGGACTAGAGTGTCAATATTGGAGAAAAGTGGGCCCTCAGCTTCTATTTTCTTGTCAAGATAATTGCTAACTTCCAAAATTTCACAGGTTAGAAGGTTACAATCATAAATCCAAACTGAGAAAAGTAAAGTGAATTAGCCCACATTTTCGTGATACTTAGGCGACAAGAACCCACTAGAAGGGCAGTAACAATAAAAAGTTACCAGCAGAAAGGGAAATTGACACTAAAATAATCTGCAGCAACAGCTCTGTCCCTGGAAAGCCTTGGTATTGTGGATTTAGCTAACAGCTGGATGAAGATCTTATTTTGGCCTCTGGAAGAAGGGAAATGGATGAAACAGCAAAGATTTTGGTACTTGGTCGGACTTGAGGTGATAAAATTGGCAAATTGAATAGACTCAAACACAGCAAGTTTTCATCTCAAGACATCTGCAAACAGAGAAGCTTTATGGGGATTGAGGTTAATATCCAACTGAAGACATCAGAAAAGTAGGGCATGGATTTCTGTAGTTCTAATGTTGAGGAGAAAAGGATCTGACAGATTCTCAATGAAACTCTAAATTAAGACAGCCAGTCTCTCTCTCCTTTCCACTTTATCTGTCTAGAAGAGGAAAGGTTGCATTTCTCTGATGTAAGTAATATCCAGGGCATTTCTACCTTTGTTTTTGAAAATACAATGTTTGGTTTTCAATTAAAAAAAAAAGTACTAGTTTGTCAAGCAGATGTAGATACTTGAATTAGCTGACAAGGACTTTAAAATAATGATGACTGACATTTTTAAGAGAATACAGAAAATAATAATGTATGTGAAAGATGCAGAATTTCATAAAATTAACAAATTAACATTACAAAGCAATAATGAAATGGACATTCCAGATTAAAAAAAAAAAAAGAATATCAGAAATTAAGAACTCAATGGAGGCCCTCCCTGGTGGCACAACGGGTTAGGGCACAGCCCTGCAAGCCAGCCACATCTGCTTCAGTGCTGGTTAGATCCCCACCTTGGAGGTGACCCACATGGCATAGGAGACCTCTATGTCTATGGAAGTTTAATAGCAGACTGGAGGTAGCAAAAGATAAGATTAGAAATATGGAAGACAGGTAACTAAAAAACAGAATTTTGGTTTGGATGTTTTACATAGAATATCAAAAAGGGCTCATTAAGGTTCTGGAGCAATGTGACTTTGTTGAGACATATAGGCAGAGTCCATTAAAATTTAAGACTTTTTTGCATGCTATTGACAAGTTACATCTGCATTCCATTATGTGTTTGAGTTTTTGCCTACATGAATGAAAATAGTGCCAGACCATTACCCCAAGTTACTTCTGCCATCTAATATATTTACTATATGGACAAGTCACAATCTTTACCTAACCTAGGTCTACAATAAAGGATATTTAACAGAACAGAGTCACTAACATATAAAGACCTACTGCTGCTAAATACCTCCTACTGAGTGGAAAATGATGTTTTAACTTAAATCTATGTATCTACGTTTGTTGGTGTTCTTAATAACCTGAAATAAAATGTATCTGATTCAGTCATCTGTCATCTTCAATTTCTTATCTTCTCTATTTTTGCTGGGGCTATGTCAGCTGAAGAATATTCCTTCTCCTTGGCATAAAAGAAAAGCATCATCTAGGAATTCATCTGGGTCACTTTATCATCTTGTTCATTAATGTTAAAAATTTTCAGGAAAAAAGTGATTCTTATTTTAATTTTCCCTTAATAACATCTATATTCTATAGAAGAGTTGTGTCAGGGATTTAATTCAATAATTTACATTTATTCACTCTTAATCTCATAGCAACTCCTAGATTTTGGTTAAAATTAATTCAAAGATTGAACCTATTTAATAATTGAGATAAATGGTAACTGGAATAAATTCTTTTGACTCCATATGTATGGATCACTAGGGATCAGTGATTATCATTTATCCAGATCTTACTCTAGAAGCTCCATCTATCCCCAGCTATGCTTGCTGGATGGTATGCTTTGAGAGGGATCACTTCTTTCATATATATTAATAAATATGTGGTTATGTTACAGTGTAGGCTCTATTTGGTAAGGTTCTCTTTGTGTTGGCAGCAAAGTTAACTATCAGTGGGCACTCAGGAGAGCAGTAAATAAATGAGAACTTTAAAATGAGGACAACTATATTTTTGTCACCTTGTAAATAAACTCAGGATTCATGAGGTCAATATAAGACTTTTTAGAGTCAGAGAACAAAAATTGTAGCATTAAATATTTGAATATGCAACTTCTAGATTACTATTTAGCACATTTGAAATCACTCACCATTAAGGTATAGTTTCTGCTTTGAATACAGTTGGTGGTATGATCGATTGAGTTGTAGGGTAAGCAGGATTGTGGTATTAATAACTAAATGTAGTTGAATTCAGTGAATTCTAATGTTATTACCCGTTCAAGTAAAATTCCACTGAAATAGTGTCATGATATTAAGGAAACATGATTAAGGTCTCTGAGCATATATGACTCATATTTAAAATGTATCTCAGAGTCATGTGTAGGGTGATCAGATATTTTATCAAGCAAACCACACCACTTTTGAGAGGGAGGGAGTACTATTAATAATTATGCTAACAAAGCAGTGTAATCTCAGTCTGTACAAGCAAATAAGGACATAGAATCATCTGATTAATAAGCCAAATGTGGACCCTCTTGACTCACCATAGGTCCACACTCAGGGTGGTTTCTAGTAGTCTGATTTTTAATATAAAAAAAGAAGAAGAAAGTTCTTCTCTCTTTAATATATACACAGAGTGTGTGTTATCCCTGTCCTTTGAATATAATTAGGATTAGATATGTTCCTTATAACAAAGACTGGAAACAATAAAAGAATTCTAGGGAACCTATGAAATTAGATTCCTAAAAGAAAGAGGTAAATTACAATTAAGATGCTATTTGGTTAAAAAAAAAAAATGACAGAGGAATAGCCATTCCTGATACTCTTCTTGCCAAGTTTCAATTAAAATAGTTTTAGGAAGAAAAAAAAATGCCAAACAACATAAATTATTAACAATGAGAGGGTATGCATGTATGAGAGAAAGGTAAAGAACCCAAAAAGAAAATAAGGAAGAGAGAAGCAGCTCATGAGGCAAAAATATGCTAAAGTTTCCACAGCCCACTTGTGGTTATTGTTGAGGGAAGCAAACATGAATCACAGTTTTAGCTGCCATGGGGCATAGAGCATCCTCTGAATCAGTAGAGGGCACATAGCTTTCCCACAGGGTAAAGAGTTTGATTTACCCCATAGTCTCATGTTGCTACATGCAACATGACATATCTTTTGACCAATCCAAACCACAACTCTGACTACTCTTTACCCCTACTCCCTTCAAAGTGCATCTGTCCATGGGATATATATTACTCAGGACTTAGGAGGAGATGGGATGGGTCATTTGGTTCCTAAAGAAGCAAGTTTATGCTCTCCACTGTCTCTGGTGAATCCTCTGGCCTGTATCCTAGTTGTATGCTTAAATAAATAAATCTTTAAAAAAAAAGTGGTGGAACTTAGTATAATTTTGTACTAGACAAAGAAATTTAACACATTGTATCTGATAACCTAAGTGAACACTACAAGGAAAAAAGAAGTTTCCACCCCTATACCTACTACAGTTATTTATTATTTAGTTGAACAATATAAATAGAAACAAAATTTACCAATTTTAGATACATATCATAGGGAAAATGAAAAAAAAAGTGGAAATTATAAAAGCCAAGTGTTTAGTAATAGTAGAGTAAGAAAAAATCTTTATTAGTTAAAGAAATGTCAAACCTGGATCAGCCTCAGTACAATGCAAGTAAATAAGTCAAAATGTTGTACAGAAACACTGCTAGAGCATGGGAAGGGGCTGCTGACTGGGTGATAACATAGTTTTTAAAATTAAATTATTTTTAAATTATCGTTATTTTTTAAAATTATCATTCCTAATGTGCTAAAAAAAAATCCAGGAATAAGAGTTTCTATAAAAGTATAATTGTTGTTATTAAGGAGAGAATAGGGTGAAATTAAAGAATGAAAAAATTAGTATTAAAATGTAAAATGAACAGAAAAGTTAAAATACATTTGAGATAGTAAAGAACACATTTGAAACATGAATTCAATCAATTAAGTGGAGGCAAATTGGATAACTTTTCATAATATAGAGTGAAATCAGAGATGAAATTGAGGTCCCAGATAGTGATAGATATGAAGGAATAGAGACATGATCAAAGAAACATAGCTGCTTCAGAGGAAAAAAGAGAAAAATGGACATAAATAATTAAATTTAAAAGAATAGAAAAAGTTTTCAAGATGAAAAAAGATCTGAGAGGACAAAACCAAAGGCTCATCAAGACACCTGGAATGTCCTTATACATTTTAGAACTTTAAAGTTAAAGTATAACAAATAAGGAAAAAGCAGAGATGGTCTTAGAGTTCTTTGTTACTATGCTAGGTATTGCAATACAGTGGAATATTGTGTATATGGCATTGTTTTTGTTTACATGATAGAGATATGAATGAAGAGATTTTTTAAATTAAAATCTCTTTATACACAAACTTTGTTATTTGTGCATGAGGACAAAAAATTATTTTAATATATAAAAAATATCAGGAAATGGTACATATATTTATGGGGAATCAGCTAAATATATCAATAATATATACTGATAAAATATAAAGGATGAAATATTTTTGCATATGCAATACATCTGTAATATTAAATCATCTTAACTATGTGATGGGAAAAGAAGATTTGAGAAAGGGAGCTTTAGTAACTTTTCTTAAGAAGGGATTTCAAATTTATCTCCAAATTAGATTCTGGGGCATTTTGCATCTGACTTTTGTCCAGAATTGTGTGAAATGGCCTAAAATTTGTATTACAGTACTCACTAGTATTAAGAGATTAAGGTAGATTCCATAGTTATACAAAAGCTTCTCCAAACAAGACATACAAATTGTGAAAGGTAAATAAAAAAGGTTCAAAGTCATTTATCATCAGGGAAACGTAAATCAAAATAAAAATGAGATACCATTTTGCACCTGTGAGAATATTGCATATAAAAATACCCCAAACCAAGAAATGTTGTTGAGATTATGGAGAAAAGGGAACCTTTGTACACGGTGGGTCAGAATATTGAGTGGCCCAACCTCTATGGAAAGCAATGTGGAGGTTCTCAAAATATTAAAAAATAGGTCTGCTATTTTATTTAGCAAATACATTCCTAGGTATCTACCCAAAGAATGCAAAATATTAATCTGAAGGGATTTATGTATCCCTATGCTCATTGCAACACTAATTACTATAGCCAACTATGAATACAACCTAGGTGCCCAAAGACAGAGCAATGGGTTAAGAAGACGTGGTATATATGCACAATGGAATGCTACTCAATTATAAAAGTGAATAATTCTTGCCATCTTTGACAACTTGGATAAAACTGGAGGAGACTATGGTAACTGAAATAAGTCAAAAGAAGACAGACAATTTAGGTGATTTTATCCCTAAGTAGAATATATAGAAATAAAACAAAGGAACTGAAGAATCAAAACCAAAACACGGCCTAAAAATATGACGGCAGAATTGAAGCTTCTAGAGGAAGAGGGAGGGTGGAGGTGGGAACAAAGCTTTGGTGATGGGCATGGTGTGGTCACATGCATCTGAGGGAATGTGAACCTATTACCCAAATTATATATATATATATAGTAAACCATTGCTACCTTGATAAAATATAATATATATAATGAATCTGTGACCTTAAATGTCAAGAGTACAAAATAGCAGGAACATTAAATGGAGTTGGGTTTTTCTTAATTTAAGTAATCGTCCATTCATTCATTAAATCATTAAATAATTATGGATAACCTGTAAGTCAAATGCTATGCCACAAAATTTTTATGATGAATAAAATAACAATAAGACATAAGAAATACACAAGTAATAAATATCTATAAAGTGGGCTATCTCTATGAAGGAAGAGAAATTAGTGGTATGAAAATTTTTTTTTGAGTGTTAGAGTAAGCAGCTTCAGGCAGTAACCACATGGCATCAGAAGTGTAAACACAGATATGCATTAAAAGAGACAAAAAAACTTTATAAATAAACATGGTAGACTAGACCCAACAAAAATCACAAATTACGAAGCTACATTAATTTAAATGCTATGAAACTGGGATTGAAATCGATATTCCTTTTAGTACAATAAAAATAACCATTCTGACTCAAATACCGGTAAATGCAACTAAATGGAAGAAATCTCCAAAAATGAATTTGGAAATGCAACTAAATAACTAGGAGAATATTTTAAAGGTTACCTTATACTTTATTTCAATATATAGTCTAAATTAATAAAATACTTATGTCTACATGCAATAATTGCTATAAGAAGTAGAGGAATGCATTTTTTTCAGTGATATATCATCAATATTTCACACAGCACAATACCTGTGCATAAATAAAACTACTCCAGGACTTTTTTCATATGGGTAATTCTAGTTAAATTTTTCATGTATTTTGAAATGTCCCTGTATATGAAAGCATACAATATGTTTACTGTGCATAAAACAATGACACACAGATGAAACTACACCTTTCATTTTTACACAAATACTAGAATCATATAATCAATGTTCCATAAGTGAACTATGTTGTAAATCTATTTAAAGCTCTGAAGCAAATAGTCATTCAAGAAAATTATAGATAAAAAATGCAGTTATGTATCATTTTAACAAATAAAGACATGTTTAACAATACTGAACAGCTATTCATAATTAAAAACTTTCAAAATACTAAGACTATAAAGAATATTCTTATATTCATAAACTGCATGCATTAAAATGGCCATTCTGGGCCTCCCTGGTGACACGGGGTTAAGGTCTCAGTGCTATCACTCTTATTGCCAGACATGGCAGCCTGAGTTCAATGGATCCATCTGTACTGCTCCTCTGTCTTTGGTGAATCCTCTCACCTGGCCCCTATTTCATACTTCTGACCAACACTCAGTTATTATATGCATAAATACATAGATTTCTAAAAAAAAATACCATTGCTAACATCTTACTTAAATGAGTGCTATGTGTTTGTTAAGAATGAGACAATAATGTCTATTCTTATCTTGCCATATGTTGTGATTCTGGAATGACTTTCCAGTTTAATAGGACAAGAAAAAGAAATGATAAAGAATAATTATGAAGAATGTACAACTATTATCACTTACAGATAGCATGACTATACATTTTAAAACCTCCAAAAATTTGCTATCACTAATAAAACCACAAATAACACATTTAGTAAAATGTGAGATACCACTGTGTACCAATTTTGAAAAATGTCTATTTCTATATGATAATATGCTTGTATGAGGGCAGAGAAAAAAACAGGGAGAAATACACATTTTTAGGTAGGTATATCTTTGGTTTTATGTTCTTCAAACTTTGTTTCCTAATAGAAAGTCACATATTATTTATATAGGAACAAAATAGCAAACCTCTACTTTTTAAATAAGAGATGTGCTATGATTGGCACTTATAAGTACACAAAATTGGGGGGGCATATATTTTGATCTTTTATTTTTTTAATTGCCTATATTAATTGATTTTTGAGAACCATTTGTTAATTTCCACTCCCCTGAACTAGCAAAGCAATCCTACAGTTTTCTAGCACTGCATAGATTGGAGAAACATTTAGAGCAGAGTTGAATTTTGTTTCTTTAAATATTACTGATTTAATTCTAAGATGCTTATAGATTTTTATTCTTTAGATATTGGAGATACTTAAATAAAGAAGAAACTCAATAATATATAATAACAACAGTAGTCTGCAAATGAGTAACATGTGGCAGCAACATTCCGGGCACATTGTGAAATTCTCAAATATCAATTTCATAAGAAATATATGAGATAAATCCTGATCTTTTTAAATGAAGAAAGAGATACAAGGAGCTTAGATATTTTCTCCAACAAAATTTGCCTGAAGCCTAACAATCAGAATTGGACCCAAACTGTCTAGTACAAATTTCAATGTTTTTGATTATTAGCCTATAACTCTTTATAATCATGGCAAACATTAAATCTCAAAGTTATTTATTTCTCAGAAATAATAGCATAAAGTATATCTTAAATGGATACATGCATTATAAGAGTAAAATGTGGTGTGATTGTGAGAAATAATTTATATACTTCATCTACAATTTTTTGATATATCAACGTTCCACTTAGCAATTTCTTTTCTTTTTTTCTTTTTCAAAGATTTAGTGTTTATTTATGCCTAAAAGAAATGGGGCATGGGTGAGTTATGGGGGGGGGGGTTGCTGAAAGGATTTACCAGAGATAGAGTAGGGAGCAGAACAGGTAGATCTACTGAAATATACTCCTGAGGTCAGGAGAGGTCTGCTGCGCCATGTGGGCTAGTTCCCTGGCTGGGGCTTGAACTCAGGTTTGGTGGCTGCAGATAGCTTTTTAACACCCAGCATTTTATTTCCTTAAGCTCCCAATCTACACTTTATGGCTCTGCTTGTGATACTGAAACATCCCTCCTTTGTCAGTTGGAGAGACAACTGACATAAGTAGAAGACCTAGGAGGGATAAGGGAGAAGAACAGCTCTTGCTTTCTGTGTATCTTCTCTCCCACAGGCTCCTCCAGTTTTTTGTGGTAAAAGCCTATGGCATTCCCTGCATAATTAAGATAAATATATATTATATATTAACTGTATAATATCATTAATAATATGTAAATATGTGTGGTTGTGACAAATAATTG
>NW_004567103.1:48751607-48776551 GCF_000260355.1 Condylura cristata
TCAATATTAAATTTTATATAATGCATAATAAAATATATAATATACATTAACTATATTATTAGATATATAATATGTAAATATGTGTGGTTGTGACAAATAATTGACATAACTTCTTTAGCCATTCACCCATTGACAGACATGTTATTTCCTTATCTTGGCTATTTCGAATTATGCTGCAATAAACATGGGCATGTAGATAATAATTCAAAATTCCATTTTCATTTCCTTTGTGTAAATGCCTACAAGTAGACCTTCAAGATCATTTGGTGATTGTCTTATCAAATGTTTGGGGAATTTCCTGTTTTTCACAGTGGTAGAACATTTCCAGCAACAAAGCACAGGATTTCTTTTTCCTTACATTCTAGTCAAAACTTTTATCTCCTGTCCTCCTGAAGATAACTATTCTAACAGGTTTGACCTGTGTTACCTATAGTGGTAATGGTTACTCTATCTATCTTCTATTTCTATTCCCCAGAGGTTTTTTTTTTTTCTATCCCCTTTTGTGCCCAGTCTGTTACTTCTATCTCCTGTTACAGTTAATGATTCTATTATAAATATTACCCTGTTTAAATTACTATATGGTTCTTATCTCCTAATTAGAACCTTTCTGACTAAAACTCAAATTTCAATGAAGTATAAATGCCTGTTTTTTGCCCTGGGCTATCCTGGATATATATTTGTAATTATCTCTGAACATAGAGCCTTAAGGTTTCTAAGATTCAATAGTCTCATTTATATATGCTGGGAATAATAACAATAGTCTCATTTATATATGCTGGGAATAGATAACA
Source organism: Condylura cristata (assembly GCF_000260355.1). Lineage (NCBI taxonomy): Eukaryota > Metazoa > Chordata > Mammalia > Eulipotyphla > Talpidae > Condylura > Condylura cristata. Next base: position 48,752,399 of record NW_004567103.1, read on the forward strand.
CTATGCTTACTGAAATTCCTTATAAGGTGTGAAAACATAGAAGTTATATGCATTATTTTCACTAGAGGATAGACTGTGAGACAGGCCTACTTTAGAATCTATCCAGTCATTCCTGAATATGCAGTGTCTCTCATGGGTTTGGTACACTGGGTGTTCTAGAAATGCTAGCTTGATGAAGAGATGCACAAACAAGTCTGTAAGACTATTCATGCTTGTTAAATTAATCAAGTTAAATTTTTTAAATGTGGCATAAATAAATCTAGGCTTTAAACTTTGAAAAATATAAATATTATATGATAAAAATATAGTTGGTATTTCCCTCAATGATCACAAAATGTTCTACAATCTTGCCTCAAACACAGTTGTGGTTATAAATGAAGAAAGGGATGCTGGGGAAACTGTTTCAGAAACTAAAACTTTGTCATACTGTTTTATTACTATTTTTAGGTTAAGTTTGTAAGAGTATTATTCTCTATAACCTGGTAAAGTACATAAATTGACTACAGTTCTTTTGTTATCTGTAAGGCTAACTTGTAGTTTCTGATAACACATGTCTTATGTTACAGCATTTACTAAGTGGATAAATAGCACTATATATGTAGTTTTTTTTTTTTTTAATCAGGGAGCTAGGAAATAGCTTTCATATATTTCTTTCTCCCCTAATAGCCACTCCTGTAATATTTTCACCAAGAAACCTAGACAGGTCTCAAGGAAAAGTATGCTTCTATGATCAAGATGAAGCTGTACAATTTTTCCTTTTTGCATCTGTACATGGGCTTGAATGCTCATACACTGTAACTCCTATTGCAACATTTTTCATAAGGATGTCTAGGAGCTTTGTCAAGGAATTTAATTGTTTTCTTTCTGCATAGAATTAATAACAATACCAGGTTGCTTTGACTATAAGGCAGAAAGGCAAGAAATATGGATTTTTAATACTTTTCTAAAAGCAATTAAAAATTACCTTTTTCTCTCTGAATCTCTGTACATGCAAGTATGTGTATGTTTCTTAGAAAAATGAAAAGCTAGCCTCCAAGTTATCATATATACATATATATATATATATATATATTATAATAGGCTGCTTCTTTTGCTTAACACAAATTAAGAACAGAGTTTGTATAAATTAGGAACACCATCTTGAACATACTAGGATCAGATGTTGTCCTATTACATTGTAGAACAAAAAGTCAAAAAGCAGACATAAAGCATATATTTCCATTATGAAATACAAAATAAATAACTGGATAAACAAATGAATGAATGCATGAATGAAAGCTGACACACATGAAGGATAGAGGAGCAGATAAAATTAGGAAATCTAGGCCTCTCATGAGTCTACCACTGTTTTTAAGTATGTTATTGGGATGTCATAAATAGCTTCATGTGTCTTTTGGAAATGCTTGCATTCAGAACTTCATTATACTCAGTGCTTTTAAAAAAGATTTATTTATTTATACATGCAGAACTGGGGATCAGGCCAGAGATGCATGCGGTGAGAAGATTCACCAGAGAGAGAGTGGGGAACAGAACAAGTAGACTGACTGAAATATACTGCTGAGGGGAGCAGCGGGTGGGTCAGGAGGGTATGCCAGCCATGTGGGTCACCCCTTTGGCTGCGGATCAAACTAATGCTACAGTGGTTGCAATAGCTTCATAGTGCTGTGCTTTAGTGCCACCAGGGAGGGACTGCATTTTGTTATTGTGAACTGCATTTTGTTATTGTAAATAAAAAGAATAGCAGGCATTTTTAAGCAACATTTGATGTGTTTGTATTAGGAACAGGGAAAAATTGTAAGAATGATTCCATATAAATACTTTTATACTATGAATTTAAAAAAAAACAGGGACTGCCCTGGTGACTTAGGGGTTAAGGCTCAGTACTACCACTCTACTGTGTGAGTTTGATCTTCAGCCAGGGATCTAACCCACATATGGTGCAGAAGACCTCTCCTGTTCCACCTGCTGTTCCCCTTAGCAATGTATTTCAGTATATAAGCCTGTTCTGCTTCCACTCTGTCTCTAATGATTCTCTCACTCAACACCTCTGACCTGTACTGCCAATGTTCAATGCAAAAATAAACAAAATAAAAAAAAATTGAAGCAAGAAAAAATGAATGTCTAAAAATGGAAGAAGGAAATCAAGCACAGTTTAACTACCTTTGAGGATTTAGCTGAGGAGTGAGGAGTGTCTATTTTTCACTCATTTTCACTGACAAAGGAACTATTTATTTACCTGCAATCATTATCTTATGTTGTTAGGTGAGTTTCTCTTATTTTTCAAAAAACACTCATTTACTAAATACTTTGTTGATAGGCCAGAAAAAATGTGGATATAGCAGACTCTATTTGATGCATGATTTGCAAAGCTTCTCATTTAAGCGCATGTTCTCAGAAGCATAACTTGATGATGACTTCAAAAAGTAGGAAATCAAGTATTTACTTGAATATGATTCATTAAATATCTACCAGGAATTGAGAATGCAAGTACAAATAGCCTTGTACTTGATTAACTCACAGTTGCTTATTGATTTAGGGAGGTGGGAACCATATTAGAGGGAAATTTTCAAGTAGTACATTGTAACTATAAATATATATTGTGGATTTTTTCTAAGAATTAAACTTCCCTTAACTAGCAAGCCAAGCTATGCTTTAATTTCTACTCAAACTAGTGCCACCTTGAGGGCTGTGCAGTGCACTGAGTTATTTTCATGTAATATTGCAGGTAATACCTACAAAATTCATAACAGGTAGCTAGAGCTAACTTCATTTTTTTTTTAATGTGGAAATTAAAGGTTAGGGTCACTAAGTAACTTCCTCAAGGTTGATGATTCATAAATGCCAAATACAGGATTTTGATCTGGGTTTTTCTATCATTAATATTCACAATCAATTATTTTATCAGCAGAGAATGTATATGAAAAAGCATATACTCATGACTTACAACTACGTTCACTGATTCTTAGTATTTCAAAATTAATTAAAGTACTAATTCAATAAGTATTTTGAACATACACTCCACACAGGGCAAATTTTACTGAATATAACAAAAAAACATATATAGTATAGAACATATCAGAATCATCATATAGAAAAATGTGAATGTTGCTTGTACAGATGGGGTAAGAACTGCATTTTAGTGAGGATCTGAAGAAGACATCCTGAGATCAGTTTATCTCTTATTCTAATACCAAGGAGTCAGAACACTTCCTTGTAAGCCATTGAAGCATTTTCTATTTTCTGGAATCTTATACTTCTCAGAGTGATTACACAGGAGAGCATCAAAGTGGTGTACAATTTCCAGAGACTCAATTTCTCTTAGGAAATAGATATTTACACATTTAGAGCTGAGATTTCTATTATATTGTTTTTCTCATTCCAATCTAACTATGATTTGACTTGTCTTCTTGTTCTTCAAGTCCAGGTCATAGGACTCAGAAGACATCATTTTATACAAGAAAAAGATTACATTATAAAATGAAGACTAAAAATTATGAGCAATAATACACAGCTATATAAAAAAATAAATTTGAGCTGAATGAAACCAAAGTATGTGGCTGGAACATTTCTCTCACACAAAGAACTGTCAGTCACAGAAGCTTACTTCTTTTATGGACACAATTTGTAATTCCCTATTTTGTAATGAGTTTAATATAATTATTGGCCTTTCTACCCTGTCAAAATAAAAGTCCCATGAGGGTAGGAACAATACTTTTGTTCAGAATGGTACATCAAATATCTGGTTTCCGATAGTCCTTCATGACTATATTGTTTGAATAAATGAGTAGTGATTTTACATTGCTATTATAATTTAGCTCCATTATTTTTATATTCATTATCAGTATTTTCCACTAAAATATGAATTCCTTGAAAGCAAGATTAGTCTCGAATTTGTGTCTTCTGTATCTGTTTATAAGATACTCAACCACTGTAAAAATGAATGTTTTCAAGCCAGACTGTAACATTGTGCTATTCACATAAACAGTTCCAACATATAGTTTCCTTGAAGGGCTATAATGGAGGAAAGAGGGAGGATCTGAGTCTCACCTTGAGAATTGTTTTCCTAGTTAATCTTCCTCCAAGGAGATATTTTTTGCTCTTCTGAATTTTTCAGTAATTTGTGCTCTTGTGCCTTCTATTCTTAGCTATCATGTTGACAAACTTGTACCTCAATCTCAAAACACTCCAGCCCAACTCCAGCCTCTCTCTAAACACAGGATGGGTCTTTATACAGATGAATTACTCACTGCTATTTTCCTAAGCAAACAAAAATTCAAAATAACATAGTTTAACAAGAATAGATAAGAGTGCGAAGAAATCACTTGGGAACTTTATTAAAATGCACTGATCTTCAGAGACTCAAAATCAATAGGATTAAGTTGCATTTGACTTTAAAAAATAGATTAAACTGAGAAAGTTGTGTTTTAATAATCATGTTTGAAAGATGATTTGAAAAACTTTGGGTGATACTATGACTTGGGAGTTCAGAGAGGAAATTTTATGCATTCTTGGTCTGTCAGTGCCTATATCTGATATTTAATTGGTGTTAACATCATCCATTAAAATGTAGATGCTTGTGCTCCCTAGAGAATCTGCTTTTTCATGATCTTTCTTCTTTTGTGAACTACTTTATGCCCCCAAACTTACTTCCTATCCTGTTCTAGGATCTGACCTTAATAGGAATCTACACTGCTGATTAATATATTTAATCTTATCCTTTTTATGCCATAACAACTTCTAATATCACTTAAGATAGCTTAATTGTCTATTGAGAGTCAGTTAAAATTAAAAAAAAAAAAAAACTTAGGTAAATTCCTATAGCCACTGGGACCCAACAGTTTGTTCAATGATTAATGAGTAATCATTAAATTCATTCCTTCACAAATATATGAATGAATGTAGACATTTTTTTTTCAGGCAATGCAATGTCATATATTGAACTAGCCCCTAAAGGTTTTGTTTCAAGTTATATGATTTTATATTAATATTTCTTAAAACATTTTATTCAATAATATCTTTTAAAAGATTTATTTATTCACACAGAATTGGGGTACAAGCCAGAGGTGCAGGAGCGATGAGAGGCTTCACCAGAGACAGAGGGGGAACAGAACAGGTAGATTTATGAAGTATACGGCTGAGGGAAGCAGCGGGCAGATCAGGAGAGGTCTGCCACACCATGTGGAACACCTCCGGGGCAGGGGATTTAACTCACACTGAAGTGGCTGTGGCTTGCTTGCAGTGCTGCATCCTAACCCATTGTGCCACTGAGGGCCCTATTCACTAATAATTTTTAAGGTCATAAACACCTTAAAAGTTTCTACTAAATTGAAATAACAGTGATCTCTTAAAAAATATGAAATCAAATAACACAAGACCAGTTCCTGAATATCCACATACAAAAATGAAACTAGACCACTAGCTCACTTCATGCACAAAAATAAATTCATGCACACAAATATAAACTAAAAAAACTTGGATGTCAGAACTGTATATTAATTTAATAGTATTACACTGTCTTAATTGCTGTAGTATTATAATAAGTTTTGAAAATAGTGTTAGATCTCCAATTTCATTCTTCTTTTTCAATATTATATTGACTATTCTGAGTCTTTGGATAACTGCATATAAACTCTCAATAAGTTAGTCAAGATCCACAAAACATAACATTAAAACTATGGATCAAATTGGCAAGGACTGATATCTTTGCAATAGTTAGACTTTCTATTCATTAATATGGAATAGCTCAACATTTATTTATTTCATTTGATTCATTGATTTTTTTATTTGCCTCATGTAGACCAGACACACACACACACACACACACACACTTATCATAAATACTAAGTCTGGGGATTGCATGTATAAATGATATTGTATTTTTAATTTTAAATTCGACAAATTTCACTTTTTCTTTGCTGGTATATAAGAAAGTTTTTTACATTTTAATTTCACAACATACATATTTGCTCTAATCATTTAATAGTTTCTGAAATTTTTTTCAGATTTTTCTACATATGTGACAACATGTTATCTTTTTCTGCAAAGTTTTCTTTTATTTTCAATCTGATTAACTTTTTTTTATGATATTGCATAGATAGTAGAGAATGTTATTTAAAAGGAGTGGTGAATTAAATCCTTGCTTTGCTCATGTTCTCAGTGGGGAAAGTTTGAATTTGACAAATGATGTTAGTTGTAGAATGTTTGTAGACCACTATCAAGTTAAGGAAATTCCTTGTATTAAGAGTTTTTATCACAGATGTGTGTTGTGTTTTGTGAAATACCATTTCTGTATCAACTGATATGATCGTGTGATTCTTCTTTCATCTGTTGTGGATGACACTGATTTTAAATGTTAAGTCAATCTTGCACACCTGAGTAAATAGCACTTGCTGTCCTTTATAATTATTTTTATACACTGTTGAATTTGATAACTTATTATTTTATTGGTGATTTTTGTTTCTAAATTCATGAGAAATAATGATCTGTAGATTTCTTGTAAAATCTTTATCAGATTTTGGTAATTAGGGCAAAGCTGGCATCATAGAAAAAAAAATTAGGAAGTATTTCCTCTGCTCCTATCCTCTAAAAAAGGTGATAGAGAATTAATATAATTTCTTCCTTAAATAGTTCATAAATTTTACCATGGATCCCATCTGGCATTAGTTTCTATTTTGGAAGATTATTAATTATTTATTCAATTTTTTGGTAGATATAAACTTACTATAGACTTACTTAGCTAGTCTTGCTTCTTCTCTTGTGGGTTTTAGCTAATTAACATCTACAATTATAAGTTTGTTTAGCCAAAATACCTGTAAATAGATTTTCATAAATGTGGTTGTGAGCTATGGAGAAGGCAAAGTATTCCACCATCCTTAGATCTGTCCTCAGTTTTTTAGTGAGCCTAAGCCTCTGGACCTGAACTTCAAGTTTTTCAAGGACTTTTCTCCCTCCATATTTTTCTTGGACGAGGATGGCTCTTTTCCTTTTCCTACATGAAACTCTGCAGTTAACAGGAGTTTGGTATTTCTCTTTTCTCAGGTCAGTTAGGCTAGGCTATAAGTCTTTTTTTAAGATTAATTTTTTAATGTATGCATGGAAGAACTGGGGTGTAGTCCAGAGGGATGTGTGGGTGGGGGGAAGAGGGAGGTTGACAGGATTTAACAGAGACAGAATAGGGCTGCAAAGGGGAGCAGTGGGTGAGACACGAGAGATCTACTGAGCTTGTGGATCACCTCCATGGTTGGGGGTCAAACTCATGGTGCAGTGACAGCTTGATAATGCTGGAACTTTAACCCCCTGCACCAACAGGAAGGCCCTATAACCTAGCACTTTCTTTTTTTTTTTTTTAAGATTTATTTATTTATTCACACAGAACTGGGATACAAGCCAGAGATTCAGAGGCAGAGGCGGTGAGAGGGTTCACCAGAGACAGTCGGGAGCAGAACAGGCAGATCAATGAAGTACACTGCTGAGGGTAACAGTGGGCTGGGCAGGAGAGGTCTGCTGTGATATGTGGGTCACCTCCAGGGCCGGGGATTGGACTCATGCTGAAGTGGCTTTAGTTTCTTAGTGCTGTGCTTTAATCCACTGCGCACCAAGGAGGGCCCCCTATAGCTAACTCTTTTCAGCTAAGAGCTGGCAACATTAAGGAAAAAAAAAAATGCTACAATATAATGCAAGCTGGTTTCTTTCTTCTACCATAACCAGAAACATAAGGGAATTTATATTTATACATATTTACTATGAACACCTCTTTGAACTGGAGGTAAATCTTACAAAAGTATTCTAAATAGGTTCCCTGAATTTTAATTCTCAAATTACTCCATACTGAGCTTTAAGAAATTTGCCAAGTGCTGTCAAGATTTCCTGTCATGTACTTGATTTCTGAGTAGTTTCTGCTCACGATGCTCTGCTCTTTATTTACTTGTCTCCCTGTATTTACTGGTCTCTCCAGTCTTGGACACATCAGTTTTCTTTGTTTCCTTACCTCTCTTTAGATCCTACAAGAATCATTATTATTATTTTTCAATCTGTTGAGCTTATTTTTTGCATTTTAGAAAGACTGGTAACTTCCAAGTCCTTTATGTGTGAAATCAGAAACCAGAAATCAGGCCCTCCCTGGTGGCACAACGGATTAGAACACAACTCTGAATGCTAGCCTCAGCTGCTTCAGTACCAGTTAGATCACCCACCCCAGAGGTGATCCACACAGAGCAGCAGATCTCTTCTGTCTCTCCCACTGCTCCCGTTAGCAGTGTATTTCATTGATCGGCTTGTTCTGATCAGCTCTCTGTCTCTGGTGAAGTCTCTCACTGCCCCTGCATCGGTCTGTACCCAGTTCTGTATGCATAAATAAATCAATCTTAAAAAAAAAAAAAAGCCAGAAATCAGTGTTCGTATTTCTTAATTGGGATTGGCCACAGAGGTATAGAATCGCCATGTGTAACAGATCCTCAAATACTCCTTATTCAGTCCTTCCAGAGGTCTAAGTGACACAGCATATACCAAGGTCCCTATAATATTTAGCATGAACTGTCTATGTGGCCCAGAGGTCACAACAGAAAGCAGACACACGTGAACTGTCTAGTCTGGCACTACTCTAGGTATACAAGAGCTCTGCATCAGGTCAGATATTGCTAGGAGCTGGTAAAAGGCCATTTTTTTTTTGCTTTGTAATGTTCAGGAATTGTACATCCAAACCTGATGAGCTAATTTTTTACTGAAAAATCTTCTAAATGACTGTAGTTTTATAAAATCAATATTTGCTCATTTTTTAATCTGACCAGTGTATTTCCTTATATCTTAAACCATCCCTGTGTGCTATTTACGCTTAAGTATATTTCTAAGTCCCCTCTAGTTAGGGTTTACTAGTAGCAATTGCTTTATGTTTTAGTCTATTTAAAATACGTTAATTTTGTCCTATGATTACATTTTCAGTCAACAAAGTACAAAATTTGAGTCAAATTTGTTTTGTCTCACTATATCAAAAATATAACCATGCTTTATCAGATTTTATTTTTAATTTTATTACCAGTGTAATTATTGATTTTCAAAGATAAATTCTGTTTTTATCCTCTTTTTAAAAAGTTTTTTTTTAATTTATTTATGTATACAAAAGTGGGGTGCAGGCCAGATGTGCAGGGGAAGGGGTAGAGAAAAGATTCACTAGAGACAGAGTGGGGAGCAAGACAGGCAGATGGAGGAAGTACACTGGTGAGGGAAGTAGTGGCCAGTAGGAGAGGTCTGCTGTACTCTGTGGGTCAGCTCCCCTGTCAGGGATCAAACTTGTGCTGAAGGGGCCTCTGCCTGCTTTACAGTGCTGCCCCCGTTGTGTCATCAGGAAGGGCCCTATTGTTCTTCTTTTACTTAATTCTATAGCTTTCTGTAGTTTCACTAGCATTTGTCCACAGGTACAGATTATTTTTATCTTGCTATTTTTTTCCTTGTGGAACCTACATCTGAGATCCAGGCCTTTTATAAGTTGAACAAAATTTCCAGCCATAATTATTGGAACACAGTCGAATCTTTTAATTTCTAAGTTCCAGTATGTTTCCATCTCTGAAAGAATTTGTTTACTATTACTAATAATTCTATCTTTTTCTGTTCATTCCAATCACTCCCTTAAATTATTTAATTTATTCTTTCAGTAATTCCTTAAAATTACTGTTTCATTGAAGGCATTCTTTTACAAAATCCAAGATGAGTTCTCTCACTGTTGGTGGTATTTTTGGCGTCCCTTTGGCTCAATTCCATCAACTGTGTATTAAAAAAAAAATTTCAATGTTTACCAAAAAAAAAAGAAAAGAAAAGAAAATATGTGAGAGTAAGAAGTATAGGCACTGTGAGGATGTGAGGGGCCATCTTGCAAGTTATATAGCACATATCATGTTTTGCAGCTATAATCAGAAAATATGATTGTATATTGTGTCCTTCATTACTTCCTTGCTAAGAATCTGAGAAGCTTAAAAATTTATAGCTAGATTACTCATTCCATGGCATTATATAAGCAAGAAATATTGAGAATGAGCCAAGACAAGATTGTTTGTTGATGCAGTAGAAGGATGAGTTTAAAATATCCAGAGGAAAATGTCAAGAAAAGCAAAGTCTAAATTTAGCTTCCTAGGAGTATTTATTTAGCTTACTAGAATCTTCATTCATTTCCTAAATGTATAATCTGAATTATTAAAATTAAAATCTTGGTATGTTAAAATGTGTTTCATCATGTCCTGTCTATAATATAACTAAAAAGGAATGGGCTCCATGATTGAAATCTTTCCCTCACAGGAAAACATGTCATTGTTAGGAATGAAAAGTACATATACTTAAGCAATAAGTCCAAAGTACTGTGGAAAAATGATACAAGGTTTGGAAGTAGTGTATCAAATTTTTACCTGATAAAAGTAGTATTCTTATCAAGTAACTAGAGAATAACTACATAGGATTAATAAATATAGATTTACAGAATTTTAAGTGTTGAAATATTAGAATAAACTATTAAAGGTGATTTTCTGATCATGTTGGCAAGAAATGATTTTTTTTTTCCGTACAAAATGATGATGATCAACAAATGGACAACTGGTTTTTGTCTTAGGCAGTACAAAGTTAAGTAATAGTCTCTAAGGATTTCTGAGACCCTCTGGCTGGGACTCTGTGTTCTCATCTAATTGAGGCCTCATATACAATTTCATCAGTTTGACAGTCAAATAAAGAATCATAACTGTGACGTGCAGAATTTATTCATAGAATGTTATTTTAGGTCCATCCCCATATTTATAGATGTGGAAAAAGAGTCAAATATAGAAACGTAGTTCTTTAATAATGAACTTTACAAAGACAAACATTCATATGTAATTTGAATTTTTAACAATTATCATGAATAGTTTATTATTCTTATTATGTATCACAGACTAGCTGTCTTCTATCTAAAATTTTGTGTAGAGAAACTGGAGTGTGCATTCACTAGGACAGGGTGGGGAGTAAAGCAGGCATATTTACTGAAATACACTGCTGAACAGTGAGTGAGACAGGCAAAGTCTGCTATACTTTTCCTTGGTCAGCATCAAACTCAGGCCGTAGAGGTAACAGCTTAAAGACTTAACCCCTAGGTTGCCAGGGAGACAAACACTATATATCTTACAGCACATTTGAAGTTGCATTAACAAGAAATGAAAAGTTATATGTAAGAGATAAATATTTATAATTAATTTTGATTCTAAATATTTAAGGTATTTCTAATATTAAATGTTTATTATATAAGAGAAAAGATACATTTTTAATAAAAGTATTTGATCAAAACCTGAAAATATTAATGCATAAAAAAGACTTTATATAATTTGAAAATGGAATTTTACAGACTTTCAAATAAGTTCAGTTATTTGGTGGCTTTCACCCCCTATGCATATTCAGGATACCTATGCTTATTAGCACTGTTCCCAACATTCGTTTTTCATAATGTTTATAATGGTGAAAAATAGCCAACTACCCCACTTCTTCAATTTTGTAATCATTGTTAAATAGAGTCAATGGACATTTTAATCAATTCTGAAAGCCAAGGGAAAACAAACAAACAAACAAAAGAGTCTTCCTTTTTCATGAAATCCAGCCAATGGATTGTGTGCTCAACCTGAATTATTTCACCTGCAGCTTAGATCTGGCACCAATTCTAAGCTCATCTACTGGGGATACAAAGACATTTGTTAAAATCAACTGCAAACAGCAAATTTATGGTGGTATTCCTAGTCCCCTAATTTCCTTACTTTCAATGCCCTTTCATAATATTGACAGAGCCACTTGGGATTTCCATCCTGACTCTTATTCCTCCCTCTTACATATCTTTCTTTCTCTGCTTGATGAACTTCCAAATCATACTTCAAATAAGTTGATTTTTTTAAAGGAAAGAAAAGAAAAGAAATAAAGGAAAGATACAGGGAAAAATGATCACTTTTCTGATCACAGATGTGCCTTATTGTAATACTTTTCATCTTTATATACTGACCTTTGTTCATAAACCTGCCTCTTTTTCTTAAACTAAGTTTCTCCGGAGTAGGGTGTCTGTCTTCTCATACACTACTCTTCAATACCTAGCACAGAGGCTGGTTAACAGTAGATGTTCAGAAAACATTTACTAAATTCATGGATATTGGTCTGTGTTTGCTTCTGACTACAAAAATTAAACAACAGTTTTTGAATAAATGGATTTTTGCTCCTTCTCAAAAGCTTCACAGAACTGCTTGTTTCCTCTCCCCCAGCCATTTTCTCCTTTCTTCCTCCATTCCTTTTTCTATCTCAATCACTTTTTCTTCACCCATTCTTCTCTCTCTTGCTCACCCTTTTCTTATTTCCTTTCATTCAAAATATCTGATGAGTTTTTTTCAGTCATGCACTAATGTGTAGTGTCTGGGGTTTGAATCCTTAAACCCAGATCAGATTGCATCATCATTTGTCATAAAACTCATCCAGTGTGGACCTACCACATTCATAAGCCTTTAGCTTTGCCTTTATTTTGGAACAGTGACTGGTGGTCATGTGAGCTGTGTCAACCTGGAGTGGCACATGAAATCATGAACATATTTAAAGAAGTAGGGTTCTTGTGTTTCACCTTTGCACTGACATTCTCATTTCCAACTTAATAAGGTAACACAATTTCATGTCCCTTTCTCCACAATAACTGGTTCCTGGTCTGGCTCTTGTTTATAGGTGCTAAGTCTTTAACCAGCCCAATGACCCTGACTGAACTCTTAGCTTCCTATGTGTCTCATCTACTTGGAGAGAAAACACCCCAAGTTTACAGTGCATGTCCTGAGGAGAAAGGAGAGGAAGAGTTCTACGCGTTGCATTGGTGACTGAGAAGAGGTATAAGGATTTTACTGCCATGTGTATTTTCTCTGCTTCAAGTAACTGAATAGAAACTAGCAATGTCAATAATGCTACAACCACACGGCTGGGAATACCCAGGTAAGATTCTGCCTTGAGTCTTCCTGGATACACCTGTCTTAAACATAAAATAGAGACAAATTTGTGTACTTGTTAATGAAGAAAAAAATCTGTGTACTTGTTAATGAAGGGTTTACATAAATGCCACATTTATGTTGTGGCTGACCTTGACAATACTGTTCAAAATTGCAAATCCCATCTTCTTTATCTTGGCTTATATTTTTTACAGCACTCATTACCTCCTGATAAGTCAATTAACATCATTTTTTTATTGGCCTACCTGTTGGAATATAAGCTATAAAGGAGAGTGTTTTTTCCTCTTTTGTCTTTTATTTGTTGATGACTCTAAGCACGTAGAACAGTACCTGACAAATACACTCAATAAATTTTTTGTTAAATAAATGGGTATAGGTAAACATTATCTCAAAAATATTCTTTAGAAATAAGATATACACATCTATTCACAGTCATAATATTTAAAAAAGAGTATTCAGCTTTTCCAGTTGCATAAAGTTAAGATAAATGAGTGGTTTTCAAGAGGGATATTTATACTTGTTCTTTCTTTGATGGCATCATGTTTTAAAATTAAGTATGACGGTGCACAAGTTCAAAATGGGATCCCGAGATTTTGATTATTAATCAGTGGAAAATTTCCAGCATTCCAAGGTGCTGATTTCCACTACCATGTGAAAGATCTCACAAACAGACCTTTCATTTCAATTTCCTCGGAATAGCAAACTCCCAGCTGTCCCTTCCAGTAGAGCCATGATTTAACTGTGGAATTTGCTTTGACTCACTGACTATAAAAGCAACTCAAAGAAACATGTGGGAGTAATTGAAAAACTGCAGGTGAAAGCTACTTTAAGAAAGGGTAAACCCCCAAATGAGTAAACAGTTCAAACATATCAAATCCTTTTGATATGACAAAAGGAGTTTTTGTAAAAAGCCATCACCTCAGAATTATTTTAAGTGATGATTCACTGATATTTTTATTCATGGAATGTCTCCATTGTGAATTAAAATAACATGACTGTTTTATAGGAGAATTTCTGGGGCATGAACAAAGACACGGGTGTGTGAAGAAGCAAGTCTGTATGTAGAAGCCAGCGCTGGAGACTTGGGTTCATCAGACTGTCTAAGGAGGAGGTCTAAAAACCTGTCCCCTGAGCCTCATTAAGAGAACAAACCAGTCAGAACAGAACAAATGATGCTGATGGCCTTTGTTTAAGCTACTGTGTGACTAAATGTCTGATTTATTTATAAGTTTCCAAATGAAACCCTTTTTTTGTTGTTAAAGAAATGCTATTGTTAGTTTTAAGTATCCTGTTACTCCATTTCATTTAACTTTGTTGACCTTAGGCATTTAAGAAAATGGCTTACTTTCTGACTTGAGAAGATTCATATTCCCAAGACAATTAAGTTATAAAAAGATGTTTTGAAAAAACCTACAGCCTCACAGTAGATATTTCCTCCTTCTGATAAAACCATTGTTTATCAGCATGTTGAAAAAAAGGACAAGGGGAAATGATTTTTTTTTTTTAATTTTGTCATTACAAATACTGTAACAAAGAAACCATCACTATGGGCCCATCACTATGTGGCGCAGCAGGTGAAAGCACAGCACTAAGAAGCTTAAGCCACTTCCACATGAGTAAGATCCCCGCCTGCCCCAGAGGTGGCCCACATAGTGCGGCAGACCTCTCCTGACCCGCCCACTGCTCCCCTCAGCAGTGGACTTCGTCGATCTGCCTGTTCTGCTCCCCACTCTGTCTCTAGTGAATCCTCTCACCCTCGGCATCTCTGCCCTGTACCCCAGTTCTGTATGAATAAATAAATCTTTAAAAAAAAAATCACTAGCTCTTAAATACAATATTTTCAACTGAGGAATTGTTATTTATTTTGTTGACATAATTCTCTTGACATTTATCCACATATATTTTAATAAAGTAAACTTGCAGAGAAAAGATAATTAGCATCCAGATTCTTTACTGTAAGAATGCTGGACACTGAATTCCTTGAAGAAACAGCTTGCAAAACTATTCTATCCAATACAGTAATTGTTTACACTTAAGCTAATTAAATTTATACAAAATTAATAATTAATTTGCTCCATCATGCTAGTTGTTATTCAAAGGCCTAATAGTCACAAAGAGCTAGCTAGTGGTTACCACTTTGGAAAGCACACATATGAATACTTTTATTGTCTCAAAAAAATATTATTCTGAAATGTCTGATTTTAAACAAAAAACAAGGTATATGCATAAAAATTACTCACCTACCTAAATATTTACATATATTTCAATGGTTTAGGAGCATTAATAACTAGAAGAATCCTACCAATTAAAGAGAAAGTAGAGAATTAAAAAGAACAGAACCTTGAGTTTGTTTTGTAAAATCTGTCAGAGAAGATAAATGGCCATTATAAGAATAAAGAATGAATTTAGATTTAATGGAGCAGAATGCAAAGAGAAATACAGCAGGTAATTTCAAAGGTTTATTACAAAAGCCTTGAAAGAGTGACTTTGAATGTATGTTTTATCTGTTAGCATTTTATATGTTGATGACTTAGAAGATTAAAATAAAAATTACCCTTCAGAGAATAAAAGTGAAACACAGGTGATTGTCATATAAAAAAGTCTCAAGTAATTTAAATGTGATGAACTCAATCACTTGTGTTATTTGAAGCATCCCTTGATCCACAATCTTTCAGTAGAAAAAGTTATTTTTTACTCTTCATATATAAAACTCAAAGCTTAGTTTTGGATCTAATCATGTAAATCAGTACCTAAGATACCCAATATTCATTTCCAACTTACTGTTTTAAAATATCTAAAGTATTCTACAAGTTACATATTTCTATTACTATCATAGTCAAACCATATGTACTGTTTTTTCTCGCTCTGACCTACTACATCATCCAAATTTTGAAATTATGTATTTGTTATGTTTGACATTTAACTTGAAATGAGCCAAGTCTTCTGAGTATCACTAGAATAACTATTAGAGAAGAATTCATCAACATACATACCCCCAAGCACCTTGTTTTACTGACATCAATACTGCAGAGAGGCAAGCAGGACAACACAAATAAGGGGTGATCAGTGCAGTTAGATACCACCAGAGAGTGGGTCACCAGGCATGGGAATCCCCAGGGCCTTTTTCTGTTATCTATGACCTATAGCTGAAGGTAAAGAGTGGGACATAATTCCATATCCATTGTGATTCCTGAGTCCTGTGATGGAATTATCAATTTACAATGGTCTTACTAAATTCTAAAAATGCAGGACACTAGCTGCATTTTAATGAAGATTTTTAAATATTTTTTTTCTATTTTTTTTTTACATCTTCCTTCATTTTGTGCATTTTTTCATCTCGGTTGTAATCCCCACGGGCTTCCCACCACCAATTCACCCGTGTGTCTTCAACACAGTCCAGTGTTTTTTTATTCAACCACTTTTGAAAGAACCATAAATAACTACTGTTCAAATACTGTATGAAACTTTTGAGATTACTTAAGATGTTTAACTAGTTATGAGGCATCAGTGTCAGTCATACATGGCATAAACCCTGACATCTTTCAGTTATTACATTCTATTCAGACATGTATTTATTATTGGAATAAATCATATTTCTTTGTGTTAGAACAGCAACATCTATATGCTCTTTTGTTGTACAGGTTTCCTTAGACTTAATCAAGTCCATCGAAGTTAATTATGCATAGAAAAAGGTCTATGATTGTCCCACCAGAGGTAGAAACTTGGGGCGCAAGGAGGGAATTTAGAGGATCCCATTACAAGTAATGATATATAGGAATTCAAGTTCTTTTGCAGTGTACACATAAAAATAGTTAAGTGCAATGTTCATCCTCAGTCCAGTTTTCCAGTCTTGTGTTTTCAAAGTTAGCTCCTAGTATCCTCTGAGTCAGTATATCTGAGGTCTCTCTTAAATGTTAAGTCATATATTGCATAATGGTGGCCCTCTAGAATAACTTTTCTAAGTAATAAAATGAGAGACTTTTACAAGCCTTTGCATGGAATCCAAAGAAAGACAGGAGAAGTAAGGTGAGATGAATGGGGATGTTTATCTCAAGAACTGATCATCTTTCAACTTCATATTTGTTTACTGATATAAGATCACCATAGTATGGTATCATCAGATCAAAAATCACTCCCTAAAGCCTTTTTTTTCCTGGCCTCAGTTAATCTAATTCCTTTGCATTCATCCAAATGCTCATAAAGTTTAATCACATGCCAGAAATATGTGGAGTAAATTCCTCAAGACTGATGCTAATAATATTAGGGTATCAATTGGGCATACTGAAATGAATTGAAAATGAAAAATAGAGACTGAAATCCCAATTTACATGTATTTTGAAACCCATGTCATTAGTAAGCTTTCCTTTATTCTTCCCATATCCATCTCCCACTCCAAATTATAGATTTAAACCAATTGGACTCAGAATGGGATAAATCATATGTAAATCATTCTGAAGTTCAGTCTGTACTGTCACAGAATATATCTTCTCCAACTTGAATGTGTACATGAATCATTTGAGGTTTTTGTTAAAATGCCAATTCTGCTTTAGTAGGACTATCGTGAGGCCCAAGGCTCTGCATTTCTAATACACTTTCAGGTAATGCTGATGCTCTGATGTTCTAAATGTTATGCTAATTGTGATCTTTAATAAACATCACAATTATAGTATGCTTTACTTAGATAAAATGGAAAAATCCAGATTATGACTAATCAGAAATGATAAATGATGTCGGTATGTTCCAATACATTATTTATATTTTGTACTTCTGTCTCAATTGAAATTTATATTAATAGTGCAATTTATAACATATGAGCTATTAACTTTTTAATGACATTTGTAAAACATTAATCAAGTTTATGAGGTTTCCCCTAAATGATGACACATTCATGTCACTTTTTGTTCCAAATTCATTTAGCACATTTAGCTTAATTGCCTGAAAAAGAAAAGCTGAAGGCATTTAAACTTTTTACATGTTGTAACTGACAGTTATTTATATTTTATCTTCTTATTACCTATAGACAAAGAAACAAATAGGTTTCTCTTTCTACACACAAAAGTAAAAGTCAGATAATGGTCAAATGCATTGTTCCAATAGTCTATAATGAAAATGCTTGTTATACTGGTTTATAATCAATTAACATATGTTAAAATATCTCCATCTAAGGTTAGAGCTAGAAGCATTTAAATGTATCTCTACTCCTGAATTGTGTTCCTTGAGTTATACTGTCATCTTTTTCTATGCTAATTTTTAAACAAAACCTTCATACATTTCATTAAGCATTCATGTTGCACAATTTATGAGCCCAAGAAACCACATGAAAATTTTATGCTAACCTTCAAAGATGTGGCTGTGACCACTTTCAGGTGACATCATGTCAAAAGGTGCTTCCTTGCTTTTCTTGTCTGAATCTTTCACAGAATCATTGAACAGGCTTCCAGGCTGACTCTTAAATGTTGGTGAACACAAACTTCTCTCATTCTCTACTTCCTGTTAGAAGACAGTAAAGGATGTGTGTTAAAAGCTATCATTGGGAAACAGATGTGATTTTCAGGGGGTTTGGAAGGCAAGAACGGGGTTGGGAGGGTTCTATGAATAATGTTTTCCAATATTCCTCCAGTAAATTTGATAACTTCTAAGAACTATAAACACAATTTTGATGCTTAGTTTACTTTTTTTTTTAAACCACTAATTACACTTCTGAATTAGTTTTTCTTTCATGTGGCTTTTTTCTCACTCGTAAAAAGAAAAAGTGGAAATAAGGGTCACAGATAAGGTAATATACGTTAATAGATACACTTCTTAAGGCCTGAGAAGTGTCCATGAGGGTTTTTTAAAAACAGTAGCATAAGAACATCAGAAGCTTAAGACAGAAGGAAATGAGTTTTTTAAATGTTATGTTCACCCTTTGATGTTAATTCTAGTAATTATAGAGCTCTCAAATTACAGACCCATTTAGGTACCACAGAAAGAATAGTTTGACAATTCATAAAGATAGTAAAATTAATTCTTTGAGATAGTAACTCAAACTAGAGAGATAAAAATTTCTTAAAGAAAAAGTATAAAAGACACTTCAAATTAGGGAGAATAGTTTCCTTTTTTAACAGACTGAGTTATATTATCTAATAATATAAGTAATCACACTAATTATTATAGATAAAAATTGTAAAAGGTAAGGAAGCCAAGATAGCATGAAAAATAAGAGTGTATAAAAATGATCTCTTAACCACTAAGTCTATTTACATTTTCTAATTTGTATATATATATATATATATATATATATATATATATATGCATTTGTTAACAATTTTTATATATGACATAAATTCATTAGAAACTGTTATTTGTTTCATTTTCCTTATATGACCTCTCATACCAAGTATATGATTTCTATGATCTCTATTATTGTACTCTTAAACTCAAACTAAAAACACAGAAGAAAAATAGATGGAAGTAAGTTTACATTGTTTTAGGAATTTCCTTAAATGTATTCTCAACTATTATCAAAAGTCTGTAAGCCCACACCAAACCCCATTTTGATAACAGTAGTGATGTTTCATGCTGTCGAGACACAAAGTCACACATCCATGATGTGAGAGTGGCAGCTGCTTAACTAGTGAAAAAAAAACAGCATCATCATCTCAGTCTTCTGGTACCTCCTCCACTATCATGGAGAATAACAGCTATGGAATGGATACTTAATGTTGGTCTTCTTTTGCTTCACTAATGTATCCCGACTCCCAGGGAAAATAATGTATGAAGATGTTAAAAATCAGCAAATCCTTTTCAGAAAATTTTTATTTTGAGAAAAGCTGGAATACTGAATAAAGCTTGACTGATGAAGTGAAAGGAATATCTCTACTTCATATTGAAACATGAAAATGTGGCTTAGAGAGATTGAATAAATATTTCAGCCAGAAATGACAGTAACTTATGCTACATTGGTATTTTCAGATTTAAAATAAAAATACTAAGAATTCATCATACAGGCCCTCCCTGGTGGTGCAGTGGGTTAAAGCACAGCACTAAGAAGCTAAAGCCACTTCCGCATGAGTTCGATTCCCACCTGCCCCGGAGGTGACCACATGGCATGGCAGACTTCTCCTGACCCGCCCACTGCTCCCCTTAGCAGTGTACTTCGTAGATCTGCCTGTTCTGCTCCCCGCTCTGTCTCTGGTGAAGCCTCTCACTGCCCCTGATCCTCTGGCCTTTACCCCAGTTCTGTATGCACAAATAAATAAATCTTAAAAAAAAAAAAAAAAGAATTCATCATACAGAAGGTACCCCACAGAAAGTTCACATGTGAATGTGGTAGACGTGTCCACAAGTGTTGATCATCAGATACAAGTCATTCTGAGGTAAGTTTCTCAGAGCCCTGGATAGTGGTAAGGAGAGGTCTCTGTAAAGACTTAATAGAACTTAGAGCTGTCGAACTGTTCTCATCAAATTAGTGATCCACTTAAATCACGTTTAGTTTATTTTATATACTGTGTTTCTCAAAAGATTCACATTGAGTAAAAATCTACAAACTTAAACATATGTGCAAAACACCCACTGAAAGGGAAAACTTGCAGTATTAGAACTTGGATTGGAGCTCTCCCTTGGTACTTATTAACATATTAGCTGTGTGGTCTTACACAAGTCACTTGACATGCCTATGACTAAGATTTTTCATATATTATACAAGGAGATTTAGTCACTGATCATCTAGCATTCAACAACCAACAATTCAAAATACAATTTTATTTGAAATAAAAAAAAAATCATCTTTTGTAGTT
This sequence comes from Condylura cristata, assembly GCF_000260355.1. Taxonomy (NCBI): domain Eukaryota; kingdom Metazoa; phylum Chordata; class Mammalia; order Eulipotyphla; family Talpidae; genus Condylura; species Condylura cristata. The sequence goes on from NW_004567103.1 coordinate 48,773,145, forward strand.
TCCAATTCAGTGAGAAAGACTAAGACTAATAAAACACATAAACCAATGTAGCTCTGCAACTATATACAAATTCAGAAAGGAGATATATATAAACTAGGAGTATTTAAAATGAAAGTAACCTACCTATGAAGGTCAGCAAAGATTTCTAGGAAAAGATCTTCAGCAAATATTTGAAGGATAAGTGGGACTTAACTAAGTGGAAAACTTTTCATGTGGTAAGAACATGTGCAAGAAGAAAGCATGGTGAATAATGTGGTGGAATTAGGAAGCCTGAGTGAGAACATGGATGACCTGCAGTGGTAGGTAGAGGCGATTCACAGAGGACTTGGAGGGATATTCTAACTGCTTTGGTCTAAGAGCCAAATGGAGCTACCGAAGGATTTCAAGTGAGAGTGAGAGTGAGAGAGTGAGAGAGAGAATGAATGTTTATAAATGGATACATAGGACAGAATTAGGTCTACAGTGTAAATAGTGCAGTTTATCTCTAGCATAGATTTTCTCAACCGTGGCACCATTAGCATTTTGAAACAAATATTTGTTTTGGTTGGGGGACACTATTATAAATTCCCAGGGCTATTAAAGGACCTGTTGAATGATTTTGTCTGAATCTTTTCTACAATTCTTCTACAGCCAGGTAGAGGTTTTGTGAGAAAAAAAAATTTTAAAAATGCATATGGTGGCCCTTCCTGGTGGCGCAGCGGGTTAAAGCACAGCACGGAGAATCTAAAGCCGCTTCCTCATGAGTTCGATTCCCGCCTGCCCCATAGGTGACCACATGGCGTGGCAGACCTCTCCTGACCTGCCTGCTGCTCCCCTCAGCAGTGTACTTCGTTGATCTGCCTGTTCTGCTTCCCACTCTGTCTCTGGTGAAGCCTCTCACCGCCCCTGAGCCTCTGGCCTGTACCCCAATTCTGTATGCACAAATAAATAAATCTTTAAAAAAAATGCATATGGCAGGGCAGGTTATGGTGTGGGAGGGACAAGGGATTTAGACTGTTATCAAGAGAAATGAAAATGATTGCAATTATATAGAATAAAATATAAGGTGTACTTATAGTGAAGAAAATAAACTAGGGATGGATAAAAATAGAACAAAGATCAACAATCTGGAATCCTGGTGATTTTAAAGACCCTGTTACTGTGAATATCTGATAAAAGTAATTAAAAAGAAATGTGGTCAAGGCTGAGAATACTTGTAGGATTTAGTAGCAGCAATGAAAAATAGAAGCTAAAGTGAAGTAGAGTAGAAGGTTATTAAATATGTGGAAAGTTAGAAACTCAGAGGCTATGATGCTATGTCAGAACAATGGAGGGCACAGTAACATGTTAAATTATGTCATGCTGTAGTAAATGAAGGAAATGTAACTAAAAGTTAATAAATGACAGAGATAAAGGGAGGCATAGAGAGTGGATCTGACAGGTAAGGGTCTCAAATGAGTCGCTTTTAACAAGAGGGAAGGGAAAAGCGGTCAAGATGGCCCACAATTACCTGAGAATGATCCAGGGAGATATACAGTATGTTTTCAGGAGGCAGTCATGTTTTGTTATAGAAAGCAGGCCAGTTGAGACTATAGAGGTTGCTGATTGTAGAGTGGTAATTCTAGAGACACTAGTGGAAGCTAGGCTAATATAATATTTAAATAGAAAAGTCTCTCAATTGTGTCTACAATCTTTTCTAGCTGTTAAGAAATTTATAAAACCAGGAAAGCAATGGAAAAGACAGGAAACAAGCATAAAAAATAATGAGGTGATTTTCCATTTTTACTTATGTACAGTTATTCCTTTAACATATATATAATTATAATCTTATACAATTAGTGTGTATATGTATATATATATGTATGTATATATATATATATACATACATATATATTAAATGAGAATGAAAAATGCCACCTTTTAATTATTATTTAATACCTACTTTACAAGAGAGCATGGAATTATAGGACCGCCTAAAATAGTCAGAACATTGTACCATCCATTTTCTAAAAAGTGGTTTGCCTTGGCCTCCTTGGTGGCACAACAGGTTAAAGCCCAGCATTATGAAGATATTGCAGCCACTGCAGCACAAATTTGATTCCTGGCCAAGGAGGGTGACCCACATGGCATGGCAGACCTTTCCTCAGCAGTGTATTTCAGTCAATCTGCCTGTTCTGTTCCCCACTCTGTCTCTGGTGAGTCCTCTCACCCCCTGAAACTCTGGCTTCCACCCCAGTTCTGTATGTATAAATAAATCAATCTTAAAAAAAAAAAAAAGTGGTTTCCCTCGCGCTTTTTATTTTTTCCTCTTGGTATGGATCCATGAATAGAGGGAGGTGGGAAGATGAGCATAGACTAGTAAAATGAAAATGCTTGGACTTATCTCTGTTTAAAATGCTGAGCTAGTTCATGCACATTCTTGCCAGACTCAGTGCATTCTTACCTTAGATAAATAAATATAATGAAATAGATGAACATAGAAAGTTTTATCCTGGCCAGAGAGAAATAGGAATTATGCAACATAAGTGACAGGAAAAGAAGACTCTTATAATGAATTCTGCTACACTTTGAGAACAGAACAAGTTAAAACACAGCCTGATCAACTCATGAATGAAAAATAAATTGTTCATTCATGTTTTTGAAGTTTTAAAATCTCTTTGTCCCAACCTCTCTCCAGGAGAGCTTTACCTCTTTTTTTCTGTATTTTAAAAGTATTACTTCCTGATAGCCCAACTCGGTGCAAAGTCTGCAAATATCTTCATTCCATTCTACATTCGTCTTCATTCATTCAAGGGCTTTGAAACATGTAAAATTTTTTAAGCACTGTTCTAGTCACTAGGAACACAAAGATTATTTAGATGGATGTTCTCCAGAAGTTCAAAGTCTAGTAACAAAGAAAGTTACATATATTGAGCCTTAAAACTAAAAAAATAGTGTGTAGTCATAAGGATATTTAGTCATCATGGGTGTACACAGAGAGATAATTTCTGGAAACTAGGATCAGAGAAAGCTCTTTACAGAAGGTTATGTATGGTTCTGTACAAAATAGGAATTATTGAGTAAAATAAAATAGGATTACAAGATTAAATTTGTTCATTTTATATATATATATATATATATATATCTGTCAGCTATATGAAAAATATTACCTATAAATATTACCTATAAATATAACACACATAAACATAAATACACACTTGCTTATTAGTAAGCACAGTAAATAGTTTTTTAAAATTTTCCAACTGTAAGAATAAATTTACAAAAGATTAGCAAGAAAGGAAGGAAAGACAGACATTAAAAACTAGTTATGCGGGCCCTCCCTGGTGGCGCAGCGGGTTAAAGCACTGTACTAGGAAGCTAAAGCCACTTCCGCATGAGTTCAATTCCCGCCTGCCCCGGAGGAGACCACATGGCGAGGCAGACCTCTC
>NW_004567103.1:48776686-48808266 GCF_000260355.1 Condylura cristata
AAAAAAAAAAAAAACTAGTTATGCAGGCCTGGTGGCGCAGCAGGTTAAAGCACAACACTAAGAAGCTAAGGCCACTTCAGCATGAGTTAGATTCCAGGCCAGGGAAGGTAACCCACATGGCACAGCAGACCTCTCCTGACCCGCCTGTTGTTCCACTCAGGAGTGTACTTCATTTATCTGCCTGTTCTGTTCCCCACTCTGACTCTGGTGAATACCCTCACTGCCTCTGTGCCTCTGGCCTGTACCCCAGTTCTGTATGTATCAATAAATAAATCTTTAAAAAAAAGAAAAGAAAAGACTATGTTGGACAACTAAAGGTGCTGAGTGACATGGCTACATATATCTAAAGAGTGTGATCCTATAACTCTAAATCATATGCAGTGTTATAATCAAATGCTAATAATTCAATTTAAAAAACAAAGAGACAACAAACAAGGCAACAACAAAAAAAAAGGACTGATACTTAGGGGAAAGAGACAATGATATAAATTTTTATTGCAATACTGGCAAATGTGAACTATAACAGCAGCAGTAACAATAGCTAGGATGTATGGAGCACTCATGTACTAGGCACTGCTGGAAGCACTTTAGGTGTGACTGCCATTTACACTGCATGAGAAGGTGCTATTATCTCCGTTTTAAAGATGATGAAACTGACATAGGAGAAGATAGACAAAGGCACAGACACAGAAGATGAGGGTGATGTGTAGATATGTAGAGTGGGAAGGAGATCACTGCTTTGAGCCTCAGTGATCTTTTCATCTCTAAGGAGCATGCATGATGAGATAAAGAAGAGGCAACTTTCTAGGAAGATTCAACTTGGATTCAAAAGGTCAGAGTCCACTGTTAAGCTCTTCCATTTACTAATTAGTTACCTTAGTTAACTTAAAATCAGTGAGTTTCAGGTTCTTCCTCAGAAAAATGATGCCGCCCTTTGGCTACCTAAATGGTTTACAGTAATGTTTAAAATAGTGCTTCAAAGTGGTACAAATCTGTTATGCCATACACTCATGGGCAATGTCACCATCACTTCCCAGACAAGAATTTATGGTTTAATTTGCTACCTCTTGCAGTCAGATCTTGTGGAGTAGGCTTTGTGGCAGCTTTACCCTATGACTGCAGCAGGTCAGCCTATATCTGAGACTTCTCCAGAGTAAAAAACACTGGAGAACAGAAAGTAAGAGTGAGCAAAAGAGAGTGAGAGTTAGGGAAGTGGGGAAAGAGCAGAAGCAGCATAGATGCTCAGATGCATGAGTGAAGAAGCATTGCAGTTTCTGCCTCAGTCTCTTGGGTGTTCCCTTTTAGAATCTACTTTTTCAGAAACCATCACTATGCTTTTAGAAGCTCAAGACACTTGAAGAGAACATTTGTAGAGAGCTCCACTGTTCTGACTCAACTAATTTCCCAGGTAGCAGGAGGAGTGTGCATGTGCTGTTTTGAATGTTCAGTGCTGTGGAGTCTTTAGTAAATATAGCTATAATTAACATGAAATTGAAACTGCATGACAAATTCTAAGAATTGTCCAGGTCAGTAAAGTCAACTCTAGAACCTTGAGAGACAAACATTCTATCAAGTCACCAAGTTTTGGGAGTGGTTTTCTACATATTAATAAGTAACCAGAAAATATTTCCTCACACACTATCTGTTCTATTCAGATATATGAAAACTGGAGAACATAAATAGTACTTAAATAATAAAGGCCAGCATTTCTTAACTTGCTTTGATTTATATCGTGTTCTCTGCTCCACATGTGTACTTTTTATTTAAGATTTTTAAACAGTACTATGAGATACCTATGTATATATAAGATTTATTTATTTATGCTTTCAGAACTGGGGTACAGGCCAGAGGTACAGGGGTGGTGAGAGGATTCATCAGAGACAGAATGGGGAGCAGAACAGGCCGACTGACAAAGTGTACTGTTTAGGGGAGCAGCAGGAAAGGTCTGCTGCACCATGTGGTCACCTCCTGGGTGGGGATCAAATTAATGCTGAACTGGCTTTAGCTTCTTAGTGCTGTGCTTTAAACCACTGTGCCACCAGGGAGGGCCCTTACTCATATTCTTAATAAATAAAGGTTAGAGAGCTTTGGTAACTTCAACAGCTTGCTGAAGGCCATAGAATTAGAAAGCGTCTGATTCTAAAGTTGATATTTTTAATTACTACATCTTCCTATCTCCCTAAGGTAAAATTTAGCTATAAAATGGGTTACAATGGGTGGCAATAAAATATCAACTCCTAACAGTTATAAATATTTCTCCTTATACCTTTTTTAGCATCATGCCTACACATTGCAGTCATTTCATAATGGTTGAGCCTAAATTTTCAAAATCCTGTAGTTTCTTATATTCACATAACAGAAACAAAGAAAATGGAACATAAACAATAATTAGATGGAGAAATAATATTCAGCATCACAACATGTTTATCCTCTATTGCATATATCACTCAAGAATGCCTAAAGAAATGGTGTGGCCTGCTCCCTTACTTAATCATCTTGAAAACATTTCATTGTGACTGTATAGCTGGGGTAGTGGAACTGCCTGATTTCCCAGGAAATTCTCAATAATGTGATTAGAACCTTTACCAAGGGTCCACTGGGTCCCCAGCTCATGTCAGACCATCTCTCTTCCTGTTCCCAAAGGGATGATACTTGGTGTTTCCTGAATCATCTACTTTCTGCTTCTTTATTATATTCATTTATGTTTGACTAGAGAACGCTCTCCCTGCTCCCCACTTGCCATATTTATAACACTGAAAATCCTACTGTCGTCTCTGATAAGGTTCAAGTACCATTTGCTTTATCCTAATGCCACAGATATAAGAAATTCCACCCACACCAGAACATCAGTGTTTGCAGTCTTTTTCATACTCTTTTGTTCTCTTGTCATTTCTGACACATCTTGTTTCTCGCATTAGAGTGTCAGCTCATTAAGGAGAGGCTTTATTCATCTTTATAGCCCATATGGAATCTAATACACTGAATTCCTTGAACATTGCAGATACTAAATGTTTATTGAATGGACTCAAATAATTTTTGAGTTTTATAATCACATAAAACATTCAGAGGAAAATACAGTCTAGAAATGTCCAAAGATTGTAAAGACATACTTCACAGAGTGAAAGGAGCAGACGTTACACAGGTGAACTGCTCTGAAAAAAAAAAAAAAAGTATACTCAGTGATTCATGAATTTTATTGCCAGTAACTAAAACTCAGCACCTAAATTGTCATTGTAGTCTAATAAACTAGTTTTTTTATCACAATTTTAAACTTTAAGCTAAAAAATCCTTATGCCAGGGAGAAACAAAAGGAGTATGTGAATAGTAAAATTGTCTAGAAACAAGAAAATACACATTTTCTTAAGGCATTATAAGACAATTTCTTCTTTTTTAATGGATCATCAGTTCTCACAGTATTTGTTACTTCTTCAGAAGGAGCTTAAATATTAAATAGCATATAGAACTAACATTTTTCAGGGAAGAAAATGTACCAATAATTTTTATGAATTTCAAATTTCTTCTATCAATCTGTATTAACTGTACAGTCATAAAGTCAATATCTTCTAGGTCATTCCTACAGGTATTCTCTTCTGATATACTTCTGTAGTCTCCTTTTCTTTTCCTGTGTAATCAGAGAGCACATTAATTCATCCATTCACTATTGGTATGAATTATGTATCAACCCAAACTGTGTCAACCCAAAAATTCATGTGAAATCACTATATTCATGTCAGATAGGACCTTTAAAGGAGTTATGAAAAAAGGGGCCATTAAGATGAATCTTGTTACTGGGGTCCTTATGAGAAGATGAAACTTGGACACACAAAGACCAAATGACCATCTGGAGCCAGCATATAGGCAGTTATGTGAAAAAGACAGACCTTTGAGATAATCAAGCCTGCCAGAATGTTGTTCTTGGACAGCAGCCTCCATAACTGTGAGAAAATAAATTTCTGTTGTTTAAGATATCCAGCCTGGTGTATTTTGGTATGCAGTATTGCATACTTAAACACTACATTTAGACTTAGAAATATAAGGATATTCCCAATTGTTAATTGTGAGTTTTTTCACAGTAGCTTTGAAAACAACAGACTTAACTGGATGTCTCTTTACAGTCAAACAGTGAACACTTTACTACTAATTATTCTGTCCCATCTATATTGTGTGCATTTAACAAAACAACTATCAAAGTAGTTCTGTACTATTAATATTTGAGTGTATACTTACATTTACTCTGCACTGGGCATAAGGCTCACTTGTGATATAAGTGTAGGCCCAGATTTTGAGACAAAGCCACAGGCAAAAGGTTTCCTAGGTATCTTTTCATCAAAGTAAGGACCAGTCTTGAAATGCTGAATTTTTCATATAAAATCCCATTGAGACTTTGCCGGCATTGTAGTCAGTTTTATTAAAACTCTGACAGTTTTTGTTCCTCAGGTGAAATGAATGTAAGCCCTATCTGGCCCTTGACAAGCCAGCACAAACTAAGGTACAAAGTCTCTTGAACGTCCCTGGCATAAAGACCTAAGGCCAAAACCTATAAATGCATAAATAGCATTGACCCTCAAGGTCATTCTATGTTTTATTTCATGTAACATTCAATTTCTTTTCATTTCATTCCAGATCCATCACTTAAGGCCATACTTCACCTTAACTTTAGTTCCAGATGCTATAAAGACATCTTGAATCTTATCACTCTTGTGTATTACACCTAAACATGAGATGCATACTAAAATGTCTCTGATTTCCTTCAGCGTTCCTAAAGGGATGCACTAGCCCTCAGGAGCAAGGCTATATATCTCCTCCATCTTTCAAATTTCCTTCTTAGTACCCTGTATAGAGTTAGGAATAGAGAGGGCCTCTTCAAGAAATGTTCTCAATATAAAATATAATCTTATGAGTTTTGTAGACTGTCTAACATGCTGCAACCTTTTATAGTCTCAGGAATTTGACAGATATATTCATTCAAAATGGAGTCTTGTGCTCAAACGTGCCATCAGTAGGTAGCTCTGAGGCTGTAGGAGTAAGGAAGCTCAGTGACAAACAGAGTCACGTCCTTGCAGATGATGCTTTCTGGGCCTACGCTCTGTCAGAGAGGCCCGGAGCCTGGGCATGCAAGTCTACAATGTCATATGTCCTTGGCTCTGGGGCCAGTCATATCATCACTATTATCTCTCATTAGCGCTTCAGCCTTTCCAGTGTCTGTTATTCTCTTTTTAAAGATTTATTTATTTATGCCTACAGAATTGGGGTATAAGCCAGAGGTGCAGGGGCAGTGAGAGGCGTCACCAGAGACAAAGTGGGGAACAGAATGGGCAGATCGATGAGGTACATGGCTGAGGGGAGCAGTGGGAGGGCCAGGAGAGGTCTGTCATGCCATGTGGATCACCTATGGAGCTGGGCTGTGGCCAGCTTGTGGTGCTCTGTTCTAGCCTGTTGAGCCACCAGGGAGGGCCCTCTGGTATTTTCTGTAGAATGAATCTCCACCTCATCCCCTCTCCTAGATATAGCAGGTATAAAAAAATTCAGCATATGTCACATCCTAGTGTGAAACCTTGTACTTACCTTCACTGATTAATCAGATATCATCCCTGTTTTCTATGTGGGGAAAATCAAGCACAGATATTAGAATTATAGTTCCAGTTCATATCCAATTTTGGTTGGATCCAAAAATCAAACCTTTACATCCCAATTTTTTTTTTTTTTAAAGATTTATTTATTTATTCATACAGAACTGGGGTACAGGCCAGAGGCTCAGGGGCGGTGAGAGACTTCACCAGAGACAGAGTGGGGAGCAGAACAGGCAGATCGACGAAGTACACTGCTGAGGGGAGCAGCGGGCGGGTCAGGAGAGGTCTGGCTCGCCATGTGGTCTCCTCCGGGGCAGGCGGCAGGAGGGAATCGAACTCATACGGAAGTGGCTTCAAATTCTCAGTGCTGTGCTTTAACCCGCTGCGCCACCAGGGAGGGCCTACATCCCAATTTTTTAAAAGAAATTATTTGTCATATGTATATACACAATCATTTAATATTCTTGGAAGAAAATTTCTTCAGGGCGGGGAAAAGATTCAGGTCTTGTATATATATCTCCTAATTTCTTTTCATAAAATCACCTCATTTAGAGGATGGGCATATACATGACTATTTTGCTGTTATAAAATAAAGAGGTAGTTGCCAAGTTCACTGTGGTTCCTCAAGTATAAAGATAAAAACACAGTGCTACTTGAACTGTGAATGGCAAACTGGCAAACATATCATTCAGTTCCTTTGTTTCTCGCATCCTCAGAGACCATGCTCATTTGACTTGCTGTGTTCCTAAGAAAGCATGTGGCACTTTATCCTTAGGAAGAACTGAACTCAAATTCCCCATGAGATACAGTTTTTTGTTTGTTTGTTTGTTTTTGTTTTTTTTTTTTTGTTTTTTTTTTTTAGTGCTAGATGCCCTTATTTTCATGCTGGCATCACATCTAGGCAGTTAATTTTCCATATAAAGTAGAAATACTGCCTTCTTTTCCTTTTTCAGTCAAGAATAAAATTCTTCAACTTGCCCTAGTCGTCTCATTTTCTTAAATAGGGCCCTAACGTATTTTATGATTATCTTTATTAGTTGAAGACTATATCCAGGCTTGAAATAATTCTAATGAAAAGAAAACTTCTATTAAAATATTCTAACTAGTTTCAATTGACCATATTACTGACAATGGAAAATCCCTAATGGCTAAACCTTTTAAAGCTAATCTGCTTTAACACATTTTAAAATTGATGTGCCATTTGAGACTTAGGTGTTAGCTTGCAAAGTGTTTTCTTTTCCTATTCTGACATTCACTTGTTATTTCACTTCCTCTTAACTTTTTAAAAACGATATAACCCAATGATATTCCTTAGAGTTTTATGAAAGAGTTAAAAACAAATCTTTGTATTCAAGCTATAGTGCTAAAAATAAACAAAATGATAAAACAGAAAAATGTTTATTTGTGTAGATGGTAATCTAACAAAGTTCAGAGGGAATCAATTATGTTTACCCGAGAAGCACAAAGCTCTTGACAGAGCACAGAATTGTGTTCAGTTGTAGCAGCATGATGGAAAATAGCTAAAGTTTGTCAGACCCAATTTCATCACTCCCTCACTTTGTGAATTTGAGGAAATTATTTTGTTACTATAATCATCCATTCTTTTTATCTATTAAATTATGTTAATATTACTTTGAGTTAAATCTGATATTGGGTAAAGTCAGCATCCAACATCTGTTAGATATTGCATAGATGTTTCAATACACATTTTTAATAACCATAAATGAAATGCTAAGAAGGAAACCAAGTTTTCCAAATTCAAAGAGCCACTTAAGATTTCTCAAGAAGTGTGTTTGATTTCTAGCTGTGAACTCTCTTTTCGACACTAAATTGAATATTCAGGAAAAATGTGATTCTCATGAGGTATAAATATTTATATTCATGGGCTAATTATGCCAAGTTGAGATTCTGTTAAGAAAAGAGGGTGAGAAAGTTGCTCTTATGAAGCTTCTGGCTATCTACACTTTATAGAAGATATAGTGAGACGCTAATTATAAAAAAAAAAGATAGACTTTTATCTTCTTTTATCTCTTATGAGCTGTGGGAACTTAGATATGTCATAAACTCCCTGTGACTCTTTTTCTTTACTATAAATTAAGATATGATAATTCAGGCCTTCTGTGGTGATAATTAAAATAATTACTTAAAACAATTCTTATAAAATATCTTAATGCCTCAGAGGCATGGTGCTCTTATTCAACGTTAGAATTGTTTTCAATCAGGAGGCAGAAATGTTGAGACTCGTGAAGGTACTGCACTTTCTAACACAGTTCTTTGCTGTGCCTAGGGAATATAACGCTCAACACCATGGAGGAACAGATGGCCAAGAAAGCCTGTTCAAATCCCTCCCTCCTTAGGGACTGTGTTTGCTGCTAGAAATAACAATGTGTGTTCTAGGAAGAGTCAGATATGGTCCCTGAGAGGCTAAGTTCATGGAGTGGCACTGAAGAAGTACGGAAAGGACCTCATCTTTTCTAAAGTTTTTCCTGGGAGGGTTGGTTCCCAATTCTGTATGACTAGACTAAAGATGGTCAAAAAAATGTCAATGGAAATCAGTCCCCATGGGACTGAAATAAAACCTTTCAAGACTTAGTGAAATGTAGAGCACACACTGGCACTCTCATAGCTTCCATAGCAGAGAAATTCATTTTATAAATCCCCATGAACAACATGACAAGCTATTTTAAATATAGTAGTACAGAAGGAGAGGCTCTAAATGGATTATCCATATAACATCTTTATGATGCTGAAAGGGGAAAGAGACCTCTTATAAGCCAATTAGATCAGCACTTTGCATGCGTGACAGACTGTGTTTAACACTCACAGCAATGAGGAAGAGAAGCCGAAACAAAACCATCCTATAAATAAACTGCTGAACTTTTAGCATGTGCCGTATTAAGAATTTTTCAATTTTCTTAACTCAACTCTGAAGCTGTATGCTTTGAATTATAATTATTTCTGTAGTCTTTGGAGCAATGTGTGCATTATAAGCATAATCCATTCGTTCATTCAGCAACCATTATTGCACATCTATCAAATGCTAAAAAACTTCAAAGAACAATTGACAGTTTGTCCCTTCAAGAGCTCCTCATCTGGAAGAAGCACCTACATACCAGGGCAATCATTCTTAGATGTGGTGACGCATGAGACTGTGTTGAAACATTAAACTCTGTAAGTCAGTCACAGATACCCACTCTTCACTGTTTCCTGGCTGTCCCCATAGTAGCTTCCCCTTGCTTCTTTGTATTTAAAGATTATCTTTTTTTTTGGGGGGGGGGAGTTGATGTAAAGTTTATTTATTTAATTTTTACATGAGCTATTCATTTATATATTTTTTACATTATTGTTCATTTTCGTACAATGTTTGCTTCCTCCTCTTAGGTGTAGTCATCATGAAATTCCCACAAACAATTCACTAGAGCACCATCACCATAAGCCCTTGTGCTCTTCTTCCCCTATTTTGACCCCTCTCCCTCCAATTCCCCTGCAGAATGTCTCTGATATATAGCTGTCCGTTAAAAATTATCTTAATTAGGCCCTCCCTGATGGCACAGTGGGTTAAAGCGCAGCACTAAGAAGCTAAAGCCACTGCAGCATGAGTTCAATTCCCGCCTGCCCCGGAGGAGATCCACATGGCAAGGCAGACCTCTCCTGACCCGCCCACTGCTCCCCTCAGCAGTGTACTTCGTCGATCTGCCTGTTCTGCTTCCTTCTCTGTCTCTGCTGAATCCTCTCACCCTCCACATCTCTGGCCTGTACCCCAGTTCCATATGAATAAATAAATAAATCTTTTAAAAAATTATCTTAATTAGAAAGGGATGCGATCCAACCACTGCAACAGAAAACAATGACTATGCTCAGGTGAATGTCATTCCTATGACACAAGCCGGTGGAGACAAACACCATATGACTTCATTCACTGTGTTATACAAAGAAAACAAACAGTTGAACTGAGTAAAACAAAACAAACTCTCCAATTATAAGAATTTTGGTAGAGACTACCAAAAGGGAAGGGGTAGGAGATGAGTAAACCAGGAAAGAGGGAACGATAGTATGGTAAAGGATAGAGTTTAGGTTTTGCAGTAACCTTAATGTACCATATATGCATTTTGATTCTTAACAATGAACAACTGAAACGTATAATGTCATAATGCAATATTAATTCAATTAAAAAGCTCAAAAATTTAGGCCACACAGACTATTAATTCTTACATGAAAGAGTTGAAACAGTCATTCATCAGTGGCAATTGTGCTTTCAAAATAGGTTATTAGTAAAGAAATCAGATCTGTAAAATGGAAAACATCTAAGAAGCTAAATTAAAGAGGGTAAATTTTACAATGAAAATTCTATGAAGACCATTAGATTTACATTAGAATGTTATTTCCATTCATACAAATCAGGAAACTACAAACAAGAGGGGTAAATCTATTAAACACAATTCAAATGTAATTCCATTTCAAAGAGACTGCATTTTGCTTGTCATTAACTTTTCACAACTAGGTGAAGTGAGTGAGGCAGGTATTATTTCTGATTCTTTAAGAAATCTATAAACTCATATCTATAGTTCACTCTTTCTTCTTTACTACTGATTGACATTATCCTTTTTATTATTTCTTTCTTGGTTAATCCTAAATTTTTTTTTCTTGGTTAACCTAAGGTTAATTTCCTGATCTGTGCTCCAATTATCACACTGTTCACTATGGTTTTTATTTTTATGTATGCTAGTGTCTTACTCATTTTCTAAAATCAGAATTCCTTGATGTGGGGCTGGAGTTTAAGCACTTCAAAACTTTTCCAGGCAATTCTAAATTGCAACCAGGGTGAGAATGATGCTGTCCTTTTATTTATTTATTTATTTTGGACACCTTACTCTAGAATTATTCACTGCTGCTATGTACTTCATAAGACAAATTATCTAAAACTAGAAATGAGGCCCAAAAAGTAGGTGACACATTATCTCAGTATCATGTTAGGATTTAGGCTATATAATCACTGTCTTGTGGCAATGTGCTTCATTCATCTGGTTTATTACTCATCAGAAGTCCAAAGTGTAAGGCTTAGAGGAAATACATCTTAATGTGCATGTTTTTGTATAGTAGAGATAAAAGTAATTTCTCTCAGAATTTAGTTCAGATTGCAAAGCTAAGGACAAAGGATATGAAACAACCATCATAGAGAAATATATCAGGTCATTCATGTAGAATTGCTGAAGGGAATCCAAACATGTTACCCACCCAACCTTAGCTCATGACACATAAAGGAAGCAAAAAGAATGAATTATCTGAATAATAAAAAATTAGAAGAAGGAATTCTTTCTCTTTCAAACCCACATAAATGAGGAGAGAAGCACTATAATAAAATCAGTTCAATTGAGTGTGTGCTGAACTGTAGAAAACCACAGATTCATGCAATGCTAAGACATCAGAAGAAGATTTAGGGAGGGCTAGCTGGTATTATCTCCTCAGACTTACAAGTCACATACACTCGTGACTAAATCTTGCTGGAAGGATTCTGAAGGCAAGAGGATCTATAATGGGCACAAACTAAGAATCCCCTGGAGGCAAGAAGAGGACGGATGAGTTTTCATGTGTATTCAAATAAAGTTGCATTTGAGTCATCTTTAAATGGACACTGTCCTAAGGGGCTTTCTGTGGGAGTGAGGTTATTCAAGTAAAAGGAGACTGGAATATTCAGCCATAGGAAGAAGCAGACTGTTGTGTAGTGGGATGTGGGAAGAGGAAGTTAGGAAGCATAGTGGACATTCAGAGGTTATAGTGACACTAGGAAATGAGCAACTGGAGATATTCAAGGAGCAGGATGTATCCAATGAACATACAATATGATCCCATAGAACAGAGCAGCATTTGGGCATCAGCCATGCCCAGAAGTCACTAACATAAAATGATAGTGATCTAGATCAAATAATGTTTCTATATTTTCTGTTCTGTTCTCATTTCCAACCACGCATGGCCAGGTATATTCTCTGATGACCATCATCCTTGATAAGAAGAGAAAGGACTAGTTACACTTAGCAAGGGAATCACATATTTTTCTTGCATAGCAAAGAAAATTTCTCTTAAGCAAAAGCCAACTATTTTGTTAGGTTAATGCTTAACAAATCAATAATTGCCCTAAATTTAAGTGGTCTAATTATACCAATTAAAAATAAAGATTGGGGCCCTCCCTGGTGGCGCAGCGGGTTAAAGCACTGCACTGAGAAGCTAAAGCCACTTCCTCATGAGTTCAATCCCCACCTGCCCGGAGGTGACCACATGGCGCGGCAGACCTCTCTTGACCCGCCCGCTGCTCCCCTCAGCAGTGTACTTTATCTATCTGTCTGTTCTGCACCCCACTCTGTCTCTGGTGAAGCCTCTCGCCACCCTTGAGCCTCTGGCCTGTACCCCCGTTCTGTATGCACAAATAAATAAATCTTAAAAAAAAAATAAAGATTGGCAGAATGAATAAAAACACTACAACCCATGGACATCTAGGCACTGCAGTTAGTTAAGAATACTATTTGGAAGTCTTAAAAATTAATTAGTTTAAATATAATAAGACATATATAGGATTTAGATGCTTAAAAACTATAAGACTTTCACGGATGAAAGGAAAAATCTAAATAGATTGAGACACTGTACTCAGGGATTATTAAACTCAATAAACTGGTCCTCCCTGGTGGCGCAGCGGGTTAAAGCGCAGCACTGAGAATCCAAAGCCACTTCTGCATGAGTTCGATCCCCGCCTGCCCCAGAGGTGACCACATGGCGCGGTAGACCTCTCCTGATCTCCTTGCTGCTCCCCTCAGCAGTGTACTTCATAGATCTGCCTGTTCTGTTCCCCACTCTGTCTCTGATGAAGTCTCTTACTGCCCCTGAGCCTCTGGCCTGTACCCCAGTTCTGTATGCACAAATAAATCTTAAAAAAAAACCCAAAAAACTCAATAAACTAAAGATGTCATTAATGTACTTGAATGACACTCAATATATGTTAAATAAATTCCTTTACAAATAACAGTTAAATTATAGAGATTATCATATAATTTTTACATAAATAAAAGGAATTAGGATAACTGAGAGGGACTTTTAAAAAAGAATAAATTGGGGGAAAGCAATCAAACTGATTTTAATAATTTTTACTATGTAGTTATAGCAAAATTGTGTTTATGGAACAGAACATAGAATCTAGAAAAACATCCATATATAATCAACAAATTTTTGAGAAAGATATAAAATCAATTCAATGGAGGAAACAAGTAGTTTTATAGCCTTTTCTGTATTTTGAAAAGCATGGATTTTTGACTATTTAAATTACTCAAATATCTGGGCATTCATAGATAAAAATGACCCATAAATAAAAATTAAATCAAATTGGATTATGTCTTAAGTATAAAGCTATTAAAGTTTTAAGAAATACACATAGGGAACATTATGATTTGGGCTAAATAAAGAGCTTTTAGATTAAATTAGACCACATAAGTGTTAATAGTTTTTTGCTCAGGTAAAGGTCTTAAGAGTATAAAAAGACAAGCATGCAACAAACCAGAAGCAATAGTTGAAGACACATGTGTATCAAGACTGCTATCTGGATACATATACAGAAAATTTGAAATTCAACAGCAAAAATAAGACAATGTTATATAATATGGGCAAAAGTAATGAGGAAACTGTGTTGAATTTCACATCAGAAGATACACAGATAGTAATAAGCTTGTACGTAATAAGTACTGTGTAAATATGTTCATCATCATTAGCTATCAAGGCAATGCAAAATAAAACCTAATAAGGTATCACAACACACCTGTCAGAGAAACTAAAATAAAAATAGTGACAACAACAAATGCTGACAAGAATGTGGAGGAACAGGATAACATTTATTATTGGTCACAGTGTTAAAATAGCACAACCATTCTAGAAAACAGGTTGGCAGATTAAAAAAAAAAAAAGCTATAAGTGAAACTACCATATGAGCCAGCAAATGTACTTTTGGGCATTTATCCTAGAAAAATTAAAATTCATGTTCACACAAAAACTTGTGCATGCATGTTCATAACAGCCTTAGTGTAATAGCCCTAAACTGCAATAAGTCAAGCAAATTGGTACATTCATATCATGGACTACTTTCAGCAATACAAAGAAAAATACTACGTGTATGTGTGTGTGTGTGTGTGTGTGTATTAAAAAATTTTAAAGTGATATAATTCTGAAAGGTGAAAATATATTGTATGCTTCCGTTTTTGTTTAAATCGAGGTAACACTGTTTTAGAATAGTATTTAATTCTTAGGTATATGCACATACCTCTTTGGATGAGTGTGACCATACCGTACACCTACTACCACAGTCCACTGGGCACCACCCACTTCCACCCTTGGCTTCCCATCTTCCCCGTCCACTGGTGAAATTTCTAGGGTTTGCTTTGGGTTGAATTTGTCTGACCCTTTCTTTTGTTTCTATATATTCCATGTAAGTGAAGTCATCTCATATTTTTCTTTGTCCTTCTGGCTTATTTCACTTAGTTACTTCAAGTTCCATTCATGCCACTGCATATTGCAAGAGTTAATCCTTTTAATAGCCATATTGAAATCCACTATTTCACTATGTAGCTTTATACCACATAATATTAATCTATTCATCTATGATTGGGCACTTCAGTTGTTTCCATAACTTAGCTATTGTAAAAAATGCTGTAATGAACACAGGCGTGCACACATCTTTGCAAATTTGTGTTTTTGCATTCTTTGGGTAGCTAATTAGAAGTGGACTTGCTGGATCGTGTGATAGATCTATCATAATATTTTGAGAAACCTCCATACTGTTTTACATCAAGGCTGGTCCAGCCTACATTCTTTTTTCTAAGTTGTATAGAACAGTGTGACTGTCAAAAGGAGTAGGAAGGATCTCTATGGGGACATTCTGTCATATCTCATCACTGTGGAAATCTGGTTATAAAATTTTACTACAATTTTGCAAGGCATAACTATTGTGGGAAGTCAGTAAAGGCACACAGGGCCTCTCTTATCTCTTACTTCACAATTTACAATAATCTCAAAGTTTGGTTTTAAAACTTTGAGAATCACTTGATAAAATTCTTTAACTCACTTTACTAATTCACTTCACAAACCATTTGGGAATATGGGTTAACTTTCAGTAAAAATTTATAATGAATGAGTTTGTTATGCAGGATGGTGCCTAAAGAAAACCAGGCACCCCAGGAAATACTTGCTAGAGCCAGTAAAGCCAGAAGAGAGTTAAAAAATGCCCAAGGGGAGAGAGGCAGTCCCCTACCCACTTAAAGGCAGGTTGATAAAACCTAAGCAGATTAATAAGTGGCAAATGGGGGAAGGCAGATTCCTGTTGTGACCTGCTGCAGGCACTGATAAAACTATACCCAGGTAATACAGTGGAAGAGAGAGTGACTTAGAAACTCCTGCCTGGACTGATAAACCAACACTTCAGTGGAGCCCACACAGCACATCTTATGCAGGTTCTGAGGTACTTCTGATCTGCATCCCATTTAATCAGGAGTTCCTTACCTTTCTTTGCAGTTCTTCCCTGGACTCTCTCCCTGGGTGTGTTTTTATTGTCTCTAAATAAACTGTCTTTGTTTCTGCTAAAAAATGTGGCACCGAATTCTTCTCATGCCATAGTCAAGAAGGGAGCAACTCTAAAATACAGGGACATCTAGGAAGCCCCAAACCTAGTAACAATTTCATCATCTGGCTCAGTAGCTCACATGAGTAAAAAGACAAGAATAGAGCAAAATAATTGAATGCTCTTGAAAGCATATATTGTGAGTGATCAAGAAAGCAAATCGAGGATAGTTTTGATGTTATAATATGTCATAGCTCTAGCTGTGGATCAATACTTTGACTCAACTCAAATACAGTAAATGAGGGCAAAAACTCATGAGAAAAATAAAGTAAGCAACACTTAAAGTTATAATAATATTTACTTAAGTGTCAACGACAACTACTAGGATATTCAGAAAGGCATATAAAAAGAAGAAATAATTCTAAGCCAAGAAATGTCACTAAGTTTATACACTAAAGCACACACATTTGGTTCAGGCCATTATTTTTTCCATTTAATTTTACTTCAGAAAACATTTTTAAATAATTTGGTTAGTTGATGTGTTAGAAGTAGGAAATTTACAATCTATGACATATTTAATAACACATTTTGAGAGAATATTGTGTAAAGGATATTATTTTTGGGAAAGTAATCAAATTTTTATATAGGATTCTGAAATTATGAGGGAGAATTTATCATTTTTGTTATATACATACATGCATGTATATGCATACATACATACATATGTAGCTTCAAGTTTTACCAGCATACATTTCTTTTTATACTTCTTTTTAAAATAAATGAATTGGAAAACAAATGAAACATAGAAGACTACTCAGATAAATTTTACTGCAGGAAGTAAGGTGATTATTCCAACTTAATGAAAATACTAAAATCCTTCAAGAGTAAAACCAAGGGGACAAAAGACAATACTTTTTTGTTAAGGAGAACTAACCATAGAAAAATATCAGCTCATATCAACTGGCATGCAGGTAGTTTAGTTTTTGTTCTCATACAAAACCCAAGTGAACACTTTGTAAGAGAAATTCTAAAGGAGCCCTAACAATAACGATTAAGTGCAAGGCTGCATTAGAAATATCAGCTGACTCCTTTTTCCAACAGGGACAATGCAGCTCAGGGCAGAAAAAAAAAATCACTTCAGCTGGTAATAATGCAATAACTTAATAGAGTCTAGTGATTAAGAGTAGATATATTAAAATTAGCTGTAGTCTGGATGTGACTTTTTAAAAATTTTTTTAAAGATTTATTTATTTATTCGTACAGAACTGGGGTACAGGCCAGAGATGTGAAGGGTGAGAGGATTCACCAGAGACAGAGTGGGGAGCAGAACAGGCAGATCGACAAAGTACACTGCTGAGGGGAGCAGTGGGAGGGTCAGGAGAGGTCTGCCACGCCATGTGGTCACCTCCTGGGCCGGCGGGAATCGAACTCATGTGGAAGTGGCTTTAGCTTCTCACTGCAGTGCTTTAACCCGCTGCGCCACCAGGGAGGGCCCTGGATGTGACTTTTTACTATTTTTTTTCCCATAAAGTAAAATCATAAGCATACATTTTACAAATGCGGGTAAGGAAAAAACTAGTGTTCAACCCTTTTTAGCTAGTGTGTGTTTTCTGAAAAATGAATTTCTGTATTTTCTTACATGTAACTCTTTTATGAAAGGTTTCTGTAGAACCAAAATATAAAGAGTAATTTGTTTTTCTCCTCTGTAATAACATCTGGTCAAATAACAGCTTTCCTGTAGCTTAGAGCATTGCTGTAATATTGGCTAAGTCTGTTTGCTGAGTTTGAGTAACATAAATTCCTGGAAGCACTGGTGACTCCCTAAATCTCAAGATTTGTTGGGAAAGCCTGTTCAGGTAAGAAATAAAGATTTTACTGTGCAAATCTAAAAGAGGCCAATCCCGAAGAGCAACAACTGAGTGAAAAATAAATAAATAAAAGCTAAAACAGGTTTCGTACATAACAGTCTATACCCCCTTCCAGCATCACAGCTTAAGATTTTCAATTTGGAAAAGCAAAATAATTAATTATTTAAGCCCTGTGCCAAAATAGTACTCAGTTCTTTTTCTGAAACTAGTAATTATAAAAAGTTAATCTGGTTGATTGTAGTAGGCAAATCTAATGGATTCTATTCCTTTTTATTTATAGGAATTAATCTTTTGTCTGACAGAGAAGCTAAAGAAAAATTTCATTTTAATAAAATGATCCAACAGATAGAGAATAAGAACTGAATCTCACTGGGAAAACATTTATTTGGAAATCAAATAGTGGGAAAAGGAACATTCTGCTATGAACAAAGTCTGCTATGTTCCATAATGAGGTAGAAAGTCTGGGGATAAACTTGACATTGGACTGGTAAGAAGCATAGATAATGAGGAGGTGATTAAAGAAAAGCATATTTTTCCTATCTAAATTTTTATTATATGTTGAATAATAAAAAGTGCAGCTTTTATTCTATCTGAAATGGTATAGCTACTTTTAAATGCTAGATTTAATATAAACCTGTAGTTACAGTAATATATCTAGGTTACAGATAAATTAAGCATAGTTTTCACAGATAGCATATTTTCAAATTTCAACTATTATTTTTACATGTCCACTAAGTAAATAAATAATTTTTGGATCCATTAGAGGCTTTAAAATGATCCCCCTGTTGTTTATTTTTTTCCAGATTTATTGAGATATAATTGGCATATAACACCATGTAAGTTTAAGTTATACAACATGATGACCTGACATACATGTTTTGTGAAAAGATTACTACAGCGGGGTTAATTAATGCCCACTACCTTACATAATTGCCATTTCGTTTCTTTGGTAAAAATACTATCTATTCTCTTAGCAACTTATAAATACATAACATAGTGTTGTTCACTATATTCACCATACTGTACTGGAGATAGCCAGAATAGTCAACATATAACTGAAATATTTTAACATTGTTGTTTTTATGAATGTGAAAAATCACTACATATTTGGGTAGTGATTTTTTTGTTATTTAATTATTTTTTTTATTGTGGCAACATAGATTAGTAACTTTGTCCATAATATAGAGGTATAGGATAACCCCCTTCCTGTGCTGTTACCACACAAGACCTACCATCAAGACATCCATACTTCATCACTGTCCACTGTACTCCCTCCTCATTTTACTCTCTCTTTTCCCCCTCTGATATCCAGAATTCTACAACTGGATTTCTAGGGTTATTTATTTTGGACAGAAAGTGTTTCACATGTGATCATGTTAAATTATATAAAGCTGGCTAATGAGAAAGGATGAACATTAAGTCACAGTCCAATCAAATTCCTCATCTAGGTCCTTAACTCTGATTATTTCATCCCGACATCTACACTTTGCAGTGCGCCTACTTTGCCTCTGATTCTGAGAACTCAGATCCCATAATTTCTGTTCCCCTTCCTATTAAGCTAAAATAAGTAAGCAAATACCACCTAACTGAAGGGTCAAGCATGCATTCTAGAGGCAAACGTTTACTTCCCGACACCGTCAATGTTCAGTTGTCCCGATCCTCAGCTGAGATCACAAATCTGCACTTGGGTAGCTAGGACACAAGGTGTGAAATTTATCTTGGTCAGATAAGCATCCATTTCTAACTTTCAGAAATGTTGAAACATTGTATCCTGGAAATATTCAGACCTCCTCACTTGCCACAATAAAGTTTGCTGACAATATATCAAGTTTAACAGGTTTAATAAATTCTTTTGGAGTAAGTGAATGCATTATATCCTATGTAGGCAATTTTGCTATATATTACCTTGTTTTATTAATATTTTTATTGAAATTAGCATATTTTTCCAACCAATGATACAAAAAGTACCTGAGTAAAAAGTCTCTCTTTTGGGCCCTCCCTGGTGGCGCAGCGGGTTAAAGCACAGCACTGAGAAACTAAAGCCACTTCCGCATGAGTTCAATTCCCGCCTGCCCCGGAGGTGACCACATGGAGTGGCAGACCTCTCCTGACCCGCCCGCTGCTCCCCTCAGCAGTGTACTTCGTCGATCCGCCTGTTCTGCTCCCCACTCTGTCTCTGGTGAAGCCTCTCACCCTCCGCATCTCTGGCCTGTACCTCAGTTCTGTATGAATAAATAAATAAATCTTTTAAAAAAAGTCTCTCTTTTATGGCAGAACTCAGAAGCTACTTTTAATATATCTCTTAATCATATATATCAAAGTATATATTCCATAATCAAATAATTTTGCTATTTTCTACAACTGAGATTATACTCTATACCGACCTATAATTATCAGAGATATAGACTAAACTGTTTATAATTTATTTAATAAATTTTATGCATTATTATATTATCATATTAGGCTTACATTATTTTTTTACAAGATAGTATTTCAATGTGTGAAATATGTAATAGTTTTGAATTAGATTTTTAAAAGTAGGATATATGGAAGAAAGGAGTATGGTCAATTTCAGTTTTACAAACTGTTTATAAAATGTTCATAGATTTATTTCTTAGTTTTCAAGTAACCTTGAGCATCTGTGTGAAGACACTAGGAATGAAGAACACAGAACAGTAAAAAATTGAAAAAAAAAAAGAATTTTTTTATGAAATACTAAGAAATAAACTTATATTTGATTTTTTTACTAAGGTATCTGTTTTTCTGGCAGAAGTAAGGATATGTGTTAAAATATGAACAAGAATTAATAGTAATAGAGGGAATAAGCAGGGCTGTAGAGCTGGGAAGATCACAGCAGCATAAGACCTGAGAAAAAGGAGTGTTTTTGATTTCATGTCAACACAGTATTTTCTGGGTATTTACTGGCAGTCAAGAAACTCATTTGCTTTTAATCTAGAAAGACAAATGACAATTCCATGAAACATATGCTTAGTCACAGGTGAGTGATTACAGACTGCAATTGCTAAAGGAGTCTTCTGAAATATTAACACTATCTGTCACATCCTTCTCAAATTTTAAAGTTTTTAGGGAAAAAGGATTTATGTACCTTGAAATACAATATGAGATTTGGAGGAATTCTAAAAATTAAATGTTTCTCAGAGATTTTTTTACCTGCCTAGACATAACTAGAAGTCCATATACAATATTTTGTAAGTATATATTTATAAACACGACTATCATATCTGATTTTTTATTTTTTTTCCTACTAGGTATATGCTCTAGGGGGAAAAGCATGGTTTTGGGCAACAGATAACGCTTGAGTTCATCTCTCAATTCTACTATTTACTAGTTGAATCATGTGTACACATTTTCTCTTGGCCTCAATTTTCCTTAAAGCTATTGGATTGAATAAATGAGGTAATCTGTACAAGAATTTCCTTGAGTCAAAAACAAAAGTAGCATTAATGTATGCATATCTATAGAATTATCAAATATACATTTGATGTTATATTGTTCATTTTATTTTAAATTAAATTGTATTTATTAATGACATAGCATATACTAATATGAATAACATATTTTATATATAAACACATATTTATGTGTTCAAATTAAAAATTCAAGTATATATATATATATACATACATGCATATATTATATTTTAGTATATATACACATATATAAGTATATATATATATATATATATATACATACACATACACATATGTATATTGGAGTTATTTATTTTGGGATTTGGAGCAGGGAAGATGGCATTAGAGTAGCTTCCTTAATTTGCTCCCAGAGGGACAATTTAAAATCAACTAGAGAGGCATTGAACCCAGATGATCTGTGATTTGGGTTAAAATTGGAGCACCTCTTGCACATAGAAGACCAACACTGACTGTGACAGAAGAGGCACTGGAAATTAAAATGTATACCAAAACCAGACGTTTATAGAGACTGAGTGCAGAAAATGATGGTGCAAACTGGTGCTCCAGTGTTTTGCTGGCAACCCTGGAGAACAATTTGTTCTGCTTTATCTTCTCGCATTATGTTTGATGATTTAATCTGAAATACACTGTTGTCTGGTAACTTCCTTAAAGCTTTCCCAGAAAAATGTTTGCATTTGTACCCTTGCATCTTTCTTTAGAATTGACCTAAGAATTGGCCTAAGTGTTAAGGTTGCCATCACAGCAGACATCACCATAGCCAAAATCACTTTTTTGCCATTCTTCCCTCTCCATTACCACTTCGGTCTCAACTGCTACCATTACACCTTGACTGGATTACATCCTAACTGGTCACTATTTTTTATTGCTCTGGGATACCAACAGTCTATTTTTGACTTGATGTTCAAATAATCCTACAAACATTTAAAACAGATTGTCTAATTTCTCTGCTTAGAATTTTTTAAAGTATTGCATTTCATTGTAGGTAACAAACAGATCCTTGAAAGCAAATTATACTTCTCTCATACTCCAGACATGCTCTTGATTTTGTGTCTTAGTAATTTCTGTTCTGGGCTACTGTTTCCCAAGGGAAGCTATGACATACTTCTTAACAACACTCAAATATTTACTCAGATATATTTTAATGGATTTTCTGGGTCACATTATTTAAAATAGTCCTTCAAGAATCTCTGCAATCCTACGCTCTTTCTATTCATTATTTTTCTGTATAGTGTTTAGGGCACATTGTATACTTTTTTATCTTATCCCTTCTCAGCTGAAGATCAGCTCCTAAATGGAACACGTCATGCCCCTTCATTCTGACGTTTCATCTTCAGTGTCTCGCCTAGAACTGCATTACAGTTATAAATAACTATTTGTTGATTAAATGAGTTAATGTACACCCAAAAAGAATGACGATCAGTGTACTATCGGAAATCATATTCTTCCATTAAGAGGACTGCAATAAGAGCTTTCCAATGAAATCTGACAAAGCTTATAAAAATTTAAATAGAACTATACCATTAATTGTCACAAAGGGCTTCTTTCACTGAATAATTATTTCCCCCCTCCAAATAATTTAGAAAACAAAGCAAAAACAAGTAAGAGTAACTGTTATCATAAAATGGAGTATTTTCTTAGCACTCTCCTGCAGAGTAAATATATATTCAAAACTCACAGATACAGAATGTTTCATTTAAAAATGTTCAAAATGAAACATGTAATAAATTTACCTAGTCTAATAAACTAGTCCAACAAGCTACTGCTAAAAAGAAGAAAGATATTTCTAACACTGATAAGCTATAATTGAGGAAGAAGAAACTGTTTTTCCTTTTCTGAATAAAACCCCTTCTTTTCCAAACTGCATTCATTTTTTTTTTGTATAGTGGCTGACTGTTTTTTGATTTCTTGATTCATCTTACAAGTTCATATTTTCCTCTTCTATGCACTTTCTCTTGCATATAATAGACAATGTTTTCTGAACATTCATCTTGTATTTTATAACAGTTTATTCACCTCCCTCTGCTGTGTTATTTTAACTTCAACAGTAACTGAAAGACTTTCAGCTTGAGGTGTCAGCATTAAAATAAAAGATTGCAACTACTCTAAGGCAGAAATTGCCTAGGTGCCATATAAATTGCTTCTAAATTTCCTTGAAAATGTTACCTTAACTTTCACCTATCATTTGAATACCTAATATTTTAAGATCATTTCCATTTCAGAAAAATAGAAGCTAGAGAAGTGAGCCACCATTTTCTATCATAATTAGTAAACATCTGTCACTGCTCTGATGATACCACCTTCTGCATACTATGAAGGTTGCATTCTAGGAATTCATCCTCCCTTCAAAGAGAACTCCAATAAAGAAATGTCTATTCTGCAGGACTGGAACAGTGAATACTCATTAGGGCTTGAAACACAAATCTTACTAAAAATGTCAAGTATGTTTTTAGGCCCTCCCTGATGGCGTAATGGGTTAAAGCAAAGCACTATGGAGCTATGGCAGCCACTGCAGCACGAATTTGATCCCCCGCCAGGGAAGTGACCCACAAGACCGGGCAGACCTCTCCTGACCCACCCGCTGCTCCCCTCAGCTGTGTGTTTCAGTCCATCTGCCTGTTCTGCTCTCCACTTTGTCTCTAGTGAACCCTCTCACTACCCATGCACCTTTGGCATGTAACCCAGTCCTGTATGCATAAATAAATAAATCTTAAAAAAAAAAAAGAAATGGACAGAGAGAGTAAAACCCAGATATACTAAGAAACAAAACCTTTAACAACCTAACAAAATTAGCTAATGCTAAGAAATGTCTACAATATCTAGGATGGAACAGCTGTGAAACAGTAATGATGTGCCTGTAAGTGAATGAATTATGTTCCAGATGTGAGGAAAAAGGGCTATGCTGGAAGTTGCAAATAAATAACTCCCACATTGTTTGCCCAGGTTGAAAGGTCTATTTTTTTGCTATTTTCTAAATACTTATTTCTGTCTACTTTCTTTACTACTTTTTTTTCCTTTCATTCCCAACTTCCATTCTGTCTTTTGCTACCTCCTTCTTTAAGGAAAAAAAGAAAAAAGATATCACTCAGTACATTACCACAGGGACCAGACAGTGTCCCATTTGTGAGCGATGCAAAAATGATTAACAGGATTCACTGTGATTTTTAAAAAAGAAAAAAACAAACAAACACATACATTGTAAATGTTAAAACTAGGGGGAATCTGAAGGTAATTTATTCAATTCACATTTTATGGGTGTTGATTTTGAGTCTCTTAAAATCAGAAGTTTGAGATGACTCCTTTAATTAATGGTGACAAAGTGGCACTAGAATCTGGGACGTCTGATGCCTGCCTGGCCCAATTCATTTTCTCTGAGGCATGGTGAATTTCAGTCAGAACAAAGCTTTTTAAAAAGTGACCAAAGGAAAGTTTAAAGTGAAGAAAGGACTTTAAAAATTCCAAGCTGAGATATATGATTAAAAACTTAAACTTTCTTTGACATTCAAAAATGAAGTCCTAAATCTATGATGTTTACTGATAAGCTCTATGTTTTTTCATGCTTGAAATAAAAGACATTATTAAGTTTCAGAAAGGGGAAACTGGTCTCTCTAGTTAGAAGCCCATACATATCAAAGTATTCCACATTTAGGAGAATAGAGGGTTTTTGACTGATGCATTCATGGAAACACTTCAAAATTTAATTTATCTATTTGATCCTTATTCAAGGCTATAATTTCATCAGTAGGTTTAGACAGGTAGACATTTACTACAAAAGAAGGAATGAATCTTAATGAAGCACTAAATAATGGATGTGATGCCACTGATACCTGGTTGCCAGGATTTGAAAGTTGAAGACTAAACTAAAATAAAACTAAGTGACAGATCTTGTAAAGCAGATAAAAAAGACACTGCAGGTTATCAGTTCTTTTACAAAACAAGAACAAGGATACTACATAAGTGAATTTTGTTTGTTTAATAGTGTCCTATTTTCACCATTTCATGAAAGATTAATAATGGATATTACCTCAGACAAGAATTCATCAAATTTAAGAATTTGTCCTACAAACTTTAGGACACATAAGTATTAGTTAACTGAGTGATCACTGGTCACCGAAAGTGTAGAACAGAAACAAAGCATAATATATAAATTATTGCTTTCCATATATAGGTTCCCATAAAACATTACACATAAAACAATGATAAGCATTACTTTCTATAAAAGGAACAATGTGTGTATACATGTGAATGCAATCACACATTTATAGAGATGCTCATACACACCTATGTGCATATGTACCAATGCATATATATACATACATACATATATATATATATACACACACACTAGTGTATAGATACAGTACTATACACACACAAATACACATATATCCATATTATGCATTTTAAACATATGAACCCCAAAGTGTTGCTATATGCAATGACCACTTTTCCAAACACCCTGTTCCACACATGGCATATAGATCTACGTGCACTGATTACCTTAGTTGATGCCTATCACATATCACCACTACCTAGAGTCCTATGTGCATTTAAATAGTCTGCCTGAATATTAAACTCCAAAGCCTAATCATTCATTAAATTCAGAATCTATCCAAGATAAAGATTTTAATCTCAATAGCTTGTTTAGCAATTGTTCAGTTACTGAAATTCACTTAGGTACAGGTGACTTTTCTGTTCACTCGGTTCTGTGTATATAATCCAAAGTTCTTTGAGCTCAACATTTGAGAAGAAAAACTAACTAATAAGACATATAGAACTGAACTTTCATAGACTATAAAGTCAGGGAAAGAAAGGACACAGGATGCCAAAACCTAAATAAAGGGCACTCAATTAAGATCATCAAGTATTTATTGAGTTCATGCTATATATATGTTTAAAGCTCTGAGCCATGAGACTGATTGAAATTTAACAAGACTCTGTCCCTAACTTTAAAGAACATCTAACTATGAAGAATAGTTCAGTAGATCTGCCTTCTTAAAGCTGGGACTCATGGAGTTAAATGAAGAAATCCAATAGGGGAAGTTGAGAGAGTATTTGAGGCATGCAGCAAGTTAGGACTGAGTTATTATATACACTCAGTCATGTTATTGAAATATGATAGGAATGCAGTTTGAGGTCAGACTGTAGAAGACTAAATTGATGATTTTTACTTCACAATGAAACCATCTTTAAGAGTTATGATTCCAGTGGAACAGCATAGCTCAGGGCAGGGCAGTATTCATTCCATAGAAAAATTAGGAGAGCCAAATAAAATATAGAAATCATCTATATAGATAATTGTAGAAGCAATGAGACATAAAAATGACTATTTCTATGTCAATGAAAGCTTAGCATTTCTAAGGTTAATATGGCAAAGTAGGAATCAATGAGGAGAAGTGAGTTGGCCAGCTTATTCTGAGGTTATATGTCAACTATTAGCATGCCAAGAAACCGGACATTAAAACTGATATTATAAACATGCTTAGCTTCATAATACACATTCTAAGTATATGTTTATGAAGGCATAGGAAAACATGAACATGAGAGATGGAAAATATATGAAAATAAATATACACTAGTTGGTATTAAAGCAAAATTAAACTTTGCAGAAAAAATGATAGTGAACTTGAAGACATGGCAAAAGAAAATTATGGAAATAAAGTATGGAAAAAAATATAAATAGGCCAATATAAACAGGGAAATGGGAGATCCTGTCAAGTGATCAAAAATATATATAATTGAAATTCCTGGAAAAGAACATAGACAGGTGGCCATCCCTGGTAGCGCAGCGGGTTAAAGCACAGCACTGAGAATCTAAAGCCGCTTCCGCATGAGTTCGATTCCCGCCTGCCCTGGAGGTGACCACATGGCGTGGCAGACCTCTCCTGACCCGCCCGCTGCTCCCCTCAGCAGTGTACTTCGTAGATCTGTCTGTTCTGCTCCCCACTCTGTCTCTGGTGAAGCCTCTCACCGCCCCTGAGCCTCTGGCCTGTACCCCAGTTCTGTATGCACAAATAAATAAATCTTTAAAAAAAAAAAAAAAAGAACATAGACAGGGCAGTAAAACATGTCTGAAGAAATAATTTCTGGAAAACATCCATAGTTATACAAATTACACTAATTCAGGGAATTCAATGATTCCTAACAGAATACAGTTTATAAAATAATCCCTAAATTGTACCTTAGATTGCTTAAAACAAGTAATTATGAAAAAAATAGGCAAAACCACACTATGTATAGAGGACAAAGAAAATAATTATCTTATATTCCTTATCAGAAAGTATGCATGTGAGAAGACAGTGAAGAGATTATCACTGACCTACAGAAAGAAACAAAATTGTATGTTAGCAAATAGATATTCAAAATCAAGTTGTTGGTTGGGCTATAAATTTTTTGTTCTTCTAAGGGAGACTCTTCTTCCCCCTTAGCTTTTGGTGGTTGCTGGTAACTCTTACTATTCCTTGACTTATTGATGTATCATTCCTCTTTCTTCCTCCATCTTTAATGGCCTTCCCTGTAGCTTTCTTTGTGTGTATGTTTTTTGTTTTTGTTTTTTTTTCTCTTAAGAGGATATCAGTTCTGCTAGAGTCTACCCTAATCCAATGTGACTTCATCATAATTTGATGACATCTGTAAAGACCCTATTTCCAAATAAGGACAGGACCAAATATAGTGGGGCATTAGGATTTTAGCATATCTTCTATTCAATCCACAAGGCTGGGTAAGCTTGAGTAAATAGCATGTACTTAAAATCTAATATTAATATCACACAAGAACCAATAGGTTTCTCTCTAAGATCAGTTTAAAAAAAAAAGGTTCGTTCATACCTCATTTATTGAATATTTTCCTGGACATCAAAAGTTGAGCAATAGAGAAAATAAAGAAAATTTAGAAAATTTATGCAGATTTAAACAGTAATACTAAAATTCTATTTTTGCACATATGACTAGATTTTCTATGTAAAACAACTTCAAATAATGTAAAATTAGCTATTAGTATTG
Organism: Condylura cristata; assembly: GCF_000260355.1. NCBI lineage: Eukaryota > Metazoa > Chordata > Mammalia > Eulipotyphla > Talpidae > Condylura > Condylura cristata. The sequence continues at coordinate 48,804,164 of NW_004567103.1, forward strand.
TCACAAGATATAAGCTCATCATACATAAATCAACCATTACTCTGTTTACTGGCGATAAGCAGATGGAACTTAAAATAAAAATATTCCTTTTTTAATCATATACAATAATTGTAGATAAATGTAGTAATACAGATTCAACACCATAGGTTTAAATTGCGAAACACTGCTGTGATAAACTAAAGAACACCTTCATACAAGAAGGAAATGCAACAGAATAATAAAGCCCAGCTGGAAATTCTCCATAAGGTCATTTAAATTTCAATGCAATTACAATTAAAACTTTTTTTAAGATTTTCTATAGAAATCGAGAAACATTCTAAAATTTATATAGAAATTGGAGAGATCTAATAACTATGACATATTAAAAATAAAGAAAAATAATTTTGGAAAGGACTTGTAGTATCTGATTTGAAGAATTGCTATGATTCCACAATAATTAAGAGTGTTTAATTAGCATGAAGATAAATTTAGGTTAATCTTCTAGTGATATCTACCACTTTTAAATTTACTGTTATCTTTCTTTTTGTGACAGATTTATTGTTACTTTTTTTTTTTTTTTAAAGATCTCTTCTACCTTTCCCCCTGGATTTACAGTTGAAAGTAAAGTCGACACAAATACACTGTCCACCAGAAGATCCTGTAGTGATGTGATACATAACTCTAGTTGCTTCCACCTTTAAATTCATTCTATTAGAACTGCCAACCTGCCCTATTCTCCACCTAGCCATAGCCACAACTCCCAGGATTCACACCCTCCCTATCCCTCACATTCATATCACTGTCCTTGGTCAGTGAGATATTAACAACCATCTTCAGGCTGAGGGAAATATGTGTTTTTATATTGTAGGCTATCTTCTAGAAATAGTTCTTCATGAAATCAGCAGCTGAGTTAAAAGGGAGTCCAGCCTATTCTGCTAGGAAGAGGTTACATTGATAATCTGGTGGTTTAGAATCCATGTCCTGAGCAAACGGGTACATCAGGGAGAATGGAAGTACTCTGACTAGCTTTCCTGTTGCATGAAACCCCACAAGTGACCTCGACCAATGCTATGTGGATTTAATCAATTAACCCCAGAATCTTAAGAAATAATTCACTAAGTCAGTAAATTTTGGGGTGTCTTGTTATACAGCAATCAAAAAACTGAAACATGCACAAAGGGAAGCCCTGCCACCAGACAAACTGGACTACTCACATTTTCCATAAATTCTTTTTTAATTTTTTCTCCTCTATGATTTGCTCATTTTTTTGTTTCCTTCCATGATATGTATGCCTCTCTGCCTATTGAAATGTTAAACATCTTTCAAAATGTTGAGATACTAAGTATTGAGCAAAATGATAAAAGTTGTCTTATATTTCTCATATATTCTAACATATTTCTTTACTTCTTACCAAGTAGAATATTCCCTATGATTTATGGTTGTCTCTATTTTTCATTAACTAGTTAGAGTTACAATATATGTGATTATCTTAAATCCAAGTGATTGTAAACTGTCAAGAAAAATGCTACTGTAGATGACTGAAGCAGTTTCAGGAGTTCATTTTCTTCTTCAGCTACCTGACTCTTGTAGTAAGTGGAAAATGTACCCAATAATAATAATTACAGCAATCAGTTTTTGAATGCTTCTTGGCTATATTTAGGCCTTTACATATATAACCTAGTTGTCCTAGACCTCAGTATATTCTGATTACCAAAGAAAAACACTATCAAGATGCTATCATGCTATTCTCCTCCTGTTATGATCCCACTCATTTATGAATCTCCTCAAAAGTCTACTTGGTGTAATCTCCTGGTAAGATTTCCCATCATTAAAATTTCTAATCTCTACTCAGATGTTCTCAAAGATTAGGACTCCTTGGCTTGTTTTATAAGGACACGGCTGTGGAAAATACCTCCAAACCAATAGTTTCTCATTCTTAGTACCTAGGTCTTTAAACACATCAGCTTGTATAAAAAGTTCACAGATTATTTAAAAAGTAATAATATATTTTATTAATCAGAAACCAAACACTTTACTTTCTATCCACATTTTCATTTAATACACTCACTTATTCTATGAAATAGTACTATTTTATCACTAGTTCATAGATGGAAACACAGAGCTAGAGAGGTTGAACTGCCCCAAATTAAACAAGTTTCCAAGAAATTGCATCAGATTTCACTGTCACTCCTTTAATCATAGGAACATAAATCTAGTTCAAGGGGCTTATTGGGTGGCATGTCCCATTCCATTCATTCAATCATGTTTCAGTGCTACAAAAAACTTCCAAACCATTCCCAATTCTACCTCTTTGGTTTTGGAAAAAAAAAAAAAAAATATATATATATATATATATATATATATATATATATCTTCCTTTTATAAGAAGATTAAAAGAGATCTTTAAGGAAAACAAAACAAATATAGAAAAGCTGCCTGCTTTAGAAGTGTATCTAGATCATTTAGTCAAAAATTACCCATTACATTTACATTTTCCTGCTATTTTAAACAAACTAATAAAATAAATGATGCTTAGTTTTTTACTTTTAGTTCAATTTTGTATCTGAGGACCTGGGCACTGAGCAGTGTTATACAACCTGCCTAAGCTTACAGAGATATAGCGTGATTCTGAGCAGTTATTAGGAGCAGAGATTGAACTCATAAACAGCTTGTTACAAGATTGCTTGGAAAAGGCCTTCAGAAGTGAAATATAGAGAAGACAGAGTTTACATAAACTGGGAATCCCTAATATTAATTTGGAGAAAATTTTCACATTTTATGTTATCAATTTGAACAGAGGGACTTTCAATATTTGGAGATATGTGTTGAGACTTTCAAAATAGAGAGAGGGAACATGCAGAAATGAACAAGTAAGCACTTAAATCAATCAGCAGAAATGTAGCCATAAGAAAGTAATTTCATATTTATGTTCATCATTGATTTTATAACTTCAGGCTTCTAGAAGGAAATGAGAGGAATGGCCTCTTTCATTTTCCTCTAGTGACTTAGAAGTCCATGCCTAGCAACAAACCCTATACTCAATTTCTTCAGTATACACCACCTGAGCTGTAGCTTACTTTCCATATTAAAGATATCTAATAGGTAAGGCCTGAACTCTAAAGATAGGTGACTGCCTTAATTTTTGTCATACTTATGAAAGGACATTTTAATTTTTCAAAATGAAAATTAGTGAGGAAGGAAATAGGGTGAAATAGAAGATATATATTGCACTTGATATATTTGTGAAATTAGGTCTTAGTTAAATTTGTGAAAGTTTACAATATTAATTTACTTTATATAAAATTGAAGTCTGGATTTTGTAGTTTAAGTAGTTGATTTTATGCCTTCCTCCCAAAATTACACAAAGGGAGAGGGAGATGATAAAAACTGAGTGTGGGGTCGTCGGTCATTTTTGAATTATAACAAATCACTTTTTAAGGACAATTTTCATTAAAAACAAACATCTCCTTACTCCGATATATTTTCTTTAACATGCTAGGCTACTATTGTAAATCTGTTCATTTACTTGGGTTTCTTAGCAACTGGTAAAATGAGTGTTACTTAGTGATGAGGCCATACCATCATTCCATACTTTTAGCCAGAAGTGGGGCAATGGATAGATGTTTGTGTTCCTCCCAAACTTCTTAGGTTGGAATCCTAACACCCCATATGATACTACAAGGAGGGGCTCTCTGGGAGATGATTAGCTTATAAGAGTTGATCAACTGAATGGAGTTGATTCATTGTAAAAGAAATCCCTTATAAAAGCAAGTCCCAAAACTTCCTTGTAAGTTTTGTAAGAAAGACTGCCATGTAACGATACAGTGAGATACTGGATGTATGAGACTAGAAAAGGGCTTTATCAGAAACTGACCATTTAGGTATTTCAGACTACCTGCATCCAGATCTCGGTGAAATAAATTTCTGTAGTTCATAGGCCCTCCCTGGTGGCGCAACGGGTTAAAGCACGGCACTAAGAAGCTTAAGTCACTTCCGCATGAGTTCGATTCCCGCCTGCCCCAGAGGAGATCCACATGGTGCAGCAGACCTCTCCTGACCCGCCCACTGCTCCCCTCAGCAGTGTACTTCATTGATCTGCCTGTTCTGCTCCCCACTCTGTCTAT
>NW_004567103.1:48808636-48964663 GCF_000260355.1 Condylura cristata
TATATATATGAATTCTCAAGGTTTTATCACGAGGTAGAGAGAAACAGTTGGACCGAGTTACTCACTAACTGTTGCTTTTTTTATTATGTTTGCTCTATACTTTCTAACACCCAGAAATACACTGCATTTTAAGAATGTGTTTTATTCAGACAGAGACACAGTTTTTCATTGCTTTCAATAACATAGCTGAAGTAGGAAGAAATTTTACAAAAAACAGTTACAAAAAAATGGATATGAAAATAGTACCTATAGCTTAAAAAGATTTCTGGATTCTAACATAACTGGGTTACCTTCAGGACCACAAATGCATGAGTGAGTAAATTTGATAGTAGATATCATAAAAACTCTACATCTAGCTCAAATCAAAATTATGATGTATAGAATAGTAAACTAAATAAATTATCATCATTTTAAGAACTAGATTTGTGAGTGATTTTTTGAAGATTTATTTTTATTTATTTATGCATTCAAGAACTAGGATATAGGACAGAGGTACTGGGTATATGTATGTGAGAAGATTCACCAGAGACAGAATGGGGAGCAAGACAGGCAGATCTACTGAAACATACAGCTAAGGTAAGCATTGGGTGAGACAGGAGAGGTCTGCACCATGTGGGATACTTCCAAGGACAGGGACTGAACTCATGCCACAATGGCTGGTGATAGCTTGAGAGTGCTGAGACTTTGAATCCTGTGCCACCAGGGAGGCCTAGATTTGTGATTACTTTAAGTAATTAAAAGTAACCAATATAGTTTAGTTCCAGTAATCTATATTAGTTAGAGAGGTAGTTTTAAATATAATCTTTGAGCTTCCTTGAACATGAGAGAGAGAGAAAGGTGAAGTTATTGTTGGCTCTGGAAAATCACATAGCCTATCTTGCCAATAAAGGTTAACTCAAATATGGTAAATAAGTCAACACTGGAAAAAATGACTGGTCCAGTTCCCTTTTTACCTCAGGATGCACATGAATTACCAGTAAGTCCATGTTATTATCTAATAACTATCTGCAAATATCATTAAGCAAAGATGTTAAGAACATTTTATCAAAAGAATAACCTACAATATTGGTTAAAATAATAAAAGTTTGAAAGTAGAGGCACAACAAATAAATTCTCTGGTAATTCTATATTTTCATTTGTAATTGAAACTGTGCTAGTAAAATTTTGAAGGTAGGCAATACAAAAATTAAGGTTAAGAGGCCATGCTATTTAATTTGTCTGTTAACTTGAATTGTGGAAACTACCGCATACTCTCAATATGTTTTGGAAAGTTCTGAGAGCAAACATAAGGCAATTCTTGAACTATAACATTGATCACTTCCCTGATATGATTTCAGGAAACTACTCAAAGTGTTATAGTTTTTATTGTTTCCTTCCTTACTTCTTGAGAACATTTGACTATCCCAAATATTAGTGTAATGAACATTTTCTTGAACAATGTGTTTTTGTTGTTTGGTATTTTAAGAATTAAAAGGATGATGTCAAAAGTCAGTGTGGAAAATTTTAAATTACATAATGATACACACATTACTTATTTTTAATCGTATATTTTGTAGGGTAAAACATAATAAATTATAAAAATTTGAATGAAATACCAATACATGATGAAATAAGAAAGTATTTAAATACACAAATTGCTTTTTTCCCCCTATAGCAATAGTGGATTTATACCTGAAAGATTTATACTAAAATTTAGCATTTGATTTATGACAAGTAGAAGACATCATCCTAGATGCTCATGTCATACTTGGCTTTGTGCAAAATATCTACTTCTAATCCAGATAACAAAGAGATCATTATGACAATTAATATGAATCCTCATAAGAACTGTTTTAAAAAGCATAACAGTCAAGAGAGCCAAATGTTAAATGATAAATTAAACACAATTGAATATTATATTCTGCCAAGGAAATTACTTAGATCAAATATACAATGTATGAATGCAGAAATAGATTATTCTAAAATTTATGGATGTCCAAGAAAGTAAATATAGCTATATGTTTTTAAAAATAGCCATAAAATTAAAAGAATAATTTCATCCCATTTCAAAATTTATCACAGAGCTATAATCACCAACACTATTCAGTTTTGGAGGAGAGAGACATGACAGATCTTAAAAAAAAAAAAATAAAGAATTATTTATATATGAACTTTTAGTGTCCCATGTTTCTGACCACTGCAAACTACTTTAATGGTCATTAATATATTAGATATGAACAAGTTATTAACATTTTATATTTATTCTATATTTTACACTTTATAGGGATAATAACTTTCAAAGTTAAAAGTCATTTAATATGATGAGATGGAGAAAATAAATCTAAAAAATAATTACATTTACACTACATTGCCAGATTTATTTACTCATATACTTAATTAATCATTCTTATAATGGTAATTAAAAAAAGCAACCAATTTTAGAATCCAACCATAACAAAAGGGAAATGGAGCTTGAAAGTAGCATTCCAAAAATAAAAGCTTTAATAAAATTCAGTATCACTAATAGCTATTTTTCAAATACAGTGGTATAATTAAAATGATCTAATCCTTTGGAAGGTGAAGTATCAGAAGATGATTAGTAAATAATTATATCACAAAAAAAATCCCTGAAAAAATTACTGAAATTATTGACAAAGGAACTATATTTCAAATTGATGTGATCAAGTAGAACATTGAACTTTATTTGCAGTGGGTCAGTTTACTTAAACAGAATCTATAAAGCAATCATACTGTAAAACAGCTGAAAAGTATAGCATTCTACAGAATGATAGGTATCAAAATAATAATATATGAGAATAATCTAGGAGTTTTTTAAGACTTATTTATGCATACAAGAATGAGGGCATAGGCCAGAAGTGCAGAGGGTGAGCGGATTCACTAGAGTCAGAGTGGAGAGCATATGAGATCTACTGAAATATACTGCTGAGGGGAGGGAGCAGTGGGTGAGACAGGAGAGTTAGCTCCCTAGCTGGGGATCCTTAGCAATGGCTGCTGCTAGCCACTGATGGTTCTGAGACTTAACTCTTGCACCACCAGGGAGGTCCCCATATGTAGGATGTTTTAAGAGCGTGCACATTAGACTTCCTCACATACAATAAGAACCATCTCAGGTCTAACATACAACCAGAGATGAGAATGAGGAGTCTGGAAGAAGTAGCAGGTGACCTGGAGATCCTTTCATTTGGACCAACCCTGTCATTCTAGAAAATAAGAAATGTATTTTGAGAAATGGGAAGATCAACTAAGTTTTAATTGACAATAAGTAAATTTTAGCAGAATAGAAAAAAAAATGTTAGTTCCTTGAGCAGAAGAAAATGTGATCACATTAAGTAGGCAAATAAAACAAATAATTACAGAATAGCAAAGAATGTCACTCAATATTGACAAAAAAATTCAGCAGATGAATGCAAAAATTCCTTAACTTAAAGCAGAAAGATAAAAATGAACCATCAGCTGATGAATTAATAACTAGTATACTCCAATATGAGAAACATTGAGCTATACATTTCAGCAGACTTAATCCCTCTCTCAAAAAACTGTAAAAAGACAATCCCAGATAAAATGCACACATAGAATTTATAAGATACAACATTGTATATCAGAGAATATATAATATATAATAAATATCTTCAACACAGGTGGATACATTAACTTTTAAAAGATTAAAGAATGATTTGACTTTGTTGATGTAGAATAATACAGCTTTAAATATATTTAAAATTGTTCATTTCAATACTATTTGAATGTCATATTTAAGCATTATGTATACTTAGTCTAAGCCAACAATAACCGATAATACATAAATGATTTTTCCTAAAAGCTCCAGATGTATGAAAGTGAAAATTTCAATATGAATTTTCAAGATCACCTACATGTTTCTTTATCCTGAGTTTCTCTTTTCATTTTCAATTTTGTCTGTATGTAATCTCCATGAAAACTGAAACAAGTTCTCTAATACAGATGGAAACAAATTTATCAGTGAACTTTTTGTTTTATTATGTTGTTGATAATGCCGGAAAGAATGTGTAATTTTAATATCTAACCCGTAAAAGCTAACTGTACTTGTGAACTACATCATAAGCTTATGGAAAACTAGAAAATAAAAATACAACCTTTTAAAAAATTATCTTGCTACAAATAAAAGCACTTAGATTGACAATACAAATGGCTGCTATAAAATGTATCTACATTCTAATGTATTAATAAAACTGGGATGTTTCCTCAAATGGTAAAGTGCAATAACTTTAGGAATTCATAGCCTCCAAATTGTGTAACATTTTCCTGATACTCTCAACAAATGTATTATTAATAAAAATTCAAAGTTGTGAAAATCTTTTTAAAATGAAATTCACTTTAATCGATGGGAAAATTTTCTGACCACAAAATGCCACTTCTTGGTAATGCAAACACTGCAAATCTGAGTTTAAATTCAAGACTGAAGGTTCTTAACCCTAATTGGGCATATTTGACACTTGTTTTATTGCCATGTTCTTTTTCACTTTGAATTTCTTCTTTAATGAAGACAAAATTCTTTACAACCATACTGCCCCAGAGATTAGATAGATAACAAAGAGGTCAAAGTGCTCTGTATTTATTTCTCCTAAATACTCACTCTTTTAAATAGCATTATCTATACTCTACCCTCTCTGTGATAACTTATTTCACCTACTAACCTTTCTCATTCATAGCATTATTATTTTGGTCACTATTTGTGGTAATCAGAGTATACATCTTATTAAAGAATGACTGTCTTTTTTTTTAATAGGTTGACTCAGATTTTCATAGCAGTAGGTATTGAAGGGCACCTTGAGGAGTCATTCACTTCTTAACTCATGCCAAGGTTTTAAGTCTTTAAACCATTTCAGGAATTTGAAAATATTTCACTATTTACAGAGAGATTTTAGGGTTTTCTTAGCACTTCATTTTCATTACTGTAGTTTATAGGTTTTTCAACATCTAACCTAAGCAGATCTCCTCTGGTCTCTTGTGCATGCATTTATTCATTCAGCAAACACTTGTTCAACATTTACCAAATCCTAAGAACTGTGAGAGGCAGTAACAACTCAAAAACAAAAACAAACAAAAACAACAATCCCTGACTTCCAGGTGCTCACATCAAAGATCAAACAATAAGACATTTGGTGTACACTGGGGCCTTGGGGGATGAATTAAAGTTTTGCATGTTATAAGGGTATAAAGACGGGAACAGGAGAGGGATTTTATCCCACAGGATATAAGCACTAAATCAAATTTTGAATTATCAGTAAATGTCAGCAAGTAGTGGAAATGATACTTCAGGTTTCTGCCAGCCAGGAAAATACCAGGCACAGGTCCCCTGCCCAGGAAGCAGATTTGACCGACAGCTGTAAGTGTACACTTGCCACATCCACAGGGAGGCTGGCCTATAGTCTTGCTCAAACCCCAAAACTGTGAGACACGGGTATTTGTTCAGATCCATTGTCGTGGAATTCAAGACTTGTCTAATGGATAATTTTGGTTTGATGAAACTTTCTTAGAATTGTATTACAGATTAAGAATCTTTGTCCCATGAGCTCTTTCCTTTTTCCCTTCTTTTACTTAGATGTCAGACATCTTATCATGGGCCACATGGCTTCTCAATTTCTTCTTCCCTTCATCTTTCACATTTGTTTTACACAAAATATCTCTTCATTTTGCTTCATTTTGAACCCTGCTTCTTAGAAAACCTGAATTAATACAGGTAATACTGAGAGGGATTTACGGACAACAGGGCTTGGCGACTGGCCCACTTGTCCAGCAAAAGTAAAGGTCATCTTCCTGGGAGGTATTTGGATACATAAAGCCTTTGGAGCAGGTAGTCGCCTAAGTACTGAAGAATCTACTAGTGCTAATTTGGGAAAATGTACTGACGCATGGGTAGCTTCATGCAAATGCAAAGATTCAGGAATTTGAAAAACACAAAAGCAACAATTCCTACAGCCCTCAGAGTTGGTTGGTTATTGTTATATTGAATTTAATTCTTGCAGATAGACAAAGAGAAATTAAGGGATATGATCAAGGAGTAAAAGATCAATCACAAGAACCAATTCTCCTTAGTGGCTTCCAAAAAATGTTTTCATCTCCTGCAGTAGAACTGTGTTCCTTGTAACTTGCTATCTGGATTCATAGTGTTTCAGAGATGTCCAAATATTCACAGAAGGCAGGACTTTATGCTGAGATCATGATCTGGAAAATCGGGTACTTTTAAATATGAAGTGGGGTAATATGAATGGGTACCACCCGAGGATTTTGGCATTGAAGAACCTCCTGGACCACAGGACTTATACAAGAGAATCTCCCTAGTATGAGGTAGGATATCTATTGTGTTAGAAGACATTCGAGACTTTTATCCAAAGCCAGACCATGCTGCACTATCAGGAATTCTATAAGCTTGTTCCTCTGACTGCCAGGCTAATAACTAGGGTGAAATTTTAAAAACCACAGAAGGGAGGATATGCTTAAGAGTGGGAAGATGCAATACACTGAAGGAAATTGAGCGTTAGTTATCATGTACTGAAAGAAGCAAAGGGTGTGAGTCTAGAATTGAATCTTGAAAGTATTTTATCAATGGGGTGAGATATAAGGTTAGGCAATCAAGAATCCATTCATTTGGGGGCACAGGATTTAACAGCCTGGAATTACTGTAGGATGGGAGGCAAATTTGTTGCTAGCGTAGCTCATAGCAACTGGTGAAGCTGTGTCCCATGCTGAGTAAAGTGGATATGTCTAAATTACACTAGCAGCTGATAGAGGAATAAGAGGTAAGGGAACTGAACATGCTAGAATAAATATATTATGTGTCTCCAGAAGACTGATAAGAGTTTATGTTTCAAAGAAAAGCCTACAGTACATACCACTTACCAAAGATTGAATTTTCAGACAATAGAGGAATCAGCATTATCAGGTAGTTTAGTGGTGACTCCGCTCTGCAGACCAGCTATGATCATAAGGGTTAGTTAGTCATGGAACTTTAACATTTGCGGGGACAACACCTTCCTTCCAAGATTAGGGTCAAGGCAGTAGTGCTTGGCTTCCAGAGTTCAGCAGGAGATTTCAATTAATGTAGTGACCTACAAGGTTTCATAGGGAACCAAAGGTATTTGACTCAAAGGCTATAGGTATTTGACTCAAAGGTTATAGAGATGTCCAACAGAGCAAGCAATCTTTGGAATAATCTAGTCAGGAAACTATAAATGATGCTGAACATGTACAAGAAGAGAGCAAGAGTGAAAGAACACACATTAAGGATGGTCATTCCAAGGAGACACCATGATGCTTCAGTCACCTCCAGGATTAGTGGGCCTTCTGGAGCACCATAATGGTTCTGAACAGACAGATGAAGTAACAGCTTCGAGGCTGTATTATAAAAGTATACTGATGGGAAGCTATTATTATGGATGTGATACATGAATTAATTCAGACACATCTATATGCATTTCATCCCCAAAAGAACTTGTACATTGATTCCAAGAACCAAGAGGTAGAAACAGGAATGATTTCACTTAATATCCTTCCCAGTAATATGTTGTCTTTTTTGTTACTCTTCTAGTCAAAACTCTTTTCTTCGGTGTTAGAGAAATTGGTTCCCATCAAAGTTCTTACTGGGCTACAAGCTATGGATACTTTTCAGGCACTTTGGATTACTTAGATCTAGGGGTATGCAAGGAGAGTAACTCTTGAATACAACTGGTAGGGGTAACTGACACCTCTGAAACACATGAAAAATCAGAGACGATGAAATTGTACCTTTTATTCAGTTATCTCAAGAATGAAAATTTAAATCACACGATCACACAAGTCACTTGTTTGAGTGTTCCCGGTGTTCCTTTTGTTAATGCTGGATTAATTATGAGCAAATAAATATTAAAAGTACTTAAATGCTGAATGTCTGGAGTGATTTGCATTTTGTTTATATAATGGTATATTTAAGTTCTTATACTCTCGAAGAAATTGATATCAGATATTTAATCAAAAACTTATAATATGGTGGAGTAAGGTTAACTAAAGCATATTAAAAAAAAAAAAAACACTTTGGACCTATGTGAAAATTCTGTCTGAACAGCAGTACATATTTTTTTTTGAAGATTTATTTATTTGTACATACAGAACTGGGGTACAGGGCAGAGGCTCAGGGGTGGCAAGAGGCTTCACCAGAGACAGAGTGGGGAGCAGAACAGGCAGATCAAGGAAGTACACTGCTGAGGGGAGCAGCGGGTGGGTCAGGAGAGGTCTGCCATGCCATGTGGTCACCTCCCGGGTGGGTGGAGATAGAACTCATGTGGAAGTGGCTCTAGCTTCTCAGTGCAGTGCTTTAACCCGCTGCACCACCAGGGAGGGCCAGCAGTACATAATTTTAAAGTTAAAATGAATCTTAGATATGTTTTTTGATGTGAATTTTTGAATTTGACTAAATGCCAATAGTATATTAGAGGTATGTACTAAAATGACAATTTTTGACAATTATAAACAATGCTGTAGTATTATATTGATCTATCTGTTTTAATGAATACTCATTGTATTATTTTAGGTAACCTTGTAAAATCAGTGCATGTATGTTAACTATAAGGAAGTGTATTGCTACAGAGAGAAACCTTACCTGGTGAGTCATTATCACCTGGTAGGAAGGTAGTAATGCAGCATCTCCGTTCTTCCCATACCTACTGACTCAGAATCTGCATTTTAACAAGCTCTCCAGCTAATTTTTATACTCATTAAAGTCTGCACCAGTAGATTAGAAAGAAGACTAAATTGACAGTCATTTTCCTCATTCTAGAACTGTATTTTTTTTTCTTATGTTTTATGGTAAAAATCACACTTCAACGTATTAGAAGCTATGGTGTAATATAAACAGGTAAAGTTCAGGGAAGAACAATGAGTAGCAATTCATATAATACACTTGCATGAATATCAGTGTATGTGGGAATAAAAAGTACTGAGCAACTCTTGTGGGGGGGGGGAAGCAAATTGAAAATAGGCATGGCCATATTGCAGGTGCCCAAAGTGAATCAAAGATAAGCTATTGTAACGGTGGATACCTTATTTGGTAGACAGTTTCTAGATGGTTCAGCACAAGCAGGATAGCTGGTAAAATGTTCACTTTAATTTAGGCTTTAATGTTTAATATAGGATTTTACCTCTGAGAAGGAAGAACAGATAACAAGAAATTTTAATGTCCTATTTTTTTTTTTTTATCATCATAGAAGAGTCAACTGATGAACTGGAAATAATAGGACACTGGGGAATTAAAGTTAATTGTTTTAGAGTCTGTGATGATGAGAGAAATCTAGGCATAGAAAGAGTGACAAGATCAATTATTGGAAAGTGAAATTTGAAAAAGTCAAAAGTATGTTTATAATGATCCTGAGTTTATAAGAGAAAAGTGGTCAAAAAAATCGCTTCCAATTTCAATGAAGGAAAGAGAGCTGTAGCTGAGAGATCAATTGGAGCTAAATGGGACACAGAGGACAGAGAGACAGTGATGAGGACATAAGGAGACATAAAGAATGAATCTATGGTTTAGTATATCAGATTTATTAAAGTTTCTAAACTAATCTAATCTTAAGAGCAGGCCCATAAGTATAAATGAGTATGTGGAGACTGAGTCCCAACAAAACCAGGGTTTTGGGCTAATGTAGCCATAAATTGTCATTATTAACTTTGTTAAGAAAATTTCAAATAAGATAAGTGAAAAAGAAGGTGAAAAAATATCTTTGCCATAAACTTTGAAGGTCTGAGATCTGGCCTACAAGAAAGCTGTAAGTTAGCCTGCCATCATATTGTGCATGGTGCTAACCCTGCCATTTGTCCCAGAAAAAGACATTATTTCATCCTTAAAAGTTTGCTTGCTACAAAACAATTGTGAAAAATTACATGAGTAAAGAACAGTGAGGACCTATGTGCTAAAGTATAAATGGTGTCATTCCTAAATAAAATTATATATTGTAATATTAAAATATACATTGTGAGCATTGGAAAGAATGCTGAAAATAAAAATGAGTTTACAAAAATAAATTATATGGAGGTAAGTTTCCCCTTGTCCCCTTGGGGGCCTCCCTGGTGGTGCAAAAGTTTAAATCTCAGCACTGTCAAGCTGTTGCCAGTCATTGAGACCCAGCCAAGGAGTTGACCCACCTGGCACAACAGACCTTTCCTGTCCCTGCCTGCTGCTCCCCTCAGCAGTGAAGTTCAGTGGATCTGCCTGTTCTGCTCCCCACTCTATTGCTGGTGAATCCTATCACCCTCCCTCTGTACCTCTGCCTACACCCCAGCTTTGTATGCATAAATAAATATTTTTGTTGTTGTTGTTGTTTCCTTTTGGAATGAGGTTAATTACCTACAGAACACAGAAATTTGGCAATGATGGTATATATGAATTTTAGGGTGAATTTTCCTTATGAAAAATGGAACAAATTATAATGAATTTATGCTTGATTCACTGAGAGGACAATCATTGTTAAAAGAGAGAAATGCTGCTTAACTAACTAGCTGATTTAGCCTTAGAGAGAGGTTAATTGCATTGCTACCTCTTACCAACAAAACATGACTTTTTCTCATTTATATTATGACTGCTATGTAAAATGAGATAGCAGAAATACTGCTGAATTATAACTTATTCTATTATAAGCTCATCATATCACACATGGTTTATTATAGATTTATTAACAAATTTTAAGAGTAATATGAAACACAGAAGAGACTAATTTTGTATTTCCATCTGAAAAGTAACTGAAGTAATGTGGATAATTTCTCAAAAAAATAAGAGAACAGATTTTTCTAGGACAGAGAATAAGAGAATAAGAGCTCTATTTTGGAAGAAATATTAAAGGGTGTCCTATTTAGCTATTAAAGATCAAACTTGGATAAATAAGTGAAAGACAGATTTAAATATTTGAGTTCAATATAAAGGAAAATATTTTAACCTTCTCTATGATGAAGTGACAACTGAGATGTAAATTCAGTCCTCAGGTTGCTTATCATTTCAAGAGTCCTAAAACTGTTGCAATTTGGGAAACTGTATATAAGAAAACATATAAAACACCTAACTGGGAATTAAAAATAGGTACAAATGTAAGCATTTATTTAGAATGAGAAAAATAGAACAGAGTACATAAATATGTCAAAAAACACATCATAAAAAGTATTATTTTCATTGGTTAATTGTTTGATACACTTGTGCAATACTTTTCCCCAATCCTATTTTTTTTAATTACATGCACGTTGATCACATTTTTTGATAATAATATAATATTGCTTTCTATTGGGTACTAGAAATATACAAGTCTCTTCTCATGCAAGGATAATAATATTTTAAATTTAATATTTTATATTTAATATTTTAAAATTTTAATTTAAAAATGTTTCTTTCAGTCTCATTACTTGTAATGACAAGGTTTTCTAATTTGGAGATTTATGAATCTGAAAATGTATAAAGCATTTTAGTTCCTTGTCTTGAATGTGATTTCCAGGTAACATCTTTAACATACTAAAATAAAAATCAGTCACTTAAAAATGTAATTAAGAACTTCTTATAGTAATAAAAACCACTGCTAAAATCTTCATAGAGTAAAAGATCTATAAAATTAAAAAACACAATATTTATTTTAAATAAATTATTGCTGCTCATTATAAGTAAAGTTGATTCAGGTGATTTTCCTTTGATATATTCAATACGATTTTAATTCTGTAACCTGTGAAAATCTTATTTATTGTTCCTATAGATATTCCTATTTTCTGGATCACTTTGATTGAATATGAGTAGTTTTAAAGCAAACATCTTAAAGGGGAATGGAAATGATAAGACTGAGAGACACAAGACTCAATCTTTTTGATGGTCAGAATAATATTCAAAGAAGAAAAGAATATTACAAGCAGAAGGAATTTACTGATATTTTGAAATTTTAACAGTATTTTTAACTCACTCAACAGATTTTTTTCTATCCAACCACTGACAGGTAGCTGTGCCCATTTTTATGAGACGCTTGGTCTCCTTTGCCTCCGAAGGATGGACATATTCAGCCTTGGCTGTGAATAACACAGTGCCATTTTCAACTTCAGAAGGCACTATCTTGCCTTGTCAACTAGCTGAATATCTCATGGTAATATGAAATGCAGCTTAAATGCAAAAATGACACAAATATGTTCTATTTCTGAGCGTAATATTCCTCCTCTGTATATATAGATGACAAGTGTCTTTAAAAACATAATTATGTAGTTCTTCATATACAAGATTTTAACCTACTTTTCCTACTTGGGCAATACCAGATTTCCCTGGTATCTTGGCCACTTATTCAGAGATGATGAACTGTTCTTCTAAGGAAACAGTAGATAGTAGATGTGTATGAATGCTTAGCTAATGCACAGAATAACTCAACTAATGTACAGAATAACTCAGAAAAATTGGAAAAAAAACTCAAATTTGCTTAAAATTATCTTCAAATTTATCATGTTATGACAGAAGTCTTCCCAATGGTACTTTTTAATTAAAAAAAATATATTAGGCCCTTTCCTGAATTTACCATTTTGGGTTAAATGAGTTGGAGCTGTTTGATGTAGAGAAATCCCATCTATGTCTAGAGTAAGAGTTTCTTCAATCCATTTGGGTAACACACTCCTACATCTACCAGGTTATTAATAAGTAGGGGTTATATATGGGGATTCAGTGTTGGAAACCAGTTCTGCTTCTGTGAGAATCTATCTGTACATTTAATTCTAGATAGATACTGGGCACCTTCCTGTTATAAATAGCACTATGTTATGATCTAGTTTATGATCTAACATCTTGCGATTATAAATGTTTTACATGTAGTAGGTCAAGAGTACTAACAGAATATCCTGACGATTATTGTTACTTACAACTTTCTTATTAACTTGTCTTTTCTGAAGTCAAAATGCTCTTGCCACTATTATAGTGATGAAACATTTCTTTGCCTCAGTTTTCACATCTACTCATCTATAGGTGTAAAAATAAGTCAATGGATTAATGTACTCAGGAGCAGCCAAAAAAAGAGTATCTGACACCAAACACTTCACATCATAAGTAATGATGGCTCTGCCTCCTTACATGGACTGTAATACCCTCATAGATAAAAGATTCCTATTTCTTATAATGCTCAAAATGAAATCCCATCAGCCTTTATTTTTTTCTACTTTAATATGACTTTTGAAATGGGGAAATTTAACAGCTTTACTAGAATGAAAGTATACATAAATTAATTTTTGGCCTTGACTAGAAAATAATTAAAAATCTTGTAAACAACAATTACCTCTGTAATCAAATATTTTGCAATTTGCTGTATTGCAGTTTTCTACGCTGAATTAAGGTGTTATCAAAAACACAATTTATTAAAAAAAGGTCTAAAACAAATGCTTAAACACATTTCCATATTTGTATTCATTTATAGTCATATGGGGTTGTTAATTTAAATAAATTACATTATGTTATTTATCACCTCCTATAGCTTTGAGGATAGAGCCTTGAGGATAAAGTCTAACTTTTTTCCCTCTATTTTGCACCATGAACAAAAATTATTTTAAAATAAGAACTGATGCCCTCCCTGGTGGCGCAGCGGGTTAAAGCACAGCACTGAGAATCTGAAGCCACTTCCGCATGAGTTCAATTCCCGCCTGCCCCGGAGGAGACCACATGGCGAGCCAGACCTCTCCTGGCCCGCCCGCTGCTCCCCTCAGCAGTGTACTTTGTCCATCTGCCTGTTCTGCTCCCCACTCTGTCTCTGGTGAAGCCTCTCACCGCCCCTGAGCCTCTGGCCTGTACCCCAGTTCTGTATGCACAAATAAATAAATAAATCTTAAAAAAAAATAAATAAAATAAATAAAATAAGGACTGATGTAAGACCATCAGTCTTAAAATAAAAAATGTACATGGAAACATGCATGACACTGGCCTCAGTGATATATTTGGGGACTCAACTCCTAGAGCAAGGAAACAAAAGCCAAAAGTTATAAGCTAAAACAAACAAAAAAACACCTCTCTTAACAGTTTTATCATTTTTTTTATGACATTCTAACTCATTCTCTTTAGAAATAAATTCTCCTACCACTCCATAACATCCATTCATAATCAAACTCCCAACCGTACTAAATTGCATGCTGTTCTCTAAACCTTTCATACTTTTTCACTGTTCGAATTTTGTACTCCTGCTCTCTGTGGCTGGAATACCTCTTTGTGTCTCTCTCCACATGCTCGGCAGATAAAAGGTATACTTTAGTGAACAGCTCAAAATTTTATCACTTTGTAGTCTCTTGCTACCATTCCTTGCTACCATTTTTACCAGTGTCTAGCTTCTCTGTATATCCTTTATTGTTTTCCAGTCATCTCTCTAAAAAAATTATTTATGTTCTGTATTATATGTAGGTACTTACATTTTAATTTTCCAACTTAATGATGAGAAAATTTTTCACCATTTCATCTTACCTATTCCTTTTATCTACAAGTGTTTGTTGACTGAATAAATAAATCTTGTGTGTACTGTTCACCTGAAACTAATGACTATTACATGTTTGTGATTGCCAGATTTTACATTTCTATTTTCTTTTCTTTCTAATGTAGACATATTTTATTCTCTCTGGGTATTTCTACTTTAAAACTATTTATTTTATGAATTATTCAATAGGAAAAACAAGAAATAATGGTTTTTAGAAATATGCAAATATATTAGTGACTTTTTCAAATTTCTTAAGCATGGGGTTAATAAGCCATGAGCATCTGACAATCCAAGCATCAAATAGTATGCACAACATCTCCTAAAATAAATTAATGCCACATTTACTGCATTTGAATACTTAAAGAGTATTTACCAGAAAAATATAAAATTGTCATCTGTTGCATTACTGACACAACCTCATAATTAAGTTTTCATTAATTCAAAACAACACTTACTGAATAATACCATGTGGAAGACACTGAACTCATGCTCTGAAAAATATTCCTTACATTCAAAGAAGATAAGTTTTCAATACTATGAATAAGCCAGACAATGACAAATGACATAGGGTAATAATGAAATACAGTAACATTTCAAAGAAGAAAAGATAATTTCCTTTGTGAAAGAGAGACAAAAGCTTTTGAATTGTCCCTTAAAATATTAACAGTATTTGGACATGTGATGATAGAAAATTACAAACCTGGTTCCTGAATATGAGGTTATCCTGTGACTAAAGATTTTCAATGACAGAAATGACTTAAAGTGACCTTTCTCAGTAGGCTAAGATCCAAATCCTACCTCAACTCTATTGCTATTGCAACTTCAGTGTTGTTCAAGAGGTTCATGATTTTACTGATTCACTTTTGATGTAATTACTCTAATGGTTGATTGATAAATGGTCATGTCCTTCTCCAAGCTGGAACAATCTGCAATGTATCAAACAGAAATGTCTAAAATTTAGTTATATTTATATGATTATATTCTTTAGTTTAAAAAGGTTAGCTTTATCTCCTCTGTGTGTATACTTTGGATCAATTATATTTTACCTGTGGAGGTGGAGAGAGTTGTATTTTCAGTTCTTTGTATTCAAAAAACATATTAAATTTAATATATTTTAAATGTTTAAGACTTACATTTAAATATTTTCAAAACACTTTTCTCTAACTTCCAATTCTGTACAGCATATGACTTTGCCTGAGCAAACAAATATAGCCCTTGAGTGGGATTTATATATATATATATATATATATATAAAGAGAGAGAGAGAGAGAGAGAGAGAGAGAGAGCAGCTTTTATAAATCTTCTATGTCCTGAATTTACTAAAATAATCCATAGGATTTCATTCTGAGTTTATAATTAAATCTACTCATGCTTTACTTTATTTTGGGAGGCAGGGGATTATGAATTTTTGTCCCTAAGTTTAGTTAGGTATATTTCATACACTGAAATCAATTACAAATAACTTGAATATATATAACCATTATATATAATGGTTATAACCAAATATATATATATATATATATATATACATATGTATATATATATACACATATGTGTATGTATATATATATAAAACCATTTTCTAAAAATATTCACTGTTAGAGCAAAAGTATATTTGGAATAAAAAAATTAGACTTTAAAGTTTGATTTTTTAAAAGTTACTTTAAGTTAAATTAACTCTGGAATTCAGAGTCACATGATAATTATAAGACTTGTATGAAATCATTTGTGAACTTGGTAACAAGTCACCTTTTATATCTTCGTTTCTCAAACTGAAACTCTTTTGGGTGATCTTCAAGAGTCAACATTTAAACCGAAAAGTCTCCCAATAATCCTCACTCAGCTCCATACAGAAATTCATTTTGTGTAAAAATCAAAGCATGACTTTTACAAAAGTCACCTCAAGCTATGATGTCCGCATAATTACACTTATGGAGAGAAAGAATGGAAAAGAAATAAGTAGTTAAATATAACCTACTCTGTATGTGAAAGATATATTGAACTGGACTTTCTAAATAAGTAACTTATTGATACTTCCTTATTTAAACTTCTGTGTATTTTTTTAAAGATTTACTTATTTATGCATACAGAACTGGGGTACAGGTCAGAGGTTTGGTGGGGGTGTGAAAGGATTCACCAAAGACAGAGTAAGGAGCAGAACAGGCAGACTGTGGAGTATACTGCTGAGGGGAGTAGCAGGCAGGTCAGAAGAGGTCTGCCATGCCATATGGGTCACCTCCCCGACCAGGGATCGAGCTTTGTTGCAGTGGCTGCTATAGCTTCCGAGTGCTGTGCGTTAGTCCATGTGCCATCAGGGAGGGCCCCAGTATTTTTTTTTAATATTTATTTATTTATGCATACAGAACTGGGGTACAGGCCAGAGGTGCAGGGGTGGTAAGAGACTTCACTAGAGACAGAGGGAGAGCAGAACGGGCTGACTGATGGAATACACTGCTGAGGGGAGCAGCGGGTGGGTAAGGAGAGGTCTGCCATGCCATGTGGATCACCTCCTGGGCAGGCAGGGATGGATGCGGAAGTGGCTTTAGCTTCTTAGTGCTGTGCGTTAACCCACTGCGCCACCAGGGAGGGCCCAGCCCAGTATGTTTTAACCTACATAAATTATTAATTTTTTTCTCAAGGAATAGTTGGGGAATGGAAAAAACTGCATAATTATAAATTAAGGATATTTAAGTAAACAACACAAAATTGCCTATAAAGTACAAGACACAGTTCAGAGTTATAAAGGAAATAAGCTTAAGAATGTGGCAAAGGTGCTCACTTTGGTAGTATACAGGTTAAACCTGGGGCAATATAAAGACCATTATTAGCATGGTCTTATGAAAGGATGAAAGGCAAACTCATGAAGGGGACTGTGTTTTTGAAAACAAAGTATTTTGAATAAGCATAGAGTTATCATTACAAGGAAAATTTTTTTACCTTTTTTGGTTAGCTAAAGAAGATGAGTGTTACCTGAACTTATTGTGACTATCATTTCATGATAAAGTCTAATAACTTACTGTAAACCTTGAAATTTTATCAGTAAAACTGGATAAAATGTATTACATAATAAGGTATTGTGGAAATTATAAATTATTTAAAATGTTGCCAAAATAACACATTCTTGAAATATATAAGTATACTAAATATGTTGTGATAATCAGCAAAGATGTAGAGATGATCCTATATTTAGATCAAGCAAAGCTCTTCCTAATACACACACAGCAAACTTCATTTTTCTGTTATACCTACAAATTTTTATGTTAGGAATATTTTTATTTAAGAAAGGACAAATATTTCTTCTTGAAGTTACTGAATTAGTCTTTGGTAATAGGAGCAGGTAATGTCAAATTTGATATGGAGGGGGAATATGGCCAGAAGGGCCTAAAATTTGAGAGATGGATTTGTGTGTATGTGTCTGTGTGTGTGTGTGAAAGTATGCATGTGGTTGTATGTACTTGAATTCCTGTGAATTGAGTTGTAGTAAGAAAGGGTGCCAAACTGAATACAAGCCATCATTTTGGCTTAGGTTGACTATGATTTTATTGCATTATATTAGATTTCAGGGATTCTGAAATATAATCAAAAATATGTCCAAGAAGACAATTTAGAATTTTTTTTATATAGTAGCTTATTTTTATATCATTTTGTGCCTTTTCCTATCTTAGTTGTAATCCCCATGGGCTTCCCATCACCAGATCACATGTGTGCCATCACCACAGTCCAGTGCATTTCCCTTCCCTCACAATTTAGAATTTTACTCATTATGATAAAATTTCTGATTTATTATAATCTGGGTTTTCTTTATTCCTTCCTGAATTTGAATTGTTTGGTCTTTCTTTGAGCTATAACTTAATGTAAAGTAGAACAGATTTTTTTTTGTTTGTTTCCATTTTACTGAGGTATAACAGTCAATAATTACACATACTTAAAACATGTAACATGGCATTTTTTGTGTTTGTATACACTGTACAGTGATTCCCACACCACTCTAATAAACACAACCATCACTTCACACAGTTACATTTATATTTTCTTCTCTCTGGTCATTCACTCATTCACACATCTCTCTGTAAATACTCCTTTCTATAATATACCAGGCATGCTCATTGATTCGGGTGATGAAAAGAGTAAGATTCAGTTCTTGAACAAGATTCAAGGAGCTTAAACTTAGGTCAGGGAGCCTGAGTCATGGGGTAATATAATTCACTGTGTTTGGTCCCTTGATCACATTACTCAAGGGACTTATGAAAGGAGAGGGTTAGAAGAGATGGACTAAGGAGAATGAATGAAGGTGATAAAGTAAATGTAACGGATGATTCAAGTTAGGCAGCTGAAGACAGAGGAAAGCAAACATCAGGACAGTGTAAGGATAGACTGAGATAAGAAGAGATGTTTGATGACTTGGCTTAAGAGTGAAAGTGGTTCCTTTTAGGGAATAGCCAAGGGCAAGAAATCTTCCTAATTTCTCAATTACTACAAATTTCAAGTCAGTCTGAATGGTCAATAAGGTGCTATATTAACTTTCTAGGAAATCTGCACCTAGATCAATTTCACAACAAAATTGACCTATGATAACTGGGTGTTATATTTGTTTTGCTTCTTTTATTTCACATTGTAAGAAATGGAGAAACTGAATTGTCACCTTAATTTTATAGTCAAATCAGAAGAAACATGTTCTCAACCTGTTGTTAACAAATATTAGGAATCATAAATGATGTGACATATTTCAGAGAAAAAATATTCTTATTAATAATGTCATCAAAAAGCTGTATCACAGAATATTACCAATCCTAACTAGTATTAGCCATGATTTATCAAAAGTATAGCAATTGAGAGAGAAAACAATACGGTGAAACATCACTTAGAGAAAGTAGGTAAATAGTGCTTTTGCTCTAAAAATTAAACTAAACAAGGCAACAAATTCCAGAAGGTCATTTCTACTATAGTATGCATAGTACTCATTTCCTACAATCAACAGAGCTTTGAATTAGTAACTATAGATTTTATTGAAATTTTAACAGTTTTCTAATTTATGCTCTTCATTTCCAGATCCAATCTAGACCATACCTTGTTACTTAGTTTTCATATCTCCTTTGACTCATCAATCAGAGAGTTCCTTAGTTTTTCCTTGGCTTTGCAGATTACTGGCAGTTATTGTAAACTATCCGTCAAGTTGGGTCTGATTTTTCTTACCCCTAGATAGAATTTATGTGTGTGTTTGTGCATATACATATGTATGTTGTATACGAATGGCAAGAATTTGATAGGGTGACATTTTGTTCTTTTCATTGTGCCACAGCAGGATATACAAGGTCCTTGATGTCCATGTGTCTTATTTCTTCTAATATAGTTATTATTATTCCTTTGAAATTAAAGAGTGTCATGTAAGAAGTTGCTCTGAGTCTAACCAAAACTAGTATTTTTTTTTTTTTACCATACTTTTTGCTCATTAGCTTTAGAGTCTATCAATGTTTCTTGCCTGTCACATTCTCTGTGGAGTCTGCCTTATGGTTGTTTCCATTTCCATTATCCAAATTCTGTATCAGTTAATTGGAGTTCTTATATGGGAGAAAGTATTCTCCCAACTTTTTAAATGCATTCATTTATTCTTTATATTAAGATAGACTATGCATGTATATTTTTTCTATTGAGTGTAATATGTTCTATTGTTAGTCATTTTGTTGTTTGAGTTGTGATATTTGAGCATTAGAAATCCCTTCCAGTAGAGTCCAACATTCCTTTATATATTCCTGCTTCATTTTGGGGGGGCCTTCCTTGTTTTTTGGCATATCAAAGATTCCAAGTACATCTTGTACCTTCCCTTTCCAATTCTGAAACTAAATATTTCTAAAGAAAACCTGATTTCCCAAACAAACTCTAGACCCTTGCTGTAGATCTAGATCACCTGAAGAAGGTGAGAGTGGCAAACAAATGAGGGAGAAGGCCCAAAGCTTGATGGAGGATCTGAAGAGATGTAACTTAAACTTCCAAATTATGTATGCTGCTGAAAACCAACACTAACTAGGCAAAACAAATAATACAATAAAAAATAAGGTGCTGATTAGTTTAAGAGTGAGTTTTAGACATCAAGATCTGCATTCTAATTTAGTGCATTTTTCTAAAATTATTTGTAGAATAAAGACTTGTAATTTATTAAGTTCATTCTATTATGTGTGGCTGAATTATTATTCACTGATGTCATGAATGCCATCATTTTTAATAGTATTGGTAATACTTATCTAACATATGTTCGCATAGATACTGGCAGTTTAAGACTTACAGCATAAATAGCCTATGGCTGGACTTAGGTAATTCCTAGGTCTTCTTGGCCCTTCTGTTGCAGTTTAGTTCCTGTCATTGCTTTCCATGTACCTTTCCCAAGTCTTTTCATCAAGATCTGTCTTTAACTCTCCCTATCAAGTTGTATACCATGGGCAGATGCTGCCCTGTGCTGCCTCCAGACTACCCAGAAGTCATGGAGGTGACTCAATTTACTCACCTTGCCTTTCAGGGGCCTGTTATACTTTTTTTCCTGTTTCCTATTCTAGTCAAAATTCCCAAATCCTCAGAATTGCTGATATAGGCTTCAAGTTGAGAAGAAAGCAATTAATTTAAACAGTTATACTAAATTAAATATTGCTGACATTCACCCTTTACTTAGAATTTCAAATTTTATTTTATAGGTCTTAATGTGACTAACTCAGTGAGTTACAAATCTTCATAATAAAGTGAAATAGAGCATCTCATCTTGGTAAACATGATGATTATTTTAGAAAAGATCATAATCCTTATAAAATCTCACGAATACCTAAGATTAACTCTAAACAATCCTATTTCTTTATTAGCACATAAAAAGAAAGAGGTCAGAATCTTCCATGTAGTATATTTGCTCCATGAAGTCTCTGGTATAACTTCATTTATCAAATTGTATGCTTTATGACACTATTTCACAGTACAGACAAGTTTAAATAATTCAATACAAAGATCTTAGACAAACATTTTACAAGAAAATTTCTCATGACCAGCCTCAAAAATTTACATTTGGAATACCCTACACATACCTTGTAACATTTACAGTTCCTTGCTATCTATGAATAATTTGGTATCATAAGCTTTTCAAAAAGAAGCAGAGGCTGAAGATAGATGTGACTTTTTTGGTTCCACTTTTGCTGTGTTTCCCCCCACTTTGACATATACTGACTTTTTATGGAGAAGTTATACCAATAAAATGAATCACAGTGCATAAATATTACATATTATACATAGATTTTTTTTAAAGATTTATTTATTTATTCATACAGAACTGGGGTACAGGCTAGAGATGCAGGGTGAGAGAATTCACCAGGGACAGAGTGGGGTGAAGAACAGGCAGATCGACGAAGTACACTGCTGAGGGGAGCAGCGGGCGGGTCAGGAGAGGTCTGCCACGCCATGTGGTCACCTCCGGGGCAGGCGAGGATCGAACTCATGCGGAAGTGGCTTAAACTTCCTAATGCAGTGCTTTAACCCGCTGCACCACCAGGGAGGGCCTATACATAGATTTTTTTTTTTTAAATTTATTTATTTATCCATACAGAACTGGGGTATAGGCCAGAGGTGAAGGGCGGTGAGAGGGTTTATCAGAGACAGAGTGGGAAGCAGAACAGGCAGATCAATGAAGTACACTGCTGAGGTGAGCAGAGGGTCAGTCAGGAGATGTCTGCAGCTCCATGTGGCACCTTTGGGGCAGGCAGGGGTTAAACTCATGCTGCAGTGGCTTTAGCTTCTTAGTGCTGTGCTTTAACCCGCTGCACCACCAGGGAGGGCCCATACATTGATACTTTATGTAGTCTTAATGACGTTGATGAACTTGAAAATAGTTCATAAAAGTCCTCCACAAGTTGGCAACAATACACCAGTTACATAAGGATTTTGAAGTACTGGCCACGTTCACACCACCCATGCTAATAAAAGCCTGAAGACACCACATGGTCAGAATCTCTCACTCTGACAGGATCTTAAAGCACTCTCTTGTTTCCTAGAGTGTATCACAGAATAACCTAGTCATTCAAACACAAAAGCCAGTGTTTCCAATTCT
The DNA here is from genome assembly GCF_000260355.1 of Condylura cristata. NCBI lineage: Eukaryota > Metazoa > Chordata > Mammalia > Eulipotyphla > Talpidae > Condylura > Condylura cristata. The sequence continues at coordinate 48,831,173 of NW_004567103.1, forward strand.
CAGGATCTCTGGCCTTAGATGTAGATATTGCCAGTGGAGATGAGCAGTTTTGCAGGAACTACTCTCTCCATGTTGCAGCTAGGTGACTCTCAGTGCTTCTCCTGTAGTTATAGGATGATGGGTGTGACTTCTTGGCTCCATCTGTGCCCTTCTCTCATGTTAGAGCACTGCTCTGCCAAACTTGGCCATATTTCTTCTACTCCCACATGACTAGATCACTTGGTGGAGAGATCAGAAATTGCTGACGTCATTCCATACTCAGGTCAATACTAACAGTAATTGTTAGAAAATATTTTAGGTAAGGATATTGAAGTAATTACAAAATTAAAATGGTATATATAAATAAAACATTTTGGCAACATTAGCAGAGAGTGAAAAATAACTAGAGGTTTGAACAGGCTCACACATTTGCCAGTTCCTGTAACTTTAAAGATTATGTTTCCCTTTTCTTATCTTTTTCTCTGACCTGCCTGTTTGCTGTGTTCACTTAGTTGTACATGTAATTGTTTTAATTGCTTTTCTAATTGATTTTCATTTTTAATGAAGACAAAGGGCATAAAGAGTTGTAGCATGCATTTTCTATCAATCTAGGCACTATTAAGAACCAAATTTTCTGGGCCCTCCCTGGTGGTACAAGGGGTTAATGTGCAGCACTATGAAGCAATCTACAGTCTTTGCAGCATGAGTTCAAACCCTGACCAGGGAGGTGAACCACATGGAGCAGCAATCCTCTTTAATCCACTAACCTCAGCAGTGTATTTCAGTCAATCAGCTTGTTCTGCTCCCATTCTGTCTTTGGTGAATCCTCTCCTCCTGTACCTCTGGCCTACACCCCAATTCTTGTTTGCATAAATAAATAAATCTTAAAAAAAGAGAAAACTTTCTGCATAATAGTGTGAAAAGTAATCATGTAACATATCTTCCACTAGGAGCTACAAAAATTATATACATAAAAGCAAATGATTACGAATCAAGCAGCTATTAAAAATATGATCGTTATCTTAAAGTGAAAAAGATAATGTTAATTAATGATAAGAAAAGGAAACTCAGGAGAGAAATGGAATCAGTAACAACAACCAAATGGAAATTCTTAAATGGAAAATCATAATGAATTATGCAAAATTTCATAGGTAGTTTTAAATATTACATTTAAAAATGGTAGAAGAAAAAGTTGATAAAACAAATGCATATAAACAGAAGTATCCAATATGAACAAATCAGAGAAAACTGGAAAATAATCCTTTGGATTCGGTCATATAGCTCCCATTGAATCAAATTTACAAAAGATAGTAAATTAAAGCTCTGGATAAAAACAAAAACACAAAAAAGCATATTAACAAAACAAAAATCTAATTGAAGAGCTCAAGAAGGAGTCAATTGAGCTCAAGTGTTACTTGGTAGAAAGAGAATACCTCTGATCAGTTTCATTTTTATGATGATTTTTAAGAGGGAAAAATCCTAATCTGTCTCAGAAAAAAATCCAAACCTTTAGTGGTGAGTCTACAGCTTGAAGGCTCAGAAAACCATCAGAGGGCCACTGAAAAGATAATATGGTGATGATACAGATGTTAGAATTAGCTACTAGGATTTTAAAAAAGTTAATTTGACTATGTTTAAAAAAGAAGGAAAAAGTCTTGTAAATAAATGCAATGGTACCATATACAAACACATCTGTTTCTAAGACATCTATATATGGAAGATTATGTTCTTTTCTTTTTCATTTCTTATAAGGAAGAGGATTATTTCAAAAAAACAAAATGCTGTGAAATGGGGGTTATGGCATAAATAGAAACAAAAGACAACAATCGCACAAAGATGAGAGGTTGTGTTTGTAAAGTGTGATGTGGGAAGTATCAGATATCAGTAGGAAGTGGGATATGGTACAATATTAATTCTAAATAGACTGACAATTTTAAGCTTGTCTTACTCATTTGGGCTGCTGTAAGAATGTGCCATCATTGGGGTGGCTCATACATAAGAAATTTTACAATCATTGTACCAATATGGTCAGGTTTTGATGAAAGCCATATCTGGTTGCAGACTGTCGAGTTCTCACAGTAGCCTTACTTGATAGATATAACTATTTTTTTCAGCCTCTTTCTTCTAAGAGCACTGATCCCATCATAAGGGTTCCATGTTCATGACCTAATCACCTCCTTAAGACTCCACTTCCAAATATCTTCACATTAATTTGCAGTTTTCATATGAATTTTGGGAAACACAAACATTAATTGCATTACAAAGGTGTATGGTGTAACTATTATGGCAAACTCTAAAAAGTATACAGAGAGTCAAGTTGAAAATCCAATAAAGCAAAAGCTAATAATAGAAAGGATTTATTATTTCCAACCCCAAAAGGGCACAAGTGTATCAGCCAAGTAATTAAGATACAGGATGGATAACCTAAGTTTAAGCTGATAACACAGGATGTGAGATTAAAATGTCATATAGATGGAGAAGTTGGTTTTCAATAAAAGAATAGGCTTTCTTGGGAATATAACAAAAAAAAAAAAAAAAAAAGAGGGGGAAAGGATAAGTGATAACAAGGAGATATAAGCAATGACAGCATCTGTATATTGACTTGTGTATTGTGATTGAAAATAGTTAATTATTACTGTTATGGAACCAGTGAGATTGGAAGTACTTATATGCTTAAATAGGGTGAAGTACCAAACAGTGTTAATGTAGATTCATAATGCTGACCAAGGAAAATCACTTTATTATATTCAGCAATGTCTTCAGGATTATAAACTGTACCTTCAAAACAATCATTACTCAACATGCTAATTGTCTGAACTCAACAATTAAAAAGCACAGAATGACATACTGGCTTAAAAAGCACGATCGATTTATAATTTTTTATAAGAGGCATATTTAAAACTTAAAGACATATACAACCTTAAGAGATAGACAAACACAAGGTATTTCAAGCTAACAGCACAAAGTAAGGAGCAGCACTGCTATTCTCATAACTCATAAATTAAAGTTCCAGTAAAAAAAGGTTATTATGGACAAGGATAAAGTGATATATAATGGTCAAGGGAACAACTTGTCAAGAAGTAACTGTCATCAATATTTACACACCAACAGAGGTGTACCTTATTATATAAAACAACTATTAACAAGACCTAAAACAATACCCAGTAAAACAGTAAAACAGTAATAGTTAGGAATTTTAACATACACTTTGCAGCAGCATAATGTCTATTGCTACATCCAGACAGAAAGTTAACAAGGGAATAATTACTTAAAAATCTATTGAGCCAGGTGGACTTTCTATACATTTATAGAGCTTCCCATCCCCTCAAAATCGACACATATTCTTCTCAAGTACACATAAACCATTCTCATGGATACAGTATATGCTGGAACACTATGAAGGACACTAAAATTAGCTTTAAAAGGGAAATACAAGATAATACAGGCCTACATAAAAAAAAAAGAAAAATATCAATCTAATTTTATATCTGAAAAAACTAGAGATAATAGAAAAAAATGAAACCAGAAATCAGTAGAAGATTGTAAACAATAAAAATTAGACTAGAAATACATGAAACAGAAAACAATAAATGACTTCAAAAGATCAATGAAACCAAATAGCTGGTTATTTGAAAGGTTAAGTAAAAAAGATGAAATGTCTCAGAGTATACTTAACACAGGATATGAAGGACCTATACATCAAAACCTGTAAGATATTGTTAAAGGAAATAAAAGGCCCAAATAAATGGAAAGTCCATAAATGAAATAATAAACATTATTTAAATGGTTGCATTAACTAAAGTTGTTTCATATTCAACACAATACCTATCAAATTTGAATTAATTTTTTAAGGAAACAGAAAAGTTACAAAATTACTATGGAATCACACAAAGCCCCAAATAGACAAGGTAATCCTTAAGAGAAAAATAAAAAAAAAAAAATTAGTGGCATCACATTACCTGATTTTAAACAAATTACACAACAACAGTAATCAAAACAGTGTTATATTGGAACAAAATGGAAATGCAGACCAATGTACTAGAATAGAGAGACAAGAATAAATCCACATAAATCTGGAGAGTGAATCTTTGATGAAGAGCCATGCCCAATGAAGAAAGATTCTTATACAAATGTCACTGGAAAATTTGGTTAGCCAAATGCAAAAAAAAAAAAAAAAACTCCATAAAGAAATAAGAAATATTAATTCAGAATTGGACTCCAGGCTTCAATATAAGGACTGAAACATAAAATACTTAAAAGAAAACATAGTTCATACAGTCCTGGACAGCAACTATAAAGATGTATTTGGGGATGAAACTCATATTGCAGGGGAAACATAAGCAAATATAAGCAAATGGAACTATAGCAAATTAAAAAAAAAATCATACTTTTAAACAAGGTGATACAATAACAAAAAAAAAGCAACTTATGCTCTGGGAGAGAATATTTCTAAAATATGTAAGGAATTTACAAAACTCAATAATGACAAAAAGTACAACCCAATCAAAAAGTGGGCTAACGAAAATAGACACTTCTTGAAAGAAGACATTCAAATGGCCTACAGAAAATATGAAAAAGTACTCAACACTATGTAGTATAATGAAGGTGCAAATCAAAACTACAATGAAGTATCACTTCACACCTGTGAGAATGGCATATATCAAAAAGACAAAACAACAAATATTGGCAAAGATGTGGAGAAAACAGAGAAGTAATCTACTGTTAGAGGGAACATAATCTAGTGCAGCAACTAAGGAAACAGTATAGAGATGCAGTAAGAAAATAAAAATGGATACACCATATTGTTCAGCAGTGCCACTTTTAGGTATTTACCCAAAGAATACGAAAACACTAACATAAAAAAGATCCATGTATTCCTATACTCACTGCAAAATTATTCACAAAATCCAAATCAAGAAACAAACCTAAATGTTCACTGCTTAGGGAACTGGATAAAGAACAAATAGACAATGGAATACCACTCTGTTATTTAAAAAGATGAAATATTGACTTCTGAATAAAATGTAAAGATCTTGAGGTGATTATGCTATATGAAATGTCAGAAATTGAAAGACAGTTATCAGAGGGTTTCTTCATGTGTGGTATATAAATAACTAAAGAAAACAAACTGGCAAAACACAGCAAATATAATACTAAGTGTCTATGGAAAATACGCAGGTTCATAGAGGAGACTGGGAGAAGGAAAGTGACAGAGTGTCTACAGCGGGGGGATTTTGGTGGAAGGTGAATGGACGGGTCTCTGAAATTACACCGTTACGTAAATTACTGTGCGATTAACATTTAAAAAAATATCGTTATGCGGTTCAAGTTAATGATATCAATGATCAAGTATCTTTCCTGAAGTTTTCTAATAAAAAGGATGCAATATGCATATAATAAGTTGCTTTCCACTTAATACTTTTTTTTTTAAATTTACTTATACATACAGAACTGGGGTACAGGCCAGAGGTCCAGGGGCGGTGAGAAGATTCACCAGTGACAGGGTGGGGATCAGAGCTGGCAGATCAGCGAAGTTCCCTGCTGAGAGGGGCAGCAGTTAGGACAGGAGAGGTCTGCCACGACATGTGGATCACCTCTGGTGCCTGGGATTGAACTCATTCTACCGCAGCGGCAGCTAGCTTGCAGTGGTTCGTCCTAACCCCTTGGCCACCAGGGAGCACCAACACCTATTTCTTAAAACACTACTTTTCTTACTAACTTACAAATTCTTTCTCCCTTTTCTGAAGGAATTTCTCATTTTCTCAACATGGCAAACAGAAAAGGAGAAGTCTACGACATATAAGTGGTGCTATATACCAAGCATTAATTCAAGTCAAACTGACACCTCATCCATTTAAAGAATTTGCTAGAAAATGGTAAGCTAAAACACAAAATTGTACAAAAAATTTTGGAACATGAAATATGGTTTCAAAAGTCACATCATGTCAGACAAAGTGAAGATAAACTTATAAATTATTAAAATATCTGAAAATTGAAATAGTTGATTAAAATAACTGCCTGCCCTCTTGACAAGTCTTATTTGAAGTACGGAATTTATCCCTCCCATTTATCATTAGCTACACCTTACATCTGAATGACAACATACTGACTGAAATGAAGATTCCTCTTTCCCCTGGAGATAGCTGTTCCTATGCTTCCCACTCCCAAGAGGGATGCCAGAATTGTGTATGTGAAGACTTCTTCACAGCGTAAATTCTTTCTGTTCTCTGCCAGGAAATAACTGTTTTAATCACTAAATAAAGTATCAAAATGCCTTCATTTTACTACAAGTGTATTTTATATTCCAAGGTATATGTCATGGGAGAGGATTGCCAAATATGAACTGTTTTGGTACACATTATGTAGTGCCTTGACAAGAATAGATTTTACTGCCCTCCCTCCCTCCCATCTTTTTCTCCATCAAAGTCTTGAAGGGGATCCACTAACAGGTATAGGTATACATACTGATCAGTTGAAACCAACTGTAGCTGGTAGCTTATATCCTGTTTATATCATTGAACTGCTGATTATTTAATGCAACTGAGGATTATTTTCCCTGACAGCTTGACATATATTTTTCTTCTCTTTAAATTATATATATATATATATATAAAATATATATAATGCAAATATATATATATATATAATGCAAGTATATGTGTATATATATAGGTATATATACCCATTTACATCATTCATCATTCTTCACTTTGTACATTTTTTCATCTCAGTTGTAATCCCTGTGACTATTATTTGAGAAAAAAGTGTAGAGAGAAAAAAAAAAACAAACATAGACTGGGGGATTAAATAGTAAGTATTTATTTTTCACAGTTCTAGTGGTCAGGAAGTCCAAGATAAAGTCTGGACATTTCAAAGTCTGATAAGAGACTTCTTGATCTGTGGAAGAGCCTTGGTTCCACAAGGCAGAGATAAAGAGGGCTTTGACTCTTTTTCTAATCCCAGCATGGGGGCCATACCCTCCTAACCTCATCTAAAGCTCTCAAAGGGCCAACTCCAAATACCAACACATAGGGGAGTAGTTTTTCAGCATAAGAATTTTGAAAAAGAGTCCATAGTAAGTGTTCTTATATTTATCTTCTGATACAGTACATATTTTACTAATATTATATTTACAAATGTCATGCAAATGTTAAGCTCATTATGGGTACTACAATGTAGAAAGCATGTCATGATGTTCAAATATCCCCCTTGATTTTGATAATTAAAAATATAATTTTCCTAAAAATCTCTTAAGAACATTACAAAATATATTTTATTAGATTTTCTGATATATTCAATCTTGTAGGTCAATGTCTCATTTGGAAAAATAGCATATCCACTGAAAACATCTACTTTGATATAAAAATCAAGTTATCAATACAATATTGTATATTTAAGAAGGAACTAACTATGCCTAACAAGTAAAATATCTTAACTCATAAATCACAAGCTTGAAGAAGAAAGTGGTTAAGTGGAAAGACCAAAATATCAGAGGTAATTAACCATGCTGTTCTCTAGTGAACCAATACATTTGTTTTAAAAAAAAATCTTGCCAAATTAAAATCAGCATCCAATAAATTATACAATTCATACAGTATTTTTCCATTCTTCCAAATATCTCCTAGAAGCAATTTGATTTTTCATATATTTTAATTAATTCAACAATAATTTATTACAATGAAGCAGGCAGTGTTTTGGGTTCTAACAATAAAATTAGCAAAATCACCTACAATTCCTATCCTAATGTAATATATATTCGAGTAGAAGAAAGATACTGATTGACGTATACAAAAAAAAATCAAAATACGCTTACAACTAAAGTTCTAAAAGGTAGAGATTTACTATCAAAAAAGTATGTGATGTGGAAAATTATATATTTATTCAGTGTGCCCTTGTTTCTTTGAGCATTTTAAATAGCCAATCATTAGCCCTCTATCTATATTAAATAATTTATCTTTTCCCTAAAACCCTTGATGATACTTAAAATATATATGTTAAATGTATGGTGCTTTCCATATTTGGGTAAGTAGCTGAAAAAATATGCATATATACACAATTCATTCCCAAAAGGTAAACAGTCATCTCTGATTCCTCATTCCCTTGACAAGACCTCTTTGGGTCTGAAAAATTTTTTTTAAATAAGGGTAAAAATTTAAGACTGGAAGTATACAGAGAAGGCACAGGATTTCATGTAAAATACAGATACTTTTAGACCAGAAGTTTCTAAATTCTACAATTACAGGACACCCATAATATTCAGGCTCATTTTGCATACAAATATGTCACATTATGTGCACGGATTATGTTCTTTTCAGTTACCTACACCCCAGAGTAAAAAGTAAAAGTGATGCAAATACTAAAGTTTATGAAACTTTACCTATAGTTTTAGTTTCTGCTTTTAGTTTGCTATCCTAAATGTGTACAAATGTTTCTTTGAAGAATTTTTAGGGTACAAGGGATTTGCTGCTTATTTAAACAATTTTAATGAAGGACTAACCTTTTACATTTAACATTTGTTCCCTTCATTTGCTTTCTGGCAGCAATTCATAATTTTTTCTTTTCTCCCAAAGGGTACAGCATAATGAACATACATGAGATTATTTAAATGAATGGTTTTAATGAGTTCTTTGAATAGATTCTTTAAAAAGCAAGCATGAAATTGCTTTCCCAGTTGGGATGCTTTAAAATATATTTAGAAAATCATATAGAAAGCCTTAAATTTCTAACCAATATTAAAGGAACAATGATTGAAAAGGAGTTTCTTTTTAATTGCAATATGATTTATTTTCACTCATACTGCAAGGCATTACAAAACCCAGCAGGATTTTTGAATTATTTAAATGAATTACTACATTATATTAATAACTAGTTATTTATCAAATTTAAAAGCTATAGCTCCTATATATTACTTTTATACATGAGAACATTTAACCTCTATAATTGGTGAATATTGACTAGAGGTAAATAAATTTACTATATATATATATATATATATATATATATATAACATTGTACAGTCTTCCCAACCTCACTGAATTCCAGCTCAAGGTGTCACAGATTTAGGATCAGGATGATTCGATCAGTTCCCTGGCTGCTTAGATTGTCACAGACATTGACATTTACCTCATTTGTTTTCATCAAAGCTTTTTACAATACTTAAAGTTTTATTATTACTTGTATATTTTTAACATCATTTTTCATTTTTATACAATGTGTGCTTTTTCATCTTGGTGTGGTCCCCATGAAAGTCCCACTACCAGTTCACCCATGTACCATCATCAGAGTTCCTTGTGCTCTTCCCACCCCTATTTTGATCCTACTTCTTTCTCTACTTGCAGAGTGTCTCTGGTTTATAGTTGTCTGCTAAGTTCAATGATTAACTTATTATAATTTATTTTTTCCCCAGATCCTTTATTTGGATCCTCAACATTCCTCCTAGGAGTGAAACCATCTAATGCTTTTCTTTTTTTTTTTTTTTTTTCTGGCTTATTTCACTGAGGATTATCCTTTCCAGTGCCATCCATGTTGCTGCAAATGACATGAGTTTATGTTTTGATTGCTGAGTAATATTCCATTTTATATATGTACCATATCTTCTTGTTCTTTTCAGTACTGTTGTTGAATGTTTATGTTCATTTCCTCCATGAGACTAAGAAAGTGTTGGCATAGGAATTCTAAAAACCATTATCCAACCATGAGGACCTAAAACAGGATAAGGGTCAGATTTAAGAATTGCAGAGAAGAGGAACCAAAATCTCGATACAAGTCTTTTTAATACCTTCTTTGCCTCCAATTTTTCTATTATGTGAAGCAGTAAATTATCTTCAAGTTGCTTGGAAGTAAAGATATGGAATCTAGAATAACAGCACTGCCTTTGGAAAAACACCATTGCCCTACTTTTGAAATCCATTTGAAGGCATAAATTGTTCAATTGCTTCTGCTTAGATTCAAATGAATCAGTCTGATAGTGCACACTATTAACGCTGACATTTTAAAATTAAAACACCTTTTTTAATTGAGTGGTGAATGTTGACCTGTCTTATGTTATTATAGTATTTTGCTTTTGTATTTAAAATATTCACACGCCATTGTACTAGATCTTGTGAAAAGATATAGAAAATACTTAAATCAAATTTCTTAAAAGTTAATGGATTTTTTTCCTTTACATGTACTTTTGAAAACAGAACATTCTTACAAAGAAACATTATGGCACAACATACCAGTTTCCAAATACTTCCTTATTTGTAAACAAACCATTACAACAGATGATTGGTGGGTTTCTTTCCAGTTTTAACGTCCTATGTGTCCATGTGAGTGAAGCACCATGGATTTGAAGGGAAAGGACTTAAATTATGTGCTGCATGGAGATCATTAATAAAGCTAACAGCTTTTGTTTTTTAAAAATAATTTTAGTTTTTCAACTTTAAATTCTTAAAGCACAGACTTTCATCTATTCTCTGCATAATTTTTCCAAATATTCTTTGATATTTAATATTTGTCATCAAATATTGTTTGTTGTCTTTATATACCCAGTAATATGCATAAAACTGTATATATCCAAGGATAAAGAGTTTTAAAATAGAAATCTAAAGAGTTCAGGATTGGAAAGATTTTCACATAAAGTGAATCCTTCAAGCAAGTCCTACCATTTACCATTGAGCCTTTTTGGGAATTCCCTTACTGGTGAAGGATTCATTAACCTCTAAGAAAATTCCACTTTCACATAGTTCTATATATTTAGCCTTTGTTTATTTTTGGTATTCTAGAAACCGTCTGACATTATTACAAGTACACTAAGTGACACAAGCTATGCAACGGCTATCGTCTGACAGATTCCGGATAGCTCAGGAAAAGCTCTGAAATATCAGAATTTCCACTGCTAACTTATGTTATGACCTCCTATTTTGTATAATCATAATATCCAAAAATATTGTAGCAACATCAGTTTGTAACTGACTTGCCTTAGCTCTAAATTGGCTACCTGGCCTGGGCAAAGTACAAGCTGAGCTGCTCCTGGGCGGGAAATTCCTTTGACTGAAGACAAAAGGCAAGCTCCTGGGGAGATAAGACCCTCGAGCATCAAGACTCCTGGAAAACTTCTTTGGTCTTTTGACAAAAAGTGATTCTTAAGATAACTCTCAGGGCATAAGGACCATGGACAATTTCCTAACATTATCAACACAGGTTTTGCTTAATGCACAACTATGTAACTTCTTCTTAATTTACTCTTTTCCTAAAACCATCACTAACTACTCTCTGCTAGTCTTATTTAACCTCTTCCTAAAACAAACACTAGCTACTCTCTGCTAACCTTAAGTTAACCATTAGCTTCTCTTTAGGCTATCACTGACGACTATGCTAACACAATTTATTCCTTCCCTAGGACTCTTAAATCCTTTGCTAACAGCTCATCCTTTCCCAGACCCTGATCCTTTAAAGTCACAGTTAAACATCCATATACATGAAAGTTATCACAAAGATGTATAGTATAGTAGAAGGAAAAAGATGCATTGTTCCCCTCTTCCTTTGAAACTTTTATGTCGGTTTCTTATTAACTTACTTAAGGCATTGTTGTAACTAAATCTTGCTAAACAGTATAAATAAAGACTTAAAAAAAGATGAGCAGGAAGATTTGCACCCAACTCCGACTCCCGTGTCTTCCTCACTCCCTCTCCCCTTCTTGGAATTTCTGCACGCCGACGCCTTCCCATCTTAGGGTCCTGCCTGTCCTGCCTCCAGACACCTCAAAAGTTGGAGCTGGACTCCGACAACTAAGTATATATATATTACTCCAGTTTTATGCTAAGCAAAATAAGCCAGAAGGAAAAGACAATACCAGATGGCTTCATCAATGTATGGAATACTGTGAAACAAAGCAAAAGGTCATACAGGGATGAACCAAGAACAAACCCTAGAAGTCTAACTGTAGCATTGAGGCTGCCAGTGTAGGAGGAAAAGGTTAGAAACCAAAGTTGGATGATTCCTATGGACTGTGGTGCCTTGGTGGTGGCTTTGATGTAGTAATATCCATCTGAAGATGTAGGAGCCCCTATTTTTCAATTATAAATAATGTTGTAAGCCAATGTTATCTTAATACAGTCTTCTATGTAAATCAGTTATAGTCTATCCTCAAATTTTGCTTATTTCTGTCAGGTTTTCTTAAAACAAAGTTACAAAGTTTAATGACCAAATGACTATTTTACTAGTAAAGAGCTAATTACTTAAAAAATACCACTGTTATCTTTTAGAAAAAGATGTTTAATTCTCTTCTATTTACTATTATGTAGTTATGTGGGACATGATTGAAATGGCAAAGCTATTCTTTTTGGAAATGAAATGCTACAATGATTATAGTAACCATTCTGGTAAGAGTATATCATATGGCTATTAGAAAAATTACATGCTTAAACACAGTTATGCTTGAATACAAGGCTTTTGTCCTCACATAGGGTAAAGAGATCTTTCTGGTTAGATCATGTGGTGCCCACTGTGTTAACCAGCATCAGTACTCATTGAGTGAAACCTAGACACTGTTTTGAAAATCAGGATCAATATCTGAATCAATGTGTTTTAACAATATGCCATATATGCCTTATGGGCTTCTGAGGAATAAAGGGCTCATCAAAGTTGAACTAATTTCATATAATTCAAGAAATTGTGGTTTTTCAACCAATGGATATTTCAAGTATGTGAAATTAATCTTGCTTCTTTAACTAGATGCAAGCTTAACTATTAACAAGAGTATCTGTCTATTATAAAACTTACTATAGGGTTTTGGCAAACATTTCATACAATTTTAATGTTTTCTTAATTGCAGTGTCAGAGTAAGTTTCTTCTTCCCACTTTCCTTTTGAGCAGGATTCTGGTAACAACCAAGGGGAAAGTGACTTTTTGTATCATGAGGCAAAGCAGGCAAAGCATATAGCACAGTAATATATTGAGTATCAGCAATATTTTTAAAACTTTGGGGTGCACATCAACCACTCAAGGGTTATGTCAAAAAGGAAAACTAGACTTAGAAGACTCTAGATTATTGTCCTAACAATATTAAAGGTTATAGTGATGACTTTCCAAACATCGGTTGAGTCAGCAAGGGGTTAGGGTATACTCCAGCTTGAATATGTGAAAACTGTAGATTGACTTTAGCTTGCAAACAGTATTATTGTAATTTACCCTGATATCAGAACATTTACAGAAACTTATCTCTCTTCCAACACCCACCTTCATGATCCAAAGCTCCACATTTGTTGCTTTACAGGAGAGAACTGGACGAAGCAAATAAAGTTAAATTGCTCAAGAGGTTGGCTAAGAATGGACTGGAACTATAAGAGTGGGAGAAAACAAAGGATTGAAAGTATCAAAAGTCAGGTAGGAGAAGAAATATGAAATATAAAGGATATACTGGGCAGAGGCCTCTGAGGCACACCACTACTTTTGCCTGTGATCTGAATGTGTGGTTAGAAGGTTCACTCTGAGATTAAGGAATTCACATAGCACAGTCCTGAGAGGACCCAGGGCTAGGGAAACACAACCTCTGCTATGCTGCGTACATTGTATTATCAGGCCTATAATGAAGGGCTGACTGAATAAATTCCACTAGCTAGTAAAAAGGATCTTTCAGTTGCAGAATATACCTTACCCTGAGGTTGTGCCAGTTTTTAAAAGCCCTTTAAGAAAACACACAAATGTGTAAATGCCACATATTAATAAATCAGAGCTCACTAATGCATTAACATTTGCGCCTAAGTGAAGCAGTTAGTGTAGAGTTCAAAATGATGCAATTTCCGAGGAAAAACATTTTACATAAATCTGTCATTGTTGTGCATCCATGAAGTCCTACACTTTCTACTTGCTATTGGTATTTTTCTAGAAATCATATGCTGTCCACTTCTGCCCGTGTTAAATTATACAAATGAGTAGAGGACTGGAGCACATGTAAGAAGTAATGCCAAACAGGAGTCAGGTATATCTTAGTATAAATACGGTGAATTATATATGAAAAATATGTAACATAAGGTGTTGTGGCAAAAAAAAAATAAGTAGAGACAAATACAGTATCAATGATCTTTGTGAATGAATAATAAACCTCCTTATGTATATCACCAACATTACTCCTTGTCTATAGAAAGAACCTGTATCTGCAACTGTATTTTTATCTATATCTAAATTCTTATTAGTACCAATTTACAAAAAATAAATCACCCTGCACCCCTCTGGGCTCTTCTCTGGCTTGGTATGCAATAAAACAGCAGCAGACCACTTGGTAAAGGAAAAGCAATCAATTTAGTAACTTATGTTTAGAAAATTTATATGATTCTAAATTCTAAAGAATGGAGTAGAACAGGTGTATTTATTCTGTGTTTTGTTTTGGGATTAGGTACAATCAAGGATAGAGAGGGGAGACTCCACATGACAAACGGGTGACCTGTTTGTCGCCCCTTACTCTGAAAGTATAGATAAGATTCTTAGAATATGTTTGCTGATTACCTAGATGGGTAAGATGCTCCCAATTTGCATTCTTCAGGAAATGGGCAGAAGCTTAGGACATAATGCTCTCTTCTTCCATTAGGAAGGGGGAAGGACTTACTCAAGAACAAAAGATTCTCCTAGTTTTCAGGGTCCTCACTGCTCTCAGGCCCAAACAATCTGTATTATTTAGTAAGAACAGACCTCCCAAAGCTCACAGGACTTTGACTGACCTCTAACCACCATATCAGGATGACAAAAGGCCTCTTCTAGGCCTATTGAAAATGCATCAACCTTTTGGGAAGACTGACCCCACCGTATCAATACTTAATTCTATACACGCTTCTATATCTGTGTCTATCATCTATTTACCTATCCATATCTTTACTCTGTTAAAACTTTTTAATTGCCTTCATTAACACTTGTTGCTACCTGACTAAATTAATCTTAGTTATTTACTTGTTTTAGTCTATGTTTCCCTGAATATAGAACTTTATAGGAGTGACAACCTTGGCATTTGAGATCATGAATGAATGCAGCTTGGGTGAATGAATTAATTAACTGAGAGATTGAATGAAAAAATTGTCAACATGACATATAAATAACCAAATAAATATCAGAGCTAGTTTGCATCTTTGTTATATAGTAATTACTCATTTTTTTTTTTTTATGTTTTTATGGTTGACTGGTTGGCACTGTGTAAGGACATTAAGATGTAAAAAGAAAAATAAGGATTAACTGGTTCTAAGACAGGGCTTTTGGTGTTACACTAATTTATCAATCTACTCTAGAATGGAACAAATACTCCTGATAAAATGTGTGTGTGTATACATACATACATACATACATACATACGTATGTATATATACATATATATATATATGCACACACACATACATTTTTAAAAATTAAGTGAGGTAGAATTGTCAGGGTAAGATCAACACTTTCTTAGTCCAATTACTGGTCACTAAAGTGTGTCTACAGAGTATCAGCTGATCACTGAGTATAAGAAGAATAGGGGGAAAAAAAGATAAATCATTACCTGGGTGTCCAAAAGACCTATCAGAGATTTCTCTTCATCATTGGCCTCATATGAAACATAATGTTTTGAAACAGAAATAATGCAGAGGAGACATGAACAATGCAGAAGAGGAGATAACCCAATCTAGATAAGGTCACATGTTTACACAGACCAAGAGAAGCAGCAAAGGGCATATTTATTTAATAGGTTATTAGTGTTAAATAATCATAAAACTGCTACTCATTTAAAAAAGTTTGAGTGATTTTTAATGGAATTTAATGAGCATAAATAAAAACTTCATACTTCATTTGGGAAGTTAGAGTTAATCTCTTTTAACAATTGCTACTCTTCGATCATCCCTGTGGCAAATTAATAAACTTTAACAAGGCATTCCTTTATTGCATATCCTTTTTTCTTTATCTTGTCCAAGAAAAGTCTTTTGTTTTTTTCCCAGATTTTAGCTTCCTAAGCAAGTCTGAAATCAATATTGAACATACAATTGCAAACAACTGTTTTAATAATTTCCTTCTATAGATGTCTGAGGCATTGTTTCTAGCTCTCCAAATAATGTGGATTTCACATAGCAAACCAGTTCTAATAAAGCTGTCCTCAGTGTATCCTATAGTAATATAACCGTACTCTCTGATATGCTTTTTAAAGATATATTTATTTATACATACAGAACCGGGGTACAAGCCAGAGGTGCAGGAGTGATGAGAGGATTCAACAGAGACAGAGTGGGATGTGGAACAGGCAGATCGACAAAGTACATTGTTGAGGGGAGCAGCAGGTGGGTCAGCAGAGGTCTGCCATGCCATGTGAAGTGGCTGCGGCTAGTTTCGTAGTGCTATGCTTTACCCATCGCGCATCCAGGGAGGGCCCTACTCTCTGATATGTTTTTAATGAACTACTCACTATTTCATATATACAGTTCCTTTTGCTTTGATCAGTCCTTAGACCTAGATGGGATTTCCACTCAACTTTTGCATATTTAGGTATCTTTTGTCTTAAAGGTATAGTCTAAGAGATAGCTCTTCCAAAAAGCCTCTATTGAACTGTCTAGAAATATTTGATTTTCAACAAAGGCCAAATCAAACTATTGATGGCTTTGGGAAATGTGTGGCTATTTTAAAATTGTTTCAAGACTGGTGGCTATCAGGGAGCCAGGGATTCTTAACAGTATTATTCTGCCCAGAGGCTGACAACATTTCTATTGAGAACCTGAAAAGTTATCTTTCTCTTTTAAATCCTTTGGTCCTCAATTGTATCTTTTTAGCCTTCAGTCACCTTTCAGGTACATATTATAATTCTCTGCTACATTACAGATTCCTTGATGCCTGAATTTATGCCTGATTCATCATTATCTTCCCTATCACACAAGTGTCCAGTGAATATTATTTTTTTCCCTGAGTAGATGATTATACATATTTTTATGTGTTTCATTAGCTATAGCATATTTACATCTGTTAATGACTTCATAAATAGTGAAGTTAATGGTAAAAATTACAGGTATGTTGAATTGAAGTTTGCTTCATGGGAGAAAAGAAGTTATTTTTAAGGGTATGGGGAATGAAGATGACTATTTGGTACATTTATAAATAAGACATATCTAGGTAAAAGCAATTTCCCTTTTCCAGATCCTACTTGTTAAACTTGGACAGAATAACATTCATGAAAAAATAGGAAAAAGAAAATACTGGTGCAGTCCATCCTTGAATGCAGTAAATGTCATTTCTTTCTTTTTCAAAAAGAATATAAAGTAAATAAACAAATATAGTTGCTACTTGAAGGTTAACTCAGTTGTCAGTTTTGAAGGGATTTTTTTTTTCTTTTTTAAAGTAATTGATAATGCAAACTTTGGATGACTAAGATAATTGAAAGGAACTTATGGCTCTGAAATTGACTAGACATGAATTCAGATGTGTCCACGGAATATTCTGAAGCTTTAATTTGATGTGATTCTGATGAATTTAGATGAGGTAGGTTCTGTGCTCTTTGGCACAGTGCCTTTTGATTCTGGTCAGGTAACTTTCTGTCCAAGAAACAAGCTCTAAATGACATTAACACACAATATCTCAATCATCATTGTTAATGACTCTGCTACAGTCACTCAGAAGTGAGGGTTAACTCTGCTCTCTCAGCAAAATATTTTCCTCCTAGTTGCAACTTTGCCAGCAGTTCACTGGAATATCACACAGAGCCCTGGAGAGAGGAACTGTGCAAAGGCACTTTACATTAACAGTACTTTTCATATTCATGTTATGCTAATTAAGCAAGTACAGCAATCTGATGCAATGATGGTACTTAAACTGAGCTTTCTAGTGGCATTAATGTGCCTCAAAGGACACAAGTCAGTGTCCTGCCAATGAGTTTAATCTATGCCTGGAGAAGTTAAAGGTCGGGATGGTTACAATGTGCCAGATAAGTACTAAATAGTAGGAGACTTTGAATAAACCCTATTCCTATTTCTCTAGTAAAGACCTTGTGAAAGCTTTTGACTTGGCTTCCATTAACAAATATTTTACAAATATTAATTATTCTCAAGTCTAATCCCCTTGAGATGAACTGACCCCTCTTCTTCCATTTATAGGTTTGAAAGAACTATGCTAGTTCCATGGAGTTCTTTGAGCCTGTATGATATTTACCCCCATGCTGTTTTTAATCCAAGGTTCTTAAGGATGTTTGAAGTAATTCTCATAAATCAGTCCTGTAAGAGCACAGAGAGCCTCAGAACAAAGGTGGCACATTTGTTGCTGAGATTCCTTGCATTTTTAAAAGCATTCAATGATGTGATCATCAAAGTAGGGAATTGTAAAAGTGTGATTTTGGATTCTTATTTCGGAACCCTTCATCTGCCTTTTTCATAAGCACAGCTATTCTAATTAATTGACACACTTACCTATTTTCTCCTATTCTTTTTTTTTTTCTTTTTTCTGCCACCTGTTCTGTGGGTTCTAGATAGGAAGGATTGTGTTGCCAGCATTTTCTTTTCTACAATTTTTTTAATTGTTTTGCTCTTATCATTCTAAACAAAAAAACAAAAAAAAACAAACAAAAAACAAAAACAAAAACAAAGAAAGGGCTCTTTCTACCAAATGCAGAATCCCCCAAGGTTGTGATTTCCTTAGTTAAAAAACAATTCCACTTTTAGCCCAGTGTTCTCACAATGAATAGATATTCTGCAGAACAAAATGGATTTTCTTGTTAATAACCTCATTTTTTAAACAGTAAGTCTAGCTATCGTGAAACATTCTCAAATTACAGACCATGTCACATGAAACTGGCAGGGTAAAAATAAATGAAGCACTATTAAGATTGTGATTTTAAATTATTTTTAATTTACTCAATTATGCTTTCCTATTTTCCTGAATCCAGCTACAATTCATCTCCATTTCCTTGAAGTGATTGTGTTTATCAGTTCCACTAGGTCAGCTTCGTGTTTAATAGCCCTTGTTCTGAATCACAAAGACAGTCACAGCAATTGTATGCTCTTCAGTGCAATAATTTGTGGGCAAACTCTCAAAAAACACAAGGCTGTCAAAGTCCAACCTAAGGAATGAACAAAGGGGAAATGAAGCCTCCTATGCTGAAATTTCAGACAGTCAGGGGGATTTCTATATTCAAAAGCATATCTAATCATTGTAAGTAGTCTTTAAAAAAAATCATCCAGCATTTCTCCATAGCTGGTTGCCTGTGCACTGTTTTCCTTGCTTTTCGATTTTCTATCCAAAATGAAGGAAACATTTCGTTGCTTTCCCTCTCTCTCCCCTACATTTCTAAAACCAGACACATACTGTAAGTACACAGCTTCTGAAAAGCAATTAGAGTTAATGGGATTAAAAATCTAATCACACTACTGCTCTTGGCTTCAATCTGTAGAAAATGCATAGTAAAGTCTCGCATTGTAAATATCCAAAAATGAGTTATTACACCAGTCCATGGAAGGTCTCCACAGTCCTTGCATTATCTGGCTCCCACCAGGGAGAACTTTTCATGGTTTGATCAGAGAAAATGGTTCAGATCTATTTCTTACAACAGGGACATTTGTACTTTCTTGCTTTAAAATTGCTTTTGATATATGTTAAAGACAACAGCAGGAGAAAAAAACAACAGTCCAACCAGGGCAAAAATACATTGAAGAATAGCTTCTCCTGAGTCCTGAGTGATGACATTCACTACAGACATTTTCCACTGGCTTTCAGGAATGTTTCCACTTTAAGAAGGTGGATAAAATAGAGATGTTCCTGCCAAAGCATTATAGAATGTGGAGTAGTCACTGTCAAGGCAGAAGGGCTTGTGCTGTGGTCCTCTGTGACAAAGGGAACATTGGAATAGATGTCCTCGAAAATCTCTTTCACCATTAAAATTCTATGAGTATATGATGGAATGAATGTCGGGGAATACATTTATGTTTCAGATAAATTAATTTTAAAGAGTCCAGGACAAGGAGAGATACAGATTGAAAGAGAAAGCAATCCCATCACAGAAAAAGAGATGGCTTCTTCTTGATGATCTTCTGAACAATGAAATACAAATAAATAAATAAATAAATAAAAACAATAATGGTATCACTGACATTCATTGAGTATATTTAACACTGTGGCTCATTCTAGGCATTTTTAAATATTCTTATACAATCTTCATAACTTTTATGTGTTAGCTATTATTAATCTTTTTTTTTTCCTCCTCCATAAAGAGAAACTAAGAAATAGGATAATTTAGTAATTCACCAAACTCACACACTGCAGTGTGCTAGGACCAAGACTACTGGGTTGGCAGCATGGCTCCAAAACCTAATTCTTAACTACTAAATATAAATGAGAATATTTGTTAGAAAGTCACTAGTCTGATTCTGCTCATATAGGGAGAATCCTCAAATGCCCTTCAGAAACAGTTAAAAGTTAGCAATGACAAATATAAACTTCCCCTAGTTTCTTTATCTAACATTTCCTGTTTCATTGAGGCAGCTTGGTATTTTGCATATAAGTCTAATTTATGTAATTCCCCAAGTATTTTGAATGACAACCCCTGCCCATAACGATGGCACACACCTAGCCACCCCCTCCCAGTCAGCAGGTCAGCAGATCTTGCCTGTCAGTGGATTTCTGGGGAATGCCCAGGAAGCAAACTGAAATTCATCAGTATTTTAATTCTCATTTTTCAAGGGAAAATATAAATGACTCAGACTCTAATATCTCCAATCATACTAGATTCTTAAGATTTTTCCCTCTTCATTAGTTTGCACTTATACTTAACAATCATCAACACCCAACAATTAATTAGCAAATCTATGGAGAAAAGAACATAAGACATCACAGAAAGTTTCTAACACGGCTTCAAAAGGAAACCAGCTCTATATACGCAGAATATTTCTTTGGTATAGTCATATCTTACATAGAATTATCTTATAAAATCAATGAATAAGATGAAAATCAAGTAAAAAAAAATATCCTTGAAGAGACCCTAACACACTTGTAGGGGATTGTCTCTGGTTTGTTTCAAACAGAGCTGACTCAATATGGTTTAAATGCTCAGTGTTTCCTGCACCAGCAATAGACCAGAATTTCATCTGCTGAACATAAGATGCCACACTCAGTTTACATATCAGGATCATGCACATAAAAAGCCCATGCCCATCCTTGGAAATTCTGCATAGTTAAAATTTGCATACATGAAATGTGCATTTTCTGTGCACTTACAGAAAACAAAGATAATTACTAGTATTGAGTCCTATGTTCATTTATTGAGTCAAAATGCAAAATGATTACTGTACATTTAGTCAGAAAAATGCAAAAAAAATTTGCAAAATAAATTAGCCAAGCAAATAAAAACCATCAAACCAAAAATGAATAATAATAATAAATACTTTTTCATCTTTAGTTTTCATGATGTTTCATGATGTGTTAACCAAAGGAGTAAAGAAAGCTAGATATAAATTTGGGGAGGGACATTTTATTACATTTTTTCCAGGTACAATTTAATTTTAATAAGAATAACTTTTCCAAATTGACAATTTAAAGAAGAATATAAAATGTTAATATCTTTGATCAGTAATTTAGTAAAATCAAATAAAGGGGACAATAAAGAATAAAAGGTATTTAATGTGAAAAATGAAAAGATATTATTAGTGATACCAACATTTAATGGAATATTATACAATATTCCAGTGCAACGCTTTTAAAGATGAGTAATACTGGGCAAAATACTTGTGATATAATAAAGTTAAATTGCAAAATGTTTAATGTGCCATATGCTTTTAGTTCAATATTCATTCAATTGAATATCCATTTAACAGTCTATTTCTTAATTAAGAGAACTCCCATTTCTAAAGAGTAACATTTTAACTAGATTTAAAATAAACAAACATTTGCAGTCAGAGCAGGTATGTGCATACATCTGATCATTGAGATATAAGTAGAAGTAAAGGAAACTCTTTTAAAAATGACTTCTGGGGCCTCCCTGGTGGCACTGCAGGTTAAAGCACAGCACTAAGATGCTAAAGACACTTCAGCATGAGTTTGATCCTGGGCCCGTGGGTGAACCACATGGCATGACAGGCTTCTCCTGACCCACCCACTGCTCTCCACAGCAATGTACTTCATCAGTTGGCCTGTTCCGCTCTCCACTCTGTCTCTGGTGAGTCCTCTCACCTCCACTGCTGCTCTGGCCTGTACACCAGTTCTGTATACATATATAAATAAATCTTAAAAAAAAGTGACTTCTGCCCTGAGCCTTTTCCTTTCTTCAGCCGACTACTCCAGTGACTACTCCATTGCGATACACAGAAACAGTCATCTGAAAGATGAGACAATATAAAAGAGTAAAAGCTACATGGTAAGGATGGCCAACAGTAAAGAGAAGGAGTCTTGGTACCTCAAAACCATCAGGCCTGGACTTGGTATGTAAAGAAAAATTTAAGCAGGTAATATGTTTAAGCTACTCCTACTCAGGCTTTCTTGGAATATATTATTTGAATCTGAATGTACTCTACAAATGAGAGATTGCAATGATCACCAAAAAAGAAGGAAAAAAGTGCACAAACACCTAGACAAACCAGAAAACCTTACTGTACACAGTCTTAATATGAATAGATTCCAGTTAAATGACATCAATTCTAATGGTGTCTGATTTTCCCTCATTATAGGATATTAGCAGTGAATTACTGCATTAGGTGAAAATTCCACTGTTCAATCATTGCCCAAGAACAGAAGCTCATGGTGATCAGTGACCAGTCACATTAATTTTGTCCAAGTCTGTGGGTATGGGCCACCACATACTGTTGTTCATTTAACTATACACAGCATCTTGTTGTATCCTCTCCTGTCTGTCAGTGATAAATCCATGTGACATTTTCAAAAACAAATAATGAAAAGTGGGACTTAGCCAACAAAGATGAAAATACAGCATAGAAATTAAAAATATAATGTTGGACATTTTATTCCAAATTCAATTGCTAAAGTAATTAAATAAGGAAGCCATTAGAATGAGGTGGCTCCCATGTTTTGGTTGTCTAGATAAAAAACAAAACAAAAACTAAAACCTAATCTAGTATCAAAGCACAGGAGTTTAAGAAAGTGAAACTTAAAAATAACTAGTCATGGGCCCTCCCTGGTGGCACAGCGGGTTAAAGCACTGCACTAAGAAACTGAAGCCACTTCAGCATGAGTTCAATCCCCGCCTGCCCGGGAGGTGACCACATGGCGAGGCAGACCTCTCCTGACCCGCCCACTGCTCCCCTCAGCAGTGTACTTCGATCTGCCTGTTCTGCTCCCCACTCTGTCTCTGGTGAAGCCTCTCACCGTCCCTGCACCTCTGGCCTGTACCCCAGCTCTGTATGAACAAATAAATATCTTTAAAAAAAAAAAATAACTAGTCACATAATGTATAGTGAAATAAGCCAGAAAGAAAAGAAAAAAAATACCAGATGTTTCACTCATAGCAGGAGTATAAAGGACCAGGGGAGAAAATAATAATAATAAATAACAACTATGTACTAGTGACATTTTACGGGAGTAGAGTGGGGAATGGGATCACAAATGGGGTGGAGGGAAGTGCACTGAACTATGATGATGGCACATGGATGATCCGGTGATGGGAAGCCCATGGGGATTACAAGTGAGAGGGAAAAAGACACAAAATGATGTAAAAAATAGAATATTATATTATTTAGAAAAAGAAAATGGAACTGGAATTCTAGTTTCACTGCAAATAAAAAAAATAGTCACAACCAATCAACTATGCTTTTCTAGATGAGACAAATGCTTAAGTTCTAGCCAATTAAATGATTTATTGGATTTGCTTCTATCTCCTCTATAAAATCCTCTCCCATAGTTTCTTTTGGTGAAGCTAGCAGAAGGCAAGATGAGAGAGAAGTATATTGATTGACTTATTCTCAAAATGCAAGATTTAGGGTAGAGGGAGAATGAAGAGGTATGGTAGAGACACAATAAGAATGTAATTAACAATGTCTTGTGGCAGCTGGTGTACCAGAAGCAGTGATTTTGAGATGTTACCTTTAGAAGCTATACTGGTTTCAAAGGTGATGGAATGTCCAAATTAAGGCAATTCGATATTAACAATTGCAATGTGTTGTTGCTACTCTAATTTGATCAAATTCAAAATTTCAGACACATGCATGTGCTTCAGAACACAATGGGGATCCTCAATCTGGCTCAAACACAAAATGTTTCTTTAATAGTGTATCATATATATTGATACACTTCTGTCAATTAAAACACTTAATTTTAAAATTGAATTTGGTACTATATCTGTTTAATATCAGTAGCCATGATGAAATTGGGTATTTTCTTAATTATTTATTTTACCTGAAGTGACACTGCCTACAGTGGGTAGTTAAAGGTTCACAAAATTAGGGTTCTTTAAAACATTTGTTGAAACACTCATTGTTATTGTCTAAAATTCAAGTTTTAGTTGAAATGTGCCTTTCAGAGGCAAAATTATAGTCTGAATAAAAAATATAGTCAAGTTGAGCACATCTTGTTCTTTTATATTTTAAAATACAATGAAATAATTATTTCGCTCTACCTGCCACATGGCAGGTAAATTTAGGGAGACTGAAACTTGGAATAGTCTGATAGCGAGGGCAGGAAAGAAACAGAGATGGTCTCTAGATGGTCTCTTGATTCTATAGTCCCCAAGGCCTGAGAATCATGTGCTGAGATGATTCAGCTACAACAGAATCTCACTTGTGACAGCCTCAAAAAAAAAAAAAAAAAAAACACAGCTGGGTGAGAATCTTTTACAAGTGACAGTCATTAGTAACGGTATCGGCAACAACTATGGCGGTACCTTATATCTTTGTATTTTTCTTTTAATCATCACTACAACCTGAGAAGGTGGAAAGCACAGACTCCATTTCATAACATGTGATGTGTGCTGTGCTGTTCTGTCTACAAATATGGCTGCCCACAAATTCTCCAGTTCCAATGTGAGCATGACATTCTTCTTATCAAGAGTCAGAATCAATTTCCCGTTCCCTCATGACTTGAGCTATCAATTGCATGCAGTAGAAGTGAAGCCGTGTCACTTCAGGCTTATTCCTGAACTGAAAAGATCCCTTAATCCTACGGATCTTTTACCTGGATCCCTGAGGTCATGCTCTTTGGAAGTACAGGATATCCCCTGCTGGAAGAGAGGTCATGTGGAAAAGCCATGCAGAATAGAAGGCAAAACAGATCATGCAACATGGAAACGTATCAGGAAAGCCACCCAACTACTAGTATCAACACTCCAGACAGGTGAAAAAGAACTCTAGCACCTTACAACCCAGCTCATCTACTGCCAAATGTAGCTACCTGGGAGATGTCAGACAAGACATGTGACAGAGAACTTCCCAGTCAACCTCAGAATGGTAAAATGTTAAAACACTACTGCTTTAAGCAATTGTAATTTAGAGTATTGTATTGGACAAAACAGAAAACTGATGAATGTGCTTACAGATTTGAAGTTTTCTAAAAAGCAACTCTTTGAATCCACAATTCACTAGGGCAGGTAACATTATTATTCCCCTACTAACGAGATGGGAATTGAAGTACACAGAGGCTAAGTGACTTTACAAAAGACACAATTACATGGTGGATCCTAAATACAAAACATGATTTAATGATCATGTACTGCCTCTCATATCATAACACCAAGACTCAGGAAAATGGAGTAGCTTACAATGGGATCAGATCAGAAGTCAGTGTTGTCCATTGCATGCTACAGTTGAAGATTAGCATTCATGAGTAAAATGAGCTGACCAGAGAAGAAAGGTAGCCTGGAGCTAGATTGTGAGTACCTGAACTTGTCATATTTAACCTCTGGTCTCCTGATCCCCAATCCTTATTCATTAATGAGGTTTCTACCAGTACTCGAGAAATGACCAAAAAAAAAAAAAAAAAAAAAGCAAAAGGTTTATTTGACACATTCAGATTAACAATTTATTTTTCCTCCTTTAGAAAAACTCACTTGATTTGCAGTAATATGAGTTCTAAAATATGTTTTTTAAATAAAGAAATGTATAGTATGGAGAGTTATAGTTGTTACTAATTTGTCACTATTTGAATAACCCCCATGTACATACACATATATACACATAAATAGTATATATGTACAAAATAATATATATGCACCATATGTACATGGCATGTGTGAATATATATAAAAATCTAGAAGCCATGGACTGTACAGAAAAGGAAGTCAAGCTGATATTTCAATTTTTTTAAAGAATTAAACATAATTAATTATAACCATATGAATGCATGTGTATGTTAACTATGTGTCTAAAATTATGTAGCAATAATAACCATAAATTTTAATTGTCTTCCATTTTCTAAGCTTTTCCTTTATTGCCATATCCCTGTTTGGTCATACTTTTTGGTTAGTATTAGGGTACAAAGAAAGAAAACACAAAAATTTGAGTATATTTGTTTGCTCTTCCTTAATATCCCTGATTATACTGAGAATTATATTGATTCTCTGCTGTGAATCTACATAATAATTGTTTATTTAAGGATCAAGTGACTGAATGACTTCTTAAAGAGAGTACTCTGTATTATTTATATATTCTAATAATCATTGATATCCCTGGCCTTGACAATGATTGGACAGTTTTCATGATGCACAACAGAAAAAAACAACATTATTGTTCTAAAAATGCCTTAGGAAATCATTCCAAACTGAACTAAACAGAAAGCATGGTAGCAACAAGCTTTTATTTTAGCACTCAGTTTTAATTTGTGAAATTTAATGATGGGCAGTAATTTAGAGAAATTACTTGTAGGCTAAAGCATGCTTTTTCCTTCTTCAAATCAGCTGAAGAAATATTTTAATACAATTTAAATTTTATTCTACAATAGCTCCCTGTAATTATGCTTCCACTAATTAAGATTTTTATAGTTTGGGTATAATTCAGCCTCCAACTTATTTTCCATCATTTTTTTTTTAAATCTGTGAGCTGTCAAAAGTAACAGCTCTACTCTCATTTTTCTTGTATAAAAGTCAGAAACTATTCCCAAGACCTCACCACAATTAAGCGCACAAATGGAAAGGCAGATAGTGTAATGGAAAGCAAATTAGTTTTTGCCTCAGTGACAACAAGTACTTGAGATTCTAAGAAGATTCTTCAAATAGCAAAACAACCAGGGAGGGCACTTCAGTTGCTCATAAACAAATGCTACATGCAGATATTCTAATCAAGAACATTGCCAAATGCTACCTTTAGCATTTGGTTTGCATTTCTAATTTAAAATATTCAGTGTGGAGTAATATCTTGGAACTTATGGCACTGCTAGCCATCACATTTGTGAAACTATTTATATGTAGCTATCATTTATACTGATGACATATCCTTTTATATCTAAATGCAAAGTCTGTTCAGTTTCTACTCATTAAAAGATAGCAAGTTGGAAAAGGTGAATAAAGTGTAAGAAAAAAAGTATGGATTTAAATTATCTAGTTTTTTTTTTAAAGATTTATTTATTTTATTCATACAGAACTGGAGTACAGACCAGAGATGCGGAGGGTGAGGGGATTCACCAGGGACAGAGTGGGAAGCAGAACAGGCAGATCGATGAAGTACACTGCTGAGGGGAACAGCGGGCGGGTCAGGAGAGGTCTGCCACGCCATGTGGATCTCCTCGGGGGCAGGCAAGGATCGAACTCATGGATCGAACTCATGCTGAAGTGGCTTTAGCTTCTTAGTGCAGTGCTTTAACCCGCTGTGCCACCAGGGAGGGCCCTAAATTATCTATATTTTTAAAGTACACATTTCAAATGAAGTAAGCCTTAAGACCAGTAAAGAAATTACAGAAATGACATAATTACTAGCACACATATGGCACCTTTCTTTAAGAAATTCATGAAACTTCACATAATTTTAAAGCACTGGTTCTGATATCAATCATATAGAATCCTTGATTGATGACCTAGGCCTGGAATCATGAATACACATATCCTATTTGTATCATACATGCAGTAAATTAATCGTATTTGCAGAGACTATCTGCATAAATAGAACTCGATATAAATTTAATGTGCTGGAAATATAGATTATAAAATTTAGTGACTTTAGGTGTAAAGTGGAGGAATAAAAGCAGAGTAATGAAAGAAGATGTAGAAACAAGAGACGAGTGAGGAAGAAGACAAAGCAATCCTACCCCCACCTGTAACTGTGAAGACCCTTCTTTGTGGCATCAATGAAAAAACAAACAAACAAAAACAAATGTAGTCGATGTGGAATTATCACCTTGCTGGATTAGCCACTATTAACTCCTGTTACACTCTACAAGGTTAAAACTTATCATTAATTTTTCATTTTAATGAATAGAAAATGAAGGCACAGAAAATGTAAGAAATTTACTTAAAAACAAACACCTATGGCCCTCCCTGGTGGCGCAGCGGGTTAAAGCACAGCACTGAGAACCTGAAACCACTTCCTCATGAGTTCGAAACCCGACTGCCCTGGAAGTGACCCACATGGTGGGTCAGACTTCTCCTGACCCGCCGGCTGTTCCCTCAGCATTGCACTTTGGTGATCTGCCTGTTCTGCTCCCTGCTCTGTCTCTGGTGAATACTCTCATGGCCCCTGCACGTCTGGCCTGTACCCCAGTTCTGTATGCACAAATAAATCTTAAAAAAAAAAATGAGCATTTGAAGATGACATTTGAATCAAAGAACTTTATTCACGGTCTGCATTCTCCAATCTCTATGTTCCATAAAAGAGTAAGTTCAAAATTGTAAATAAAGCAAAATTACAATTCTATGACTTTTAAAATAACATACTGGATCAGTTGTCAATAAACCCATTTAACTCTCATTTAACTTTTGAAAGATATAATTTTGTTTCAGCAAAATCCCAGGTGTTTTAAATGCCTATTCAATGACAGGTTTATCAGCATAGAGAAAAAATGCTGATATGGTGTGATCTGGGGGCTAGAATTTGGAAAGTTACAGTTGTATTTCCTAGTAGAACAAAACCTACTTTTGTATTTAATTGGCCAATCTTATATGGTTAATTTTATTTTTACTGACTACACAAAACTATGCTTAGAATACAGTGTTTGTTCTTTTTTTTTTTTTTACTTTGATTAACTTAATGAGTCTTTGACACATAACTACTATCCATTTTTATGTTTTTAGAAAGATTTTTAACAATTTTCTCTTGGCATATTTGAGTATGGAAAGTGAAATAAAGAGACATTCAGTGTAGTCATTAAAACTTACATTACTGTGAAACAAATCTGGATCAAATACAGACATAGGCAAATGTTTTACCTCCCTGAGGTGAATATCATTCTCTATAAAATGGGGATAATCATTCTAACCAATTAAGGGCTGTTGAAAATAACTTTTCCTGAGGTAACAAAACTGGGCTTCTCTAAACTTCTTAACTCTTAATTTTTTCTTTATTTTTTTCAATATGAAAGTCAGATGAATATTACAATTTTCTGTCACCACATAATAGATATGTAAAACATTTAAGTGTGATTTTGGAAGGAGGCAGATTTGAAAAAAAATACAGAAAAGTAAACAAAATGAACACAAATGGCAAAATGAAATATGAGAAAATATTAAAGAATATTTTCTTTTTTTTTGAAAATAAGATTTTGTTTTCAGGTATATGAAGAAAGTTCAGATCATGGAAATGCAACTGCTGTGTTTACTATTAGTTGCCAAAGAAATACTTTGCTCTTATACCAAACTTTTCTTCCAAAGTGTTCACTCAAGATTAATTTCAGGCCATATTTTAGACTTTGATGAAAGTAAATTATTTCTTCCTACTGAAATTCTTAAATGCTGCCCTTGCATCCTAGGGTAAGACCCCCTACTTTAGAGGAACTATCAAAACCGAGGCAGTAATCAGTACCAAAAGTCAGACAAACTTTAGGTGTCAACTATTCTCGATCAAAATTGTTACACTGGTACGTGACATTTTACTCTAAATTTTACCTATTCTTTTATGAACTTGTATTTATTGGTAATCCCTTTTCAATAAAATTTATGATGTATTAGAAATGGACCAATGAAA
Organism: Condylura cristata; assembly: GCF_000260355.1. Classification (NCBI taxonomy): domain Eukaryota; kingdom Metazoa; phylum Chordata; class Mammalia; order Eulipotyphla; family Talpidae; genus Condylura; species Condylura cristata. The sequence goes on from NW_004567103.1 coordinate 48,861,169, forward strand.
ACTAGCTATAGAGTGCACCCTGCAGTGTTCCAGAATCCACAGCAATAATGAGGCTTTCATTATTTGTTTTTCAGCTACTTCACAGCTCTGTATGTTTTACAGAATTGGAGCAATGAAAATGAAACCTTCCCATATAGATCCAAATTATATTCAGTAGAATCTGGTTATTTCCCCTTAAATACTGACCAGCTTTATGCTAATTCGTTAATTAATTTAATTATTCAATACACGGTATTTTTAATTATTTTTTGAACTGGTTGTTACCACTATACCAATTCCTTCTATTAATGAAATGTTATAAAGGTGAGATATTAATTAAATATGATATTGGGACATATGTCTTTTATATTTGCACATTATTTTTGGTTCCTTAGTAAAACATCCCTTTATCATTTTCATAAATATCTTTACAAATTTATAACAATATACCCATATCTTTGGGTAAAATAAAGTTCTAAAAATGTGGACCAAATATGCAATTTGCTTCATTATCACTGCTGCATGTCTGGTTGTATTCATGACTCCATTAAAGTCAAAGTTACCTAAATTGTACCTGTAAACTCTGCAACAATCTGAGCAAAAAAAAAAAACAAAAAAACCTAAAGGACATTCTCTGTGTGTAGGTGTCACATGTCGCACTTAAAACTGAATTTATACCCAGAAACAAAATAATAATTTATCATTTTAAAAATTAGGTTTTATTTAAGTAGCAACAACCACATATAATTCTAAGTTTAACCATAATAATCAGGATATTTTGTTTTCAGATCAAGACCTTTCATTGAAAAAAGGCAAATATAGTGGGAAAACTATGGTGACTCCACCTGAGGGAAGAAACTGTATATTGTGAAAAAGATAAACAAGGATGCTTATAAAGAGCAACAACAACAACAACAACAAATAAAGCAGAAATATATTTACTAGGAATGACAAACATCCACACTATAAAATCAGAGTAATATCTCTAACGTTTTCAGGTAGGAATTCTGGATAAGGAAGTGTTTTTGTCTGTGCAGCAAGCTCCCAAAAATCCTTTCCCAGGTCACTTTACTCCCAGGCACAGAACTGGACAGGTGACCCAGATTCAGACAATGTTTCACAACTTGAGCTCAATAATCTGAGTCTCCTGGAGGACTACGCCCTTTCCAGATTGAAAGAATAATCTAAGTAGGCAAGAATATGATCAGCATACCAAGAAAAGCAGAAATGGGGAGAGTTGATATGATAAATCTAGACCATCTGCTGTTACATTTTTGGTTGCAGACCCACAGCTTTTTCCAGAAGCTACTTCAGGGACCTACAGCACTTGGACAAACTAGTCTAATGAGTTAATACAAGCATTCTGCAGCCAAGCTGAAATCCCTGCTCTGCCACTCAAGCTGCTGTGCCCCACTAACACTGCTCTGTGGCTTGATTTATTCATAACTAAAAGGATGATAACAGTATTGATGACATGTTGATGTTAACATTGACTTTTGTGAATGTAAAATGAACAAAAACATATAAAGCACTTCAAATGTATAGTTAATGGCATGTAAGTACTAAAATTACTTTTATCCCAGTTCCATGAACAAATGCACTTTGTTTCTCAGAATCAAGTTTGAGTTAGGCTCCTGAATGTGCAAATGACATAGTCATGATGATTAAAGATACCACCTCAGTCCTCCACTATGACATGGATAGTAACTCCCACTACATTTCCTGAAAGGCATCTATTTCTGAAAAGAAAAGCAACATAGTGATACTCTAAATTTCAAATTGCTGTGGTGGTGGAATCCCTAATCACTGGTCCAGGCATAAAGTATTCTTTTTATAGATTCTCAGATGACTACCTAACATTCAGATAATTTAGAGCCAGATCTAATTCTTTGCTTTAGAAATGTGACCAAATATATAAAAAACTATAATCTAAAGGAAATGTGGATGGACTAATGATATTTTTAAGTATACATATACTTGAAACAAAGTAATCATTACTAATACCCAATGATATGAAATTAAAGAGGAAAAGCATAATTTTTTTGTATTTAGAAAAACTAAAATCAATAAACTAGAACATCTTAGTAATGGAAAATTAAAGATTAAAATGTTGTTTAAAAATTAGTAAGCTAATTATACCACTTACTCATTTTTGGTTGGAAAACTTCAGAGGGTCAGAGAGAAAAGGCTGCCATTCTCCATATTTCACTTCTCATTATTTGCCATTTTACCCAATTAAATGCATCAAGATATATAGTGTCAGAATGTCTGCTGAGAGTTCGTACTAATCTGGAAATAATTGAACCGGACATGAAATCAAACTCAGTATGGAATTAGGAGTCAGTATTCTAGATGAGCATCAAGTCCATACAAAAACCCAGGCTAAAGATCATGTTAATGATCCAGCTCATCTTTTGGAATAGCTGGAAAGAAACTGAGAAGGTAAAGTTCGAATGAAAAAAAAAAAATCAAAAATTCTATTTTGGGTTTCAGACATGCATCATTCTGAGTGACCTGATGAGGAGTGTTCATATGCCCACCACCAAGCCAGTCACTTCAGTATGGCATAGCCATGCCCTTTTTCACCCAGACTGAGACATACAGCCTACTACACATGTGAGGTGGCATTTCACCCAGCAAAACATGATACAGAAGGGTGCTGATTGTTAATAGAAGTCAGATACCTATAAGGACAGATAGTTATATGAAGACCAAAACCACTAGTAGTCCATCATTTAACCAATACTTGCCTGATTCTATTGACAAAATAAAATTTCTAAATAGGCTGTAAGGTGGAATCCTCTTGATCAGAGCAACGGCAATAAAAGGAGATGATAACATAAAAGGAGATGATAACAGAACTATTTCATGAGTTTCTAAAGTGTTTCAACTTTGAATTCATTGACCACCATTTAAAATTTTATGTATTATTTCACTACATTTAAAACAAGAAGTGCACTATGTAGCATATGGATTTTTCTTTAAACTTATAAGGACAAAATAATACAAATTTATCTAAGTTATAGTATATCTAATGTAAAAATTTTGTCTCTTTTGTTACTTTTTTCATGTACATCCTGGAGAAAATGAAATGCTTTGATTCTGAATAACATAGGTAACAATATTTTTCTTACAAATATTTCAGTTAAAACATTTAATTATTCTGGGAGCCATTTATTTCTATTTAATGGTACTGAATTCAAATTTAATGAAAGCATGCTTTAATTTTATTCATCTTTCCTTAGATATAACCCCTGATGATTCATGTATATTTTGATGTTTTCATTACTAACATAAGAGATGCCGTTTGAGGATTTCAACTTAATTGGTAATATTTTGATGTTGTTAATGATTTTTAACACTTATGTCAGCAATTTGGTTGATGTTTTAAGAGCTTAACATTCAAAGTATTTATTCTGCATTTTAAAAGTGACAGATACATTTTTTTTCTAATACAAGTATGTGAAAAACAACTTTGCAATGAAAAGATCATATTTTTAAAGTAATGATTTTAACATTTCCTGCCTCCTCTTAGGAATTGATTACAAGTACCAGTCTATGAAATATGCATAATCACAATGGTCTCTAAATAATACATAGAATTAGATGCTTGTGGCTTGATTGTACAATATTTTATGAAAACAGCAAAGTGTACAATTTTGAATTTAGCAGCTTATTTGAGTCCTGGTTCTACTATTTACTAGGTGTATGTCCTTGGTCTGACAGCAATTGCAAAGAGCTTCATTTTCTTTATATATAAGATGGAACAAATAATATCAGGCAATATATTCTTGTGCCTATTGAATTTTTTCATAAAAATAGAGCAAGATAATATCTGTGAAAGCATGATTTATATTTTCAAGGATTATACAAATTAAAGACACTTTTGTTGTATTTGATTCTGCATGACCTCCAAAGCTGTTTGTCCTAGTATTCCAACACACTCACATGGAAAGTAAGTTTTTAAATTATGAACTAAGTCAAGGCAGGTTCATTTAAAAAAGAGTAAAATGAAGAGGATTCAGCCCTGCCAACTCTAAGTGGCAGCTCTGGAAACTTTCCAAGGGTGTGGGTGCTTGTGAGAATTGTGTAGCCATGCAATTAGCAATGTGTTCTAGTTGTTGCTATCAACTAGATGAGTGTCTAAAGGTGCAAATATTAGGCAGGATTCTCTTCTCCAAGTAAGAGAGTTATGGAATTGTCCTGAACTAACATGTTTCCAAGAATAATTCTTTTTATAGAATACTTAATGTGTTGATCATTTCTCTCTCAAATACTTTCTATTTTGGGATACAAGATATATACACAGAGAAGTTTAAAGAGATAGATGAGCATTGAGAATTAAATAGAAATTACCCAAAATTCCAAATCAACAAACTCAGACATGAACATAATTAATATTTTGGTATTATTCTTTTTTAATATATATTTTAATTTTTTTACATCATTCTTCATTTTGTACATTTTTTCATCACAGTTATATATGTATACCCCATGGGTATATACCCCATGGGCTTCTTTCCCATACAACTCTCCTCCTCATTAACCTGTATATTTACCTGATAAGAACAGGTTTCTTTATTGTTTTGTATGTACAGTTGGGAATGTATTTCATTATTTTTTCAAAAGTTTTATTTATTCTTGTGTAGAAGAACTAGGGTGAAGGTCAGAGGTGTTGGGAGTAAAGGATTCATCAGTCGCATGGGGGAGTAGAACAGGCAGATGAACTGAGATACAGGAAAAATACTATAAAAGATAAAGGCAAAAAGTATCGTGATTATCTGAAATATTATTTTTATTACATTATTGTGGTTGGCAGAATATTATACTCCAAGGATTTCTATGTCCTTGTGCATAGCCTATGAATACACTAGGCTACATAGCAAAGGGAAATCATGGCTGTAGAAGGAGTTACGGCTGCTATCACATGTCTTTAAAATTAGAAGACTCTCCTGGATTATCTGGGTGGTCCCAATGTAAATGAGATTCCTTAGTGGTGGGAGAGTAGGACAGAAAAAGACAGAGTGATTCTATGTGGGGCTACAGTCCACTGTGGATGGATTTAAAGATGGAAGAAAGGGCTATGATCAAAGGAATATAGGCTGCCTGTAGAGACTACAAAAGCCAAAGTAACAGACTGGCCTTAGCACCTCTAGTAAGAAATTAAATCATGCTACATTGACTGTATCCTGCTGAGACTCATACAGGAATTCTGACCTCCACAACAACAATAAAGTAAATATAATTCGCTTAAATTACTAAGTTTCAGGCAATTTGTTGTAGCAACAACAGAAATACATACCACAATTAAATTGCAAATTGGCCTGATAAATCTAAAGTGAAGTACATCTTACTCCTCATTTCCCATTTTTTCTCCTGCTGTTTCTGCTTTGGTAATTGATTTAATTATTATTAGTCATGTTGAAAATTCATTCCAGTGAAGAGGAATATAGACAAAGACTTAAATGCTAGTTTTCATATTTGAAAATAACTGCAGAAAAATAATAGGAAATATTTCAAACTGATGGTAAAAGCATGACTCTCTTAAAATTATATTCTCAGCTCAATGAGCCATATTCATTGAGGGACAATTGAGAGCTGACTATTTTATAAGAACAATGTTCTCAGGGTTTGTGCTATTGCTGACTATATTATGAATGGTGCACTATGCCTGCCGGGTCAATGGACAGCTGCTGTTTTATTTATTTGTAAACTCCCGGGTTCTATTTTAAGCATAAAAAACATATTGTGGGGCTAATATGTGCTCTGCTCTATAGTTTGTCCACTGAATGAGTAAATTCTTAGACAATGAGATTGTATTTCTTTGGTAAGCAGTAAACAATCAAGATAGCTCATGTCAGGAGAAATTCTGCACAAAAGTTGAACAGTAAAATGAATGCCAACTGAAAATATGATTCTGTCCTATCAAACACAATACTAATGTTAATTGTATGAACAAAGAATTGACAATGAGAAAGAGGCAGATCATTGTAGATACTTGTTATAAAAGCAGAAATTAGTGTGGTTGACCTTTTGCTCATTTTGAATGCCACAATAAAATAGACACTTGCGTCCAAAGATTCTTTTTAATGGCTGTGATGAAAATGGTATGTGACAGTTCATGGGAATGGCTAACTTTTAAATTGAGACATATAACTTCCAACATTGTAGGTGGAAATTAATGTATAGATAATTGTTCTGGCCAGATTTCAATAATCACTGATTATTTTGTTTTTTGCTTGTTTAAGATTTATTTTATTTATTAATGCATACAAGAACTGGGGTATAAGCCAGAGGTACAGGGTGAAAGAATTCACCAGAGACAGAGTGGTAAGAAGAACAGGTGGATCTACTGAAATACACTACTAAGGGGAGTAGCAGGTGAGACAGAAGGGGTCTGTTGCACCATGCAGTTAGCTCCCTGGCCAGCGATAGAACTCATGTTATAGTGGCTGTCACTAGCTTGATAGTACTGAGATTTTAATCCCTGCACCCCCAGGGAGGCCTGTGACAGATTATTTGTAATAATGGGGGAAGGTAGCTGGGAATTTTATAAAGAAATTTGAGAATTATATTTCCGTGTAAATTGAGCAAATATATAACCACCCAATACATAGGACTGCTTTAGACAATCAAATAAGTTCAAGTAATTGTCCTTCAAACCCTATATATGTAATGTAAAAAGCACAGTTTTTTAAAATCAGTGTTATCTCAATTAAAAACAAACAAGAAGTAAAAAAATACTTGAAAGATATGGAAAAAAGACAACTCTTTTACAATTAGTGGGAACCGAAATTGATATAGCCAACATGAAAACCACTAGGGAGGTTCCTCAAATAATTAAGACATGAAATGGCCATTTAATTTAGCAATTCCACTTTTGGACATTCACCTAAATGAAGTGTAAAAAGGATATTAAAGAGAGATATTCACTCCTATTTTCATTGTCACATTAGTCATAATAGCCAAAGTACAGAAACAATCTAATTGTCCATCAGTGAGTAGATGGGTAAAAAAGATCTACACACATAACAACATATTCAGCCTCAAGGAAAAAAAATATAAGAAAGAAATGAAATACTATCATTTAACACAATATGGATGACCCTGGAGGGGTTATTTTCAGTAATAACTCAAAAAGGTAAAGACGAATACTGTGCAATCTGGGCTTGGGGTGAGGGGAAAATTGAACTCATAAAAACAGTAGAGAAGTGGTTGACTGGGATTAGGATGGTAGAGGACAGGAAGAAACTATAAAAGAATATTATATGATCTGGAGATTGAATGTGTATCCTATCAACTAGCTGATATTGTTAGGGGGAAAGGCTGTCCTAAAAGATCGCTACAGAGTTTTGCAGACTCTACCCCCTACTCCAGTAATTGGAAACCTACAACTCCCAGCAATACCAAGGAGAGAAGCAATGACCCAAGCATGGAGCTAAGCAGGCACTCTAGGACTCTGGGGGATATAAGGGAGCGATGTGAGACCCACTCTCTCTCTGGACCACCTGGCTTGCTATCTGAGCCAGGTGGCTCTCTCTGGATCACGTGGCTCTCTGGATAGCAGGGCGCTCTCTGAACCATGTGGCTGGTGGCTCTCAGTGTGGTATTGGAGTTCCAAGACAGCAGAGCTGGTAGGATGTTCTAGTTAACTTGTATCTCACTCTCTATCTCTGGGTTGTACCTTTTCTTTTCGCCTTTATAAATAAACCCATTATTGACCCTTTTGTGTTGCCTGCAGTATAACTGAATTTTAAGCACACCGGTGAGGACCCACAGACAGGCAACTCAGTTCACATTGGGTTGCCCTGTAATGATTATCACTATATTGTATAATTAAATTTAAATTTTGCTAAGACAGACCTAAAGTGTTCTTACCAAAAAAAAAAAAAAAGGGGGGGGGGTACATATGTAAAGTGACAGATGCGTGATTTACATTCTTTCACAATACATACTTGCATCAATTGTCACATTGTACATTTTAAATATCTTACAATTTTGTTAATTAAGCTTCAATAAAAATGGAAAAAAAGTCAGCCGGATGCTAAGAGTCAATGGGTGTCATCTAATTATGGGTGGGTTGGAGAGGAGGTTATATTCTTTTACTTGGATCCTACAAGTTCTTCTAATGGCAGAAGGACTTAGGAAACCCCTTCTCTCTCATCCATAGTCCTTAACCTGCTTGTAATGTCAGAGAAAATAACTATCATGGGAAGAAAAAGCTGTGTACAAGCATCAACAGTAAGAAAAAATGTGTGCATGTGGTTGTGACTGGAGTTGTAAATGTAGAAAAAAAAAACAGCAGTAAAAAATATGAAAATGACACATTTGGTAACTATTTATGCAAATAAATCTTTTACAATCCCTTGGTTTGAAGCTTAGTCAGAAAAGACAAAGCCTCAAGTGGGATAGATAATGTTAGTGCCACACAATGTCAACTGTTTTGAAGCTTATGAACTATATTCAGAGAAGATAATAAAACATGCTGGATGGATGGAACCCACAATTAACAAATCCTCTACCTTCCTGACCCCAATGCTTATTGTGACATATGGACAAAAAAAAAAAAAAATCAACTTCATTTGTCTGTTATAGTTGTAGTTGTTAAAACTCCCAAGTGAATCTACTAATATACTCCTGATGTGATTATTAAAAGAGGTGATATAAAATTTCCAAACATAGGCCCTCCCTGGTGGCGCAGCGGGTTAAAGCACAACACTGAGAATCTAAAGCCGCTTCCGCATGAGTTCGGTTCCCGCCTGCCCTGGAGGTGACCACATGGCGCGGCAGACCTCTCCTGACCCGCCCGCTGCTCCCCTCAGCAGTGTACTTCGTCGATCTGCCTGTTCTGCTCCCCACTCTGTCTCTGGTGAAGCCTCTCTGAGCCTCTGGCCTGTACCCCAGTTCTGTATGCACAAATAAATAAATCTTTAAAAAAAAAAATTCCAAACATAAACTTTTAAACATTTGCCAAGGAAGATACGCAAATATATTGGTTGCCTTATCCAGTACAAACTCCTTAATTAATGCCCAGTGTCTCTCTCTAGTCTGAACCTGCTGAATCATAGCTTGCCCTTGTCATGCATAGATTTGGCCCTGAGTCTTCCCATGTCACTCAGGAGTATCTCAACTTCACCTCCTACGTTAAATTGTGTGCTGAGTCCTCAAGGTTAGAGGTAGCCTGTCATTTCTTACAGTGACAAATGGAGAATATTCTGTGTTGCTTCAGAGGGCAGAACTTTTATTCAAAATTAGTTATTCCCAAGAGATATATTCTATTCAACATGATGATCAACTTTCTAAGTAAGAAAGTCATCTGACAATAGAAAACACTGCTTTACAAAAGCATGCATCCCTTGAAACTGGAAGTATTTAAAGGGAAGCTGGGCTGTTATTTGTCTGGATGTAATATGGAATGGGAGGTGAGTCTGACTCAATGAGACCTCAATACAGTTTTCTACTCTTAGGTTCTTAACCAGCTACTTCAGTCACTCTATTAAACCTATCTTTATGTAAAGTGGATTGTCTCATGTCTTTAATGAGCTATTTTAGAACTGCATTTGCCAGTTAAAAATCAGTATAATGTCCTCAAGCTGGGAGAGGACTTAGTAATGTTCATATTGGAATTGGAATAATTTCTTCATAAGAATTTATAGTTTTAAGTTCTGCATTTGGAAAAGCATCATTCAGTAAAACTATTCATTGGAAAAGATCTCATTAGATATATTCTGTTGAGACATCTCTGAGCAATATGCCAAGTAACTCCAGGGAGAACTCGGGAAAGATATGTTGTGATGGAAGAAGTGTTTATAGAAAACTGATCTTAACTTTGCAGCTACTTTTTCCTTTCAGCCATTAAAAGCCATTTTGCATAGATTTGTTTTTGCTTACATACCATCTTTACACTAGCTACCACTCCTATGTAATTATTAGTGGCATTATGAGAAAATAGGATCTATTCTTCAAAGGGGTGGATTTCTTTTTTCATTTCCACCTCCTCATTCTCTTTGAAATGATAGGAATGTCACCTACATTTTTTTCACTTTCAGCAGTAAAGAAACTCAGATTCTGAATATCCATGGGGATCAAAAACTTATTTTTATTCACTGATAAAAAATAAGAAAAGAATATGATGATTCAACACACAACTATATCTCATGAACATTTCACTGTGAATAGCAGAAACCCTTTCACTTAGGTATATGTGCTACAGACCCCTATTTACCTTTTAATAAATAAAACCTAGAAATGAAATGATTTGGTAGTGGGCTTCTTTTTAATGCTATGTATATATACATGGAGGAGTAGAACACTTTTATTATTTATAATACTGTATCATGTCTGCTCAATTTATTTCTACTGTTTCATATACAAGTATCATATATTACATAAAAAAGAGAATTTGGACACTAGCATAAAATAAAGCTTTTTTCTAGCCAAAAATCTTTCAACTACTTTGTGGCTTATTCCTTTCAAAGACCTCAGTACCCAGGGACTCTAAAAACTAACCACTGTAATTTGGATGCAAAGCTTCAAGAAGATGCAACATATATTTTCATAGATTTTTCTACAGGTGAAATATTTAATAAATTATTTAAAAGGTAAATAATAATTGATTTTTACTTAACATTTCCTCAAATAGGAAAGCAGATCAAACAATAAGTTGCAGTATATTATGAAGGCATATCCTGTGCTTGGCAGTGACAGTGGTTGGGTGTAGGTTCATGAGGTAGACTCTACCAAGACAGTCTATTCAAGTTCTTATGAAACTAGCTGTGTATTCAGGCTGCTGTATATAATGCACAGGGGAAAAATAAATATGAATTATAAAGGTAATTTGCCCTTTAAGAAGGTGCTCCCTTGATGTCAAAGTAACTGCAGCTTGATGTCAAAGTAACATCAGACTTAATACATAAAAAATGTCAATAAAAGGAACATTAATTCTTTCATATTTATTTCTTGCAATTCCAATTTCACCAGTGTCATCTATCAAACATAGAGAATGGTAAGATAGGATGCCTAGCCCACAGAAGTTGGCACACAGTTACTAGAAATATCGCTTAGATTGGGTTTAGGCTGTTTACAGACAAGGAATGAGTGACATCAGGTTAGCAAATGCCTGCTGTTATTAAATAAGCAGGAGTACAACTATACACAATGCACACTATAAGGTTACCTTGAAGCTAGGTCCTAAGGATGGAATGATAATGTACGTAATGTGGAAAATAAATACTGAAAGGATACTGCTCATATTAACAAAACCTCTCCATTCACCCATTCCCAAGACACTTAGTGGATACCCACTGGATGCTTAGCACTGTTTTCGAAAATAGTATGTGGGCAGATGGTAGAAAAGAAAGAGAAGATGTGGTTCTTGACTCATAATCTAGGTGGTTATTTGAACAACATAATGAAAAATTTATCACTGGAACAGTTTTGACAGTAGAAGGATACCATTAATGTTGATATCTAGACCAGGACTATAGCCACAAAGCAGGATATGTTTGCCATATAGATCAAAATGTGTTATTCATATTTAATAATAAGAGACTGGAGAATTAAATGTAAAATAATACAGAGGAAAATAAAATATAAAGCAGGATTAAAATAGGACATTACTGTAAATAGACAAGTTTATGCCCCCATATTCAAAACATTCAAAAATATTAAAAATTAAGTCAACTTAACACCAACTGGCATGAGCAACACATAAATAGAAAATTAATTACAAATACTATACACTCACTCTAATGGCTAACATTGAAAACACAACTCCAAATTCTGGCAAAGAAGGAACAGGAGTTCTCATTCATTGATGGAGTGGGGGATGTAAAATGGAATAACCACTTGGAAAGAGTCTGTCAGTCTCTTAAAAAATTAAACATACGCTTACCATATGTTCCAGCAATTATATTACTTTGTACATACACAGATGAGTTGAAAACTTATGTCCACATAAAATTTTGAGAGTCGGCATCCCTGACTTACTCTTTATCACAGAGGAAAGTCTCCAGTTTTACACCACTGAGGATGATGTTGGCTATGAAACATCACACGTGACCATTATTATATTAAGGCATACTTCCTTCATACCCATTTCATTGAAAGCTGTTATAAGTGGACAAAAATTATCAAATGTTTTTCCTGTGTCTATTGAGATTGAGATGGCCCTATGATATTTTTCTCATTTTGCTGATTTGATGAATCGTATTTTTGAATTTGTATCTGTGTATCTGTTGAGTCATCAGGACATCTCTGGAAGAAATCTCAGTTAGCGTGTATGATCTTTTCAGTGTATTCTTGAAAGATCTTCAATGTATATTGTTGAATTCAGTTGGCTAATATTTTGTTGACGATTTTTACATCTATGTTCATCAGAAACACTGACTTGTAATTTTGTGTGTGTTGCCCATGTCTGGTTTCAGTTTCAGTATTATCCTAACTTCAGAAAAGAAGTTAGGAAGCATTCCCACTTTATTCAGTTTTTAGGGACAATATGAGAAGGATAGGTATTAGCTATTCTTTAACTATTTGGAAGGACTCATCTGGTTATTTGTTTTGGGGGAGGTTTTTGATTACTGCTTCAATTTCTTTAGGTGTGCTGTCTGCTCAGATTTTCCAATTCTTCATGACTCAAGCATGAGAATATCATTGTTATTTTTAGATACATTTACCTACTAGTAAGAGATTAATAACATATATTCATGCAATTTGAATGGCGAAAAAAACCAGCAAAAATAAAGAAACAGAATCATATCAAAGTAAAAACTTTTGCACACTGAGGGAAACTTGCATCAAAATGAAAACACATAACTAAATGGGAGAAAATATTTTCACATCATATATCTGACCAAAAATTAATGAATCTTTTTAAGACATTAACACATATTCTGTAACATCTCAAATTTACTTTAAACCTTTTGAATATTTTAACAATAAATTATTAAATCATTTGCATATGTTAATTAAATATTAACCAATTTCATTTACAGGTAATGTGTTTTTTTTATGTTTTAAACAAAATATTACAAAAATCTAGTGTGTGAGTATGCTTGTGTGTGTGTGTGTGTGTGAGAGAGAACGTTTGTAGATTCCAAATGTTTATTTTTTTGTTGTTGCTGCCAATTTTTTTTTAAGCATAGCTTCACTTATTAATGCATTTCCAAACATATTTTGAGACACAGGAAAATTTTCTTCTAACACTTTAAAGGTAAATGAGAAAGATTTTAAATCTTAAATTAGAGAAACATTGTATCAGAAATGGAAATATGTTATACCATACTTATCACTAATAATAAAATTTTCTGACATCTAATCAAGGTTGAAATAAGAGTATTTTGATAAATTTAAACATCTACTCCTGACCTGTTCCCATAAGTTTGGGATGTATGGGGAGAAAACTGTGTGCATTATGATGCATAACCATTGTTTATAGAAATTTTTCTCATGGCATCCTAGACATGCCTTACTTTTGACATAAAACAAGTTAGTACACGATTAAGTACCATAAATCATCATGTCTGATAGTTCATGTAGATGAGAAACATTAATGGAACTTGAATGTGTTTCAGGTGTTCATAACTCAATGCATTCACTCATCACTATACATTAAACAAGTGAAGAAATATCTTTCCAAGTAGGAAAATGTTTATAATCATTTGTTTGCCATACACAATAAAGTGAGTGCTAGGCAGGTGCCAAGATAAGGGTATATAATTTGGCATTTATAGACTAGTTAATATACAAAAAGATGGTAAAAGGATGACTGTACCTGTTTTTAAAACCACATCCATTCTGAATTTTAAGGACATTTAAAATTGCACTGCCCTCCATGCTAAGTATCTTCAACTTAAACCTGATAAAAGATTCTAGATTTCTAAGTTCAGATGAAGGACTTTATTTGAGAAATGAGCAAGGCAACTGCATTAAAGAAATTTCCCTACATCAACCCTGGGGCTGGTCTGCAATGAGAAAAATCAGATGAGAAGCCCACAGAGCTAAGGAAATTAGCCCTTAGAGGAACTAGCTCAAAAAGGAAGGAAGTTTAGAAGCAGCTGGGAAACACATCAAAAGAGAAAGTATTATAATACCCCAGAAGAGTCAGAGCATTGAACAGGGTCTGGGAAATATTTTTAAGAGATTGCAACTTGCTGTTATAACATCAGAAGGATGTTAGTTACATCTCTTGGAGTTTGAAACAAGAGATAATTTGAGTTTCATAAATTAGAAATAATGATTTAGAAGTACCATGGTCAAGACAGAACCAAAGTTCTAAACTATAACACTAATAATAATAGTAATAATAATAAGGAGAAAAGAAGCACTCTATCCCTGAAAATATAGGGAAACCCAGTTAAAAATGTGTATAAACTAAAATGATCTGCTCATAAAGCTGTCCATAAATTTGGCTTCTGAACTATTGATTAGGATCTCAATATCTCTGTTAGAAAAAGTACTAATTGCAGAGTTCCTGAGATTATAGGCAGATATTAAATAGCCAAAATTTCTCCAAGTTTTAAAATTTGAGAGGTGGGGAGACAAAGATCACAATCTGTGAGGGAACATAATAATTATAAATCTGCTAGATTTTGGAAAAATCTACACATATGAAACTATATAATTCTTCACTCTGAAGTGCTAAAACTTTAGCAGTGATGTTAATAGTATCTAACTTCTACTTTGAAATAAATTTATACTTAGAGAAAAGTTACAATTAAGGCGATTCTTATTTACCATGTCACAGAACTTTTAGAGAGCAGAGATGTTATGGATTAATTTTCAGATTATTTCTCCTATAGCTCTTCTGATATCACCTTCTGATATCATCTGACTCCTAAACTTAACATTTTATTTAACTAAGATATAATGCTTAAAACATTCAATAATCAAGTCCTACTAGAATTTTACCAGCTTTCTCACTATCACACTCTTTTCTGGTTCAAGATTGGCAGTAAGATCGCATCCTCTGGTTTCACTCATAACAGGAGTATAAATGACCAGGGGGGGAAATAATAACAATGAAAAACTGTATACCAGAGACATTTTACAGGGGTGGAATGGGATCAAAAACGGTGGGGAGAGGGAAGTGCACTGGACTATGGTGATGGCACATAGGTGACTGGTGCTGGAAAGCCCACGAGAATTACAACTGAAATGGAAAAAGGCACAAAGTGATGTAAAAATAAACTGTTATATTATCTAAAAAAAAATCCCATCTTCAACTAGGCTGCTGTGCCTCAGTCTCTCTCTTCCTACCTTTGGCACTTTCTCAGTATTAATCTAATACAGTCTTTCCCTTTTTAAAGAATAGTGACCCACTGTGTATAAATGTCCCCCTACATGGAGTTATATTTTTCACGGTAAAATTAAGATTTCATAATTTTGGCAAAATACCACAGTATGATGTTTTGTCTTTCACAGCCTATGATATTGTATCTGAATATACTGATATCAATATATAAAGTTAATAGCAGTATTAATTTTAATGATTTAAATTGATTCCTCGCAGATATCACTACAGTAAATGGAAATCTGTCAGAGTGTTGTGGAAGGAATTCTTCTGTTGACTTCTTTTAAGATAGCCTTTGGATTGCTGTGTCAATGACTGGAATTTTGTTTCCCTGGTTCTTGTTGGGCATAAAGACTAAAATTCTCTCAACTTAATCATCCTCCTGACATAATATCTTCTTTAGTTCTCCCGTTAGTTTATGCTAATGGTAAAACTATTCTTCAAAAGACCCAAATGAATATGAAAACTATTACTGTGAGGACAGGGAAAGGGAAATTTTGACAAGCATGGGGCTCACTACAGCAATTCAGTAAATAAGTAGAAATGCTGGATAAATATCTAGGAAATAACCATTCTTATAAAAGAATGGTTTGAAACCAGATGTGATAAGGGTTGCTATCAATATTCTCATAATACAAAGATGAAAATACTTGCTAGTCTTCTGAGTAAAATGTCAAAGAATACCCATCCGAAAACTGACAGCAGTTTTCCCAGTTGAAGGGGAGTCAATATTGCTTAACATCTTTCTGTAGTTACTGGCACTATAATCTTTAATAATGTCATATTGTGACTGCATCTATCACTGTGAAACAAAAATGAAATGAAGTAGCAGTTTCATCTGACAGTATTTCAGGGCATGTAAATGTGTCCAGTTGGATAGTTTATCACCAGATCACACAGCTATTTTACTCCAATGAACATAAATCCCTGGACAGGAGCAGTAATTTGTCAAACATACGAATGGGTGAAATGAACAACCACAGTACACTAACATTACTTGAAAAAAACAAATTATATTGCAAAGAGAAAGATATATAAAATAGAATAAAACTTGTAACTCATCTTTATAATGTCTTGGAAGACATTTAATTTGCTCTTGGTGTATCATGTGTGTGAATGTCAGTATCATTTTTGTACCATGTGAGTCTCAAGATTTTTAAATTTGTCTTTTGTATTCCTAAATTCCAGTTCCCTTTTCTATTAATGGAAAGGGAGGTGGCAAATATCTGTCTAGTTTAACAAATTTTTGAAACTGTATTTTTTATTATCTTAAAATGGGAATGTAATTCATATTGCAAAGTTTCATGAACATTTGCTCTACTGCATATTCAATGATAGCCCTTCTAAGTAGGATTTTTGAAAAAGACTAAGATGTTGACAGTAATGTAATTTTAAAAAAAAAAAGTGCACCTTTTCACTTTTAGAAACCACAGAGTATCATTCTCTGACTTTATAGGTGATAAAATAGAAGTCCATTGAGATTAAATGTTTTCCCATGAGGACATGTACTGAATTATAGAAGTTAGAGAAACAAAATAAATATGCATTTGCTGCTATTTTGGGGATATTTCTCAAGTTTTATGTGGAGTTAACAACAATCCTGTGCTATACTAATTTCCTTGTTTTATAGATGCAAAAGTTAAAGATTAACAAAGGGAAATAATTCATTCAAGTTTGTACAATGAGAATGTAACTGAGGCAAGGTTCTAACTGACCTCTGTCACCAGATTTTTTTTTTAATAAGTCTGTAAGCTATATGTAGCTGAAATGGAGATTATGATTTATGTACACTAACAGAAAAGTAGTGACTTCATTAAACTATTTATACTTCAGCTCTTAAAAATACTTGTCTATTTTTCAGGAAAAAAAAAAACACAAGTACTATGCTGATGGTGCATGGGTGAGATGGTGGTGGTTACGGGAACACCCCCCTCTCCCCCGCCTTTTTTTAATGAACTAGGGAACAGGCCAGAGATGTAGGGGTAAGAGGATTCACCTAAGACAGAGTCAGAACCAGAACAATCAAATTGCCTGAAAAACACTGCTGAGGGGAGCAATGGGCAAGATAGGAGAGGTCTGCTGCGCCATGTGGGTCAGCTCACTGGCAAGGATCCAACTCATGCCATAGTGGCTGCTTTAACCCCTTGCACCACTAGAGAGCCCTTTAAAATTGTTTTTACAGAAAAAAAAATTTACAATATACTTTTGACACTTTGCTGTCCAGGTTTTTCAGTAGTAGTTTCCAAGATTGTAGTAAACTCTGTCCTGTCAAATTACTTTATAAAATTATCATGCTTGTCAGATACTATCTCAGAAATACTAAAGGGAGGGAAATATGGGAAATGTAGCATCTCAAAAGGCTGTGACAAAATAATGGTCTTAAAAGTAATGCTTCCTGCTCTGAGATTAGAGACAAATTAATTCCTGTGTCCCCTTGTGCCTAAATTTTAAAAGCAAATCTAAGTTTAAACATCTAATGAAGAGATTTTGTACTGGTAGTCAAACTACAAGTCATGATTCACCTGTGCTTTGAAATCCCTGATTTTATGTAGAAATAAAAAATAGGGAAGACAAACTGGTCATTAAATGAAAAGGGATTATTGAAGAATTATTGAAGGGAGAGAAAATATCATACTGTGAACTATACCATGGTTAATTATTTACATCTTATTTAATCATTAATGTACATGTGCCCCCAGTAACCTGATTCTGTCTTCATGTTCTTTCCTACACCTTCACTCATACAAAGGATTAAATGATACATTCTGAGACAGCACTGCTAGAATATGATGATTTTGTTTGCTCTTTTGATCAAGTTCAACTTCATGTCTGAATGTTTTTTGTGAAACTAGCATTTTGAGCTGGGGCACTGGGTAAGTTCAACATGACTATACAAGTGAGTAGAATTGTACAGAGCATCCTAACCATGCATGGAAAACACAGGAAGTCACTAAATAATTTACTGTAAATATTAGATATTTTGCCATTAAGTCTAAAGATATGAGCAGAATAAAGGGAAATTTATTAATTAAATGAAGAAATCCCTTATTTAAAATGGGATCTAAAGGAATCTTTTAGTGAGGCTTGTTCAGTGGCTTCATTGGCCCAACTCTGGAAACTTCAGAGAATGAGAAATTTACATATTTTAAGTGACTATGTGTTGTATATCAAATGAGGCCATCCAAATTTAGGATTAATTAATATGCATTAATGCTGCCTGATTGTTTAAAATCATAAGCATTTGTAGCCATCAGAATAAAATAAGAGACCTGATTTTAAATATATTTTCAGCAAAAAAAGAACAGAAAAAAGTTCTAAAATCATATACTACCCAACCATGTTTAGCAATGTTTGTAGTGCTTACTGTATAACTATAGTAGTTTCTTATTGTCGCTGTAACAAATAACCACAATGTTAGTGATTTAACACACATTTATTTATTATCATATAGTTCTGTAGGTCAATCAGATTCACTGGGCTATAAATTCTCAGTGTCTGCAGACTCTATATTTCTAAGTGCTCTCCTGGGAAGCTTACTTTATTCATCTTTCTAGTTCCTAGACCGCCCACATTCTTTGGGTCAAGGCCCTACCACATATCTCTTCTCTGGTTTTCTTTCACTTTTCGATCCTTGCCTCCACTTATAAAGATGCAGTTTTTACCCTGGATAATTCAAAGAATCTTTGTCTCTCCAGATAGTTTTACCACATTTGTAAAATCCATTTTGCCATGTCAAGTAATATATACACAGGTTATGTGATGTGGTTATGGATATATTTGGGAGGGCACTGTTCTGTATAAAATAAGTACTGGCAGCTATAAGAATAAGTTTTGTTGCTAAATAGTTATCAACATGGACCCTTTTGTGTAGAGTAATCCAGACATTTGCATGCATTTGTAACTTTCCATCCATGATGATTCTTCCATCCATGATTCTTTATGTACTTTGGTAAACTTTCCTGAGCTAAATGTCTACAAAGTCACTGCAATTATTCCTCTCCTACATCCACTTATCTTTGCAAATATGTTTGCACATCCTTTCATCAAGCAGTAGCACATACTTCAGCATGTCATAAATCTAGCTTGTTTTGTGTCTACTTTGACCAGTTTAGTATGGTTAAGATACATGCAATTTTGGCCAAAAAACTTAAGAGGTTTCAAGAGGTTCCGTTTTCTCTCTTGAATATCTTGTAAACTGCCCATAAATCTATGCAATCTGTTAGAAATAGTGAGACTAAAGGGCAGAGTTGATTTATGACAACTCTGTAACCTGCCTCGAACAGCCAGTCTGCAGCTGACTTGGTAGCTCTTTGCAGTTGTATGAGTGACACTACACAAGATCAAATGGACTTCTCAGCTCAGCAAAGGCTGAGAGTAATAAACGCTCACTGTTTAGTTTCTAGTTTGGGGATGGCTTGTTACATAGCATGTGCTAAGTGATATTTTTGCCAATATAATAATTTATTTCTGATAACAGATTCTTAACAAGTTTCTAAGAACTTTTTTAAAAGTCTTGTTCCACAGCTTTTATTTGGGATAATGCCTATGTGAATTTGTGTTTGTGAATTATAGCCTGACTAATGAGCACAATATCTTTAGTTTGAGAACCCATTCTAGGTTCTTTTATGAGCTGTTTTAACAAAACAGATAAAAAGCTGTTTTATCATTATTGTTTTAAATGATAACAATAGGTTGCTATACATTACCTCTTTGGAAATAATGAAATGTTGGTAGGGAAAATTATAGGGATTTCTCATTAAGTCTGTACTAATATTAGGATAAATTGTTTTAACAAAGGATCTGGAAAACTGAGTAATTTTTAGAGGTTGCTTTCCTTTTAATGAGCTTTAATACTTATAGAAAATAATACTATTGACTTAGTTTCTTTGTCCAATTGACAGATATTTTCTAAAATCAAAAACTATCCTTAAATGAACACTTTTTAATATTTCAAGACAAAGTTCTGTTGGCCTAAAATGTTTTAAACACATATATATGATGTGTATATCTGAAACTACATATATAATGTATAAAATACTGCTCCTCTTTAAATACTGCAGACCACCCTTGTCTCTCCTGCTGTTCCCCTTAGCAGTGTATTTCAGTAGTCCACTTGTTCTGTTCTCCACTCTGTCTCTGGTGAAACCTTTCACTCCTACACCTCTGGCCTATACTCCAGTTCTTTTACACAAAATAAAAAATAAGTTTATAAAATTTGTTCTAAAAAGGTACCTACTGCTAAAGTTTCCTTCAATAGTAACATTAAAGCACATAAGTTTGTAATTATTTAATTATTTGCTAATTGTAAGAACTTCCTTTATCTGAAATCATTTTCTGTCCTTGTTTCAAATATCATAAATACTGAATAACTTTCATATCACCAATATCTCATAAGTCTCCATAAATGTGCCCTAGTTATAAAGTAGCTAGAATATGTTTTTGCATTTGCAAACAAATGTTACCTTATTACTATGTAACAGAATAAATATTAGCTAGAAGAAAAAGATCTACAGAAAGCGTTGAGTTAAATGGTATATAATTGTGTTGTGTTTTAACCCTCTGTGCCACCAGGGAGGGCCTAAACAGTATATAATCGTTATGCTTTGGTGTAAAAGATATAATTTCAAATTAAGTTGAATAAGAGTTTCACATGCTTAACAACATAACTAATTACTTCATTAGAATAAAAAAACAAGTTTACTTCTCATTGTCTTCTCGTTTTTCTTTTTTCTCCATGTTTTGGAAGTTATATGGAGTTCTTATAGAGAAATTTGCAAGTATCTTTAATGCTCAAGTACTATTCTAAAGTCATACACATATTAGAAATTTTTAAGGGTCTATACGTCACCCATTTAGGGAAATAACCATGTCATGACATAGGACTTGAGAATAGCTAAAACATAATGGTTTAAATACAAATTTAATAATTGTAAACGAAATGGTATTTTTATCTGCTTCTTTCCATAATCAACTTTATAGGCACTAAATTCAAAATCACATACTATACAAATTGCAGTAATTTCACATTTCAACCAGGGACCCTTATTAATGTCTCATCTTACTACTGCATTTAAGCAGCTATGTCGGCTCTAGATGAGGATGGGTTATTTTACAAAATTTATGATGACTTATTTTTAACCTTTGGCCAATTTTTCTGTCAATTATCCTAGGAAAATGTCCAAAATTGCTACAGAGATTAAAAAAGAAATTGAGGCCCTCCCTGGTGGTGCAGTGGGTTAAAGCACAGCACTGAGAAGCTAAAGCCACTTCAGCATGAGTTCGATTCCCGCCTGCCCTGGAGGTGACCACATGGTGTGGCAGACCTCTCCTGACCCGCCCGCTGCTCCCCTCAGCAGTGTACTTCATCAATCTGCCTGTTCTGCTCCCCATTCTGTCTCTGGTGAAGCCTCTCACCGTCCCTGAGCCTCTGGCCTGTGCCCCAGTTCTGTATGAATAAATAAATAAATCTTTAAAAAAAAAGAAAAAAGAAATTGAATGAAAATGTTCTTCTGTAGCTTCACTTTTCTTATTTCATTAAGATAAAAAAATTAAAAATATATTATAAATGTACCAAAATTCCTAGTTACCTGGCTACAGGATATTATAAAGCAAAAAGGATTGTAACTATAGAGTAAAAAGGAAAGAAAAACCTCACATTTGGGTTGAGAAAGGCTGAATACTTTTAGAAATCCTCTTGTTTTAATCTAACCTCATAAATATACATCATATCCATTATTCTGATTAATCAAGGTATTTGCTACATAAGAATTATCTCATTGTAATGACTCTCTACGTCTTAATAGGAAAACTAAGAATTGGTATTAGCAAAATAAATTATTTTAAAAACATTTCCTGTGATGTCTTCTGTGAAGGCTAATTATCTTAATAAGAGTGGAACTGCACCGTCATGATGACTGTCACTAGGTCAAAAAAATTAACAAAGCATTAAGTCTGCTTCACATTGGGGTGCTAATGAGTGCATTAAATTCAAACAATTCCAGTTGAAAGAGCAGTTGTTTTTAATTGTCATCAGAAATATAAATACGGTTGTTAATAACTTTGCTAATCCTGTTTCTTACATTGGATTAAATGTTCCTTTTAGTTAACAGATATATTTTATGTGTGACATTATGATGCACCATAATCACTGAGGCATGGTTGTTATCTATGACAAAATACTCCAAATATATTTAGTGACTTAATTATCAATGATCCCCCAAAATATCCTTGCAAATGATCTCCTTAAGAGATGTATTGGCAAGATTAAGTGTCATGCAGTAGAGAAGTAAATGGCAGTTTGGAGAATTAAAATGTAGGTCACAAGCTTCCCCTTGTTCCTGAAGGAAACATCACTGTCATTACTGATAAAACCTGACTGAGCTCCAACTAACATAGCAACATTTATTAGATGTTTGAAGCACAAATAGTAGTTAAGAAATCATCCCTCTGTCTAAGGAACTTACAACCTGGTTGTAGAAACAAAGCACACACCTAAAGAAACATCCACCTAAGGGGACCTATCAGAGATGTTTTCACGGGAATAAAATGAAGTTGAATCCCTTTGGGACAGACCACAGAGGAAGTCAGTAGCAGAGGATGCTACATTTCACACTGTGCTACAAGGTTGCTTCAGTACATCTGTCAAGAGTCCAGATGAGGAAGAGAAAGAAAACACATTACATGCACAGAAAACCGTAGCAAGCTAGGCAAGCTACCTAGTTTGCTACCTTAAACTTTGGCTCTTAATCGATGGTTCCCTACCTTCCGAACATACTCAGCAGGTCCAGGCGATCTGCTTCCACTCTGGGGAGCCTCAAATACACTCCTCAGCTCATCAAGGGCAATGGAGAAGTGCTCTATCTGGTGCCGACCACTCAATGATTTCTCCTTCAGCACTTCTGACTGGCTGTGTTGCCTGGAGTTGACACTCTTGTTCTCAAGACCCCTCTCTTCAGGTTCTGAGCTCAATCTCTCTTCTCTTACATTGAAGGGCAAACATGGAGGATCTGGGGTCACAGGTTCTGGCATTACCTCTCCTTCAGGTTCAAGCAACTTGCTTTCTGGAGACTGGAAGAGTCTGCACCGGCTGCCACCAGGGCAGCACTCACTTTTCTGGTAATCCCTGGATTCCCATTTCTGCCTCAGGAGATTCAGGGAGCCCTTCTGCATTGGGAATATAGATCGTTCCAGATTGCCCTGTAATAGAAAAAGTCCTTTCATCAAAGATATACACAGGGGTGTAATTTTCAAAATGCAGTGTCAAAAGTGAGAACTCTTTTTTGAGGTTTGTGTTTCAGTTAGAAGTTGAGCTTTGCTATGTAATTTCTGACTCTTGACTTGATTCTACTTGATTAAGTCAATTAACTTAGAATAGTCAGATGAAGGAGAGGACTAATTTATACAGTAAAGGTGTTGGAGGAGGTCATAGGGAGGACATGACCATGGGAAACCTAAGAACTGGGCCTGGTGGACTGGATGTACCTTCTCTGGAATGTATGGTCATTCCACCATTCTAGAAGCTATCTCAAGGATGCAGTCTTAAGAGTGTAATGCTGTATACAAAACTGAACTCAGTTAAAGTCTTTATATAAACTTCTAAGATTCAGATTGGCTGTGCAGATTCGCCTGTTCCTGTAGCCACAAGTTCCTGTAGTATGCAAGTTCTGTTGCTTATTAGCATCACCGTCTACCAATCTGGGGCAGTTTGCCCCTTCAGTTTCTAAGGCTTTCCTATTCAGGACAGTTTCAAATTTCACCAGGGTAACTCCCAAGGTTTAACTAAAATAAAAAGAAAAAAAGAAAAACAAAAAAGACATGATTTTCTTCCATTTCCTTCTATGTTAGATTGTTCAACTTTTTTTCTTTTTAATAATATAGAACGTGGATAATGTTCACTGACTGTTTTCAGCATTTTGTGAGAAAAGAGTGATTTAACATGTCTGACACTAAAGAAGAGGGTTTATTTCCTGCCTATAACTCCTCAGGACTTCTTTTGAAATTATTGGTTTCTACAAATGTCTTCAAACTATTTCAAAAGTAATAGACTACTAGCTAAAAGTTATTAAGTTTTTGTTCTAACGAAACCCTTTGATAATAACTTTAGATGTTTATCTCATTTTAATGCCAACATATCACAATGAGTTAGTTGCTGCTATTACTACTACATCCCTAGTAGAGGAATTTGAGTAGTAATTTGTCCAGAGTTTGGAGTGAGAGAGCCTGGATTTGAAATTCATTTGTGTTACTCCAGAACAACCTCTTAACTAGTGGAGTGCAATGTCTTCATGTACTTGAAGTCCAATTCACATTTCACTGTGAAGCTGATTAGAATTCTTCCTTGTTTCAGAGTTTTGTGGTGAATTGAAAATGTCAAATGGCAAAATATACTCTTATTTGAAATACACACAGACACACACACACACATCACTGGCTATAAGAGTTACATGTTAGCATAGATTTTTAACATAAAAATAACTACTTTCAGTTAATCTAGAGGTTCCACTATTTAGAACTTGATTTTTTTTAATTTTATTTTTATTAATTGAGGTAGTATTGACTGACAACACTGTATATAATTTAGGGCTACAGGTTCACAACTATTCAGATGTATATTATCATACTACATCCACCACACCAAAGAACTGATAATTTTCCAGCATATTCCACTGGAGTTTTAAAACAAATTTTACTCTTGAGACTGATGCATTGTCCTAGAAAATTGCTAACACCATGGGTAGGTAAAGGCCTGGAAGTATCTCAAAAGGTTACCAAGCACAGTGGCTCTAGATTTCTTTGATTACAAAACCACATTATAAACAACATTTGAAGCACTGGAACTCAGCATATATATTTATATGTGTGTTTGTGTATACATACAAAATAAACTTGCTTTTATCAAATAATAGTTTTCCTTCTATATGAAATGTCTTGATGATATTTCTACACTGATATGGTTCCTTTTTAAAATGCTGCTTCTGAATTGATAGAATGGTCTCCTAATGATTCATAGGCTACTGATTAGCTCTAACAGAAGTTCAATCCCAGTTGGGTTTTACTGACTGAGACCTTGCAAAAACTTCCTTCATAAAATGAAATTTATATACATTATGGTTTCATTCTGAGACATATATTAGATAACACATATTAAACTACTAGCATGCATTAAGCCCTCCTCCCTTTCCCCAGCTGTTAGCTTCAGTCTCAATCCCATCTCTAGCAAACAACATCATTACAACCATTCAAATATTTGCACTACACATGCACTTCCTAAAGTGCATGGGAGAAGAAAGAAGGTATTTAAGTTACAAATGCACAGACTGAGCAGACTGGAAAATTTGGTTTTAATAATATTGCTAATTAATAATTTTGGATTAGTCATTTATTATAGAAAGTCTCAGTAAAACAGAAGCACCAAATCAGACCTGAATATCTGTTTTGGAAACTCACAAGCATATGTTGAAAATCTAATCAACATATGTTGGAAATTTCTGTGTCTTGTGCGAAATTCAGAAAAGATCTTATTAACAAGGGAATTGGTGAGATGTTGTCACAACTGATAACAGTGATCTCATAAGGTTATTCAATGAAAGATTTAGGAACAGAAAAGTCAGAAGGAAGAAAAATTGACTCCTATTGAAAAAGATATCCTAATATTTGAAATTTGAAGGTGATTTGAAATTAAGATATTATTTACAAACACTGCATTTTAATTTTAGAAAGCTAAGCCTACTAAATTGTTATGAGCTATGAATGGCTTAACAGGAAGGATTCCTTCACACATTCAGGAAGTAAAACATGATATATTACAACATCAACATAAACCAAAATCATCTCTCAGCAGTTCATTTTGATACTACATAATTAATTTTTGTCCCAGTGGATCTTTGGTGAGCAATTTCAAAACCCATTACCTTCTCAACTTAGTCTACTAGTAAAGCCTCAAAGTTGTTTTACGTATGCTCTATATTTGTACATATTTAAGCATACAGTATACTATGAAAATGGCACAGTTCCTTTCTGTAGGAAGAGAAAGCTCTGTTGAAGGTAAAACAACGTGGCCTTCATTAATTGTTGAGGTTTTAAGAAAGCATCAAAGTAAAAATTTTGTAGATGGTGAAAAATTTTAAATGATTACAATTAGCTTATCACATTATTACTGATCATTTTATTTTTGGTTTTTATTATTTTTATTTTGGTTCATAACATTGTATGTCTAGTGGAATAAGTTCACATCTACTCATACGTATGTTACTACTCCATTCCCATTATCAAACCACCCATAATCCCCCCACCCCCCACTCCTTCTAGTAGTCTCAATTCTGAACTCATATTTCTAGGCTCTTCTGGTTTAAAGTCAGTTCCTTGTTTTTGTTTTTCTATATTCCTCATAATAGGGAAATATTTGAGGAAGTACTTATATTTCTTATTCTGAGTTACTTAACTTAGAATAATTTCCTTCAGTCCCATACATGTCACAAATGTCAAGATGTCATATTCTTTAACAACTGAGTAGTATCCCATTGTGTATATGCATGTATATGTTTGTATGTATGTATGCGTTTACACATGTATGTATACATAAACAGATATATACACATCTTCTCAATTTAATGCTCTTCCATTCGGAGTTTAGGTTGTTTCATTAACTAAGCTATTGCAAATAGTGCTGAAGAGAACATAAGTGGGGATACTTTGAATTAGTGATATAGTATTCTTCAAGTAGATACCTAGGAAGGAATTGCTATATTATATATGGATATGTATTTAAAATTTTTGAGGAATTTCCACACTAATTTCCATAGGGATTGTACAAATCCCCTAAATTTGGAAAGGCATAAACTTATAGATTAAAAAAGCTGAGCTAACCTCCAAGCCACATCAAAATCAATTTTCTGAAAATAAAGTTTAAAAAAATTATTGAAGATAGTGAAAAAGAAATGATGCCTTACCTATATGAGAAAAAACAATTTAAATGGCAGTGAATGTCTCATCTAAACCCTGGAGGCCAGTGAAAAGTGACAAAATATTTTTACACTGTTAAAGAAAATAACTACCAACCCCTAATTATATTTTTACTAAAATTATCCTTCAGTGGCCCTCCCTGGTGGCGTAGCAGGTTAAAGCACAGTACTGAGAAGCTAAAGCCACTTCTGCATGAGTTCGATTCCTGCCTGCCCCGGAGGTGACCGCATGGCGTGGCAGACCTCTCCTGACCCGCCCGCTGCTCCATTCAGCAGAGTAATTCTTCAATCCATCTGCCTGTTCTGCTCCCCACTCTGTCTCTGGTGAAGCCTCTCGCTGCCCCTGAGCCTCTGGTCTGTACCCCAGTTCTGTATGCACAAATAAATAAATCTTAAAAAAAAATTACCCTTCAGTAATGACGGTAAATTTATGACATCCTCAAGTAACACATTACTAAGAAATTCATTGCCACCAAACTTACTCCAAAAGTATGGTCAAGAGAACTCTTGAAATACAATGAAAATTATAAAAGAAGGAGGCCCTCCCTGGTGGCGCAGCGGGTTAAAGCACAGCACTGAGAATCTAAAGACGCTTCCACATGAGTTCGATTCCCGCCTGCCCCGGAGGAGACCACATGGCATGGCAGACCTCTCCTGACCAGCCCGCTGCTCCCCTCAGCAGTGTACTTCATCGATCTGCCTGTTCTGTTCCCCACTCTGTCTCTGGTGAAGCCTCTCACCACCCCTGGGCCTCTGGCCTGTACCCCAGTTCTGTATGCACAAATAAATCTTTAAAAAAAAATTATAAAAGAAGGAATGTTGGGAGATTGGGAATAAAGAAAGAACAATTTAAAGAGCAAAAGTATGTAGAAATACACTAGATTTACTCCTCTTGATCTAAATTATGATTGATGAATAATGGAAAAGTGTAACACAGACACAGTTCTCTAAACATGTAGAGGAGTTTTTAAAGACAAAAAGGAGGGTAGAGAAAATGAAGCATAGGTTCTATAATTCATTCAAACTGATAATGTTCTCACAATAGTTTGTATTAAGTTTTATATACTAAAAATCACTGCAGATAAATCAAATTAGATTCTAAGACCTATTCAAGAAACTCATAGGAGGCATGGGAAAGGATATAGAGATGCCAAAAATAGAGGGCACAAAGATAAAACAGATATATGATAACACATATGATAAATAGCAGTGTCGGTGTTAATTTCCCTGTTTTAATAAATGCTATAGTTAAGATGTAACCATTGAAGGAAACTGGGTAGAGTACACAAAATTTCTCTGCACTGTGTTTGTAACCTCCTGAAATTCTATTCTTTCAAAATAAAATGTCAAATACCAAAAAAACAAGTGCTTGCAGTCACTTCTCCAGGTTTTATTCCAATCGGAGGGGAGGGCAGGGGTATAGACAATATCAGAATGCATGCTGTGTAATAACAGGGTGGAACTCACAAGCCACCATCTGAAGGCTAAGGGGTAAGTGTCGATGGTCAGTGTGCTGCCCCTCAGCTCTGAATATACATCAATATATGCTTCATGGTAAACAACTAAGCGCCTTTAGGCATTTATTCCTTTAAAGTAAGAACAATGTTTAACTTTCTCAGCAGAGGGCACTGGAGGGACATTGCAGGAGGAAAAGACTTCCTGCAATTTCCTCCCTGGATGTCAGGGGTTGTATCTATGAGTACACTCAGTGAATCCTGTCCAGGCACATGCATCCCTTCATAAACACCCCTTGATCTGGGGATAATCCACTGTTAGTCCTCATAGGGGAAATAAATCCCTTAGCTTCCTGTGGCCTGGAGGTCACACAGAAAACAACTGTTGCAAGCCTCTGAGCAGACTGTATACAGTCTTTAGTGACCCAAGAGGTAAGCAAAGACCTGCTGCTCCCTCTAGCAAGCTATGCATTCTCAGAGTGCTCTGAAACCTTGCACAGGCAGGTTCCTAACCTAACTTGCATCGCCTTGCTACTACCAGATGCTGGTCATCTTCTTAGTCTGTACCATAGTGGTGGCCAATCACTTGTCTAAGCAACTCTGATTAGCTCGAGCTTGCCGAAATGATCAAGTCTCTTTATTCCCCAGCATACCTTCTCTAAGATTTAACCATACCTTCTCTAAGATTTAAACCCTTTCCCAGTTTGTCATCATACCTACTGTATCAGACAGTGTTTCCTTTTATGCTATGGCTACACTTTTATTATACTTGTTAATTCTTCATATTAAGCTTCTCTTCAACTATTATATCCTTTCTATTTCCTGTCCCTAATCATAGAAAGACATCTAACATAGCAGAGGGCAGTATTTCCCTTAGTGTCCCATTGAGCTATTCTATAACAAACTTCAGAAAACAATACAGAAAAGAATTTCTGGACAAATGTATTTAAGAAACCTAATACCTATCCCATTCTGAGAGAACCACAACGTGCTCTTCTATATAAAGGCTGTGACAAATCTTTAAAAAAAAAAAAAAAGTAAATACAAGTGGTTCAGTGTTATGTACCTAATTGAACGAGAGAATTTTTATTATAAATTGCCTCTAAAATTCTCAGGTGTTATTTTCCAACATAGTCATTTTGATAAGTGTTGACATAAGGCAAAACTATTGATTATATATATGAGGCTTGCATTTTATAGTTAATAAAATTAGTCATCTCAGTCATGACTTTAAAACATTTTAAAAATATTTATGCTAATTATTATATTTGAAAATAACTTTCTGTATTTTTATTTACATGGCACCTGTTAAAAACCACTCCCATTGTTCAGCGAATTATACAGAGGTCATACTCTGGGCTTGTAAGAACTGAGGAATATAACAATTTTATAATAACAAAAGTCATCTGATAAAAACATTCAGTGAATTTAAGATCTGAAAGAGCCATGTTGATGATATTGCCATAAGCAAGCTGCAAAACTTTCTTTCACACTTCATGAGACAATCTCATTCACCTAGGCTTCACTTCAGGGCAGTCAATGGGCAACATGAGGGTCACCTACTACCCTATCTAGACATCCAGCTGAGCAATGCCCAAGAAACTATTTTAATTCAATAATTGTGGACCCTGCTTTTTCTGTCAGTGTCTGCACTCAGGTAGCCATCAATATGTTGTGTCAGTGAACCCGAAGTTGTAGTAAGGTAGGGTGAGGTAGGATAAAACTGAAAGAAGTCCATAAGAGCTATAGTAATAACTAATGACCTGAAAAAAGCATCATCCATAACAGCCAATGATGGCATTTTCTTACAGATGCAGGTTGTTTTGCATTGGCATCTTTGACATGTAAAATGTTTTGGTACAGACCTAAGTAAAGAATTCTATCTTTTTCCTTGTTTCAGTGATAGTTTTGGTAATCTAAGGGACCAACTATCTTGGTTCCTTCCAAAAAACTTTCACTCTAAAATGTAATAACTCTGTTCTTTCAATCTAAAGTGTTCCTTATTTTCTTTCCTTTCGGGGGACCTTTGCAAATGTTGTTCCCTCTTTCTCTCCTGTTCTCCTGGTATATCCTAATTATGTTTCTGTTCTCAACTTAAAAGGCATGACTCCCTCAGAGAATCATTCCTGACTTATTGGAAGATGTTATAGTTCACTATTTAATATGCCTCTGAGGGGATTTCAGGAAAGGGATCTTAATTCATATTTTGAGAACTATTAATAATGAGAAAAAATATTTACAAGAACTGAAAGAAATAAAATCTGCCAAGATTTTATTTTAATGTGCACATGAACTGACTTAGGATTTGGATTCTAAAGACTTTAGTTTATGTTGCTGCCAAGTGATATGCCATCTCATGTGAAAGAGTATCAGCTATACAGAGCAAGAATTTTTAAGCAAGGAAAGGAAAAACTTATTCAAAATTAAGTTGTCAATGTATGATAAATGGATTCTTACAAAGCTTTTTTTACCTTGCGATCACAGTAATTATAAGAATTATCTACTATATCTATTCAACACTGAGCTTATTTCTAATTATAACAATAGTAAATGATTTTTGACCCATTTAATAAATTTACAAGAAAAAACACTCATTTTTCCTGTCAAGCACATTAATTCGATCATAGAAACATTAAGCTCTGGAGTAATTCTTCATGAGAAGAAAATTTAGCAAATGTTTTCCAGTTCCACTGAAATTCTGTCAAGTCACATTTTAAACAAGGTTTGGAAATAGTTTCATATGGTTGATATACTAACACTTCTTGTAAATCATAACTGTTTCTGGTATTGAAGACATACTTCAGTATACTTTTCTATCAAGAGTGTTTCAAAGTTCAAAGCATAATTAGTTATAAATTAAGACACATTCCAAAATCAAATAAACATATAAATAATACAAAATGATGGAAAAGTATATGATCATTACAGAATGATGGCAAGGGACAAGTTTAAACATCCTTATATGTGGCATTAGTGACAAAGGACTGATATCTTTGAGCAATAGTACCAAAATGAAAAATTTATCCTAAAGTCAAATTTAATAACATTAGACTAATAACAACTTTCTTTATACATATCACTCTTATAGTCATTAAAAAAAAAAAACAACTGAAGCTCAAGCAAGAGGAATGTTTTAATAAATTACAGTTTAGCCATACAATGAAATTATATAGCTATCTGAACTTGTAAATATGACAGGTAGAAAATATTGAAGTTAATTTATAGTCTAAAATTAAAGACACACAGAATGGGATATATTTTATTACTTCAGAATATATGTCAGTGTTCAAGAATTTAAAGCACTTTTTAAAATGAAAATAATTATGTTGGTGTATTTGAATTTGAAGTGGTTGGATTTTCCACACTTAAAAAATACTGCCTTTAGCAGCATTAATTTAAAATGCTTCCTTCTACAAGGGAGAAAATGCATTTAAAAAAAAATTAAGGATTTTTCCAGAAAAAAAAAAATAAACTCCTCTCCCATTACTCTAATATTTAGGGCATCAAATTCTAATATTCTCAGTTTTCATTGAGCAAAGTATGACAACTGAGGGTAATTTAAACCTAAGCGTCAGTTTACTATAGTCATCTCTGTTTTATATTACACTACCAAATCCTCCTCACAAGCAGCACTGAAATCCTCCTTTTCCCCACTGGTGGTTTTGTTAAATACACACACACACACACACACACATTCTATATATAGTTTCTCTGAAGTATAATTTACATCTGACAGTGAAGCCATCTCCATTACTCTAAAATCATAGCACTCTATCTCAAATAACCAGCCAAAGGAAAAAACCTAAAAAACTTTAGCTGCAGGAACTTCAGAAGTATAACCTATATATTCTCCTGTGGAAAACAAAACAAAACAAAACAAAAAAACAAAAACTTTTTTCCAGATCAGGCAGGTGGCATTCTTTACTTGCGTCAACCACTTAAAAAAGTTTATTTTGAAGTTCTGGAAACATAGCATACTGCAGAGGTCTGGAGCCCATGCCAGAGCTGACTTGTAGAATAATTTCAGTCATACACCAATTTATTTTTCATGAAAAATTATCAAACCCCTGTTTCCAATTTTATAGCTTCTACTAATCTCTTAACCATTATATTTCAGAGTTCAGATCATTTCCTGAAGCTGTTAAAGACATATAAATACATACAATACATACAACACATACACACACACGCACACACACATTACATATAATTTACCAAACTTTGTTATCAAAATGAAGCCTCCACCAATTTAAGAACAAAGAACACCAGAGTGGAACAAAAATGCACTGTGAAACAGAACATTTTTTTTGTGTATTTCTCCTTTTTGGTACCCACAGTTATATGCTGGAAGTGAAAGGAATTCAGGAATATAATGTTAACTGACTTTAAAGCATCACCTATACACCCCAACAAGTGACAAAGAGATTGTGTGGCATTATCAACATTGGCAAACTGTGTTTTCAAACTACAAAACAAAAGGTTTCTAAGAACTTGCCAAATTTAAGTTGTCACTGAGACAGATTTTCTGCCAGCACATCCTTGGTCTTGCAAGTTAAGGTTAGGGAGATAAGTCAAGCTAGCATCTTTTAACAAAGCTAACTAAGCATCCCAAGTATCAGCATTAACTTTGTAGTGTTAATGTTATTGAAATTTATTTCTTGTTTAAGTTACATTTGCTGCTACCAAGAATTCAGTATTTTTGCTGGTACTGAGAAACATTCTCATTCAACACTCATTTTTTTCCAGAGAAAAATATCCTAAAGGCAATCACTAAAAGTGTTTATGAAAAAAAATCAATTAATTGACATTTTTGGGAAAGAAATATTAATTAGTTTTGGTAAGGAGTTGCTGAATATCTACCTGATAAGAATATGAAGAAATGAGCTAAGAATTTCAAAGAAATGACAATTATAATATTAAAAAGAAAACCTAGCCAGCTTTAATATTGGATATTGGTAACTTCATTACTTTTTCTGCTACTCTAACTTTATCAAAGGAGATACTCAATTGATTCCCCTCCCGACATTCTATCTAAAATTTGTACCCTAACTTTAAAGATGATGCATGTATAATTCATTCATATGAAGAAAAGGTAGGAAAAATACATCTGTTTATTCATCTTTCTTCTGTCTCCTAATTCACACTTATTAAGTGCAGTGGCAAATTACTTTGCTAAAACAAGTTACTAAAGGAATTTATGAAGTTGTATATCTGCAATAAGCATATCTTACCGCCATGTCGTTTTCTGTCAAGTTTCTGTTCTGTGAATAGGCTACCATTAAAGGAAAGCACAAATTTAACAGTTCTTTAACTCTCTGATCTCATCTAACTAATGAACTTCAAGCATGATGGACATACGTCGCTAGATAGCCGTTACAAGACACCAAATCTCTCATAGGTAGCTCTGGGAGCTACATTATTTAGTAAGTCATGGAAGAGAGAAGTGCACTTCCGACCATAACCCCTGCTTGTGCTGGGTACTCAGCTTACAAGGTTTGCCAGGTAAAGGCTGACTGAAGCAGCTTTTGTTTCTTAATTCTATAGACAAAATTTGTTCTCAAAGGATTGATATTGCAGCCTATCAGAAAACTATGTGCAGGGTGTGGTTAACTAGTGTTTACTACAATAAAATACATTCATTAAATGTTTTATATATTATCTGATTTTAGGTCAGAGCTGATGTTTCTATCCCATAAGCAAGCTTCTACTACATTCACAGATAGAACACATCTGTAGGAAAATAACCATCCAAATATTGTGCTCCTAAGTGTTAAAATGTGAGTCTCAGTGTTAATAACAAAAAGAAAAACCAGATTAGTTTACTGTAGGAAACTGCTAAAAGGATCAAAAGATATACAAGTTCTGCCTTAAGGATTTGCAACCTAGTTAAATATATTTGTTCTCACCTTTATTGTGTACCCAAATCACCTAAGATGCCATTAACACTGAAGATTTGTAAGGCCCCTACCGGGGAGTTCCAAATTCAATAGATCTGAGAGTAGTCTGGAATCTGCCATATTACAAAACACCAAAAGTGATTCTGCTTCCCAATGTCCATGGACCTGAGATTAAAATCACTTTATCACATTAACAAAATATCAATGAACTAGCAAAGATATATTAATAAATTCAATTAATGTTTGTGCAGTTCCTAGTTGGAAGGTACTATTATGCTTTTTAAAGAACTTATAAAACAACAAAGAAAATCATAAAATTGCAAGTATTGGTGAAGGCATGAAGAAGTTGGAACTCTTAGATATTGCTTGAGGGTATGAAAAAGGGCAATGCTGGGAGAGGGTATGGCTGTTCTTTGAAAATTTAAATGTATAATTACTATGGCATTTAGCAATTCCACTTCAAGTATATGCCCAAGAGAGCTAACAGCAGAGGGTTACACACATTTGACAGTACACTCAAAAATAAGCAAAAGGTGGAATCATCCTAGGTGTCCATCAACAGGTGGATAAACAAAATGTACTATAGACACACACTGGGATATTTTTCATCCATAGAAAGGAAATGGACTCTGAGACATGCTGTAACATGGATGAAACTTTAAGACACTAGAGTAAGAAATCATTCATAAAAGGATGAATATTGCATAACTCCAATTATATGAGGCACTTCTAATAATCAGGTTCACAGGGACAGAATATTAAACAGTGTTTACCAAGGGCTAACAGGAGAGGGAAATAGAAAATTACTATTTAATGAGTAGAGAGTTTCAAAATGGGCAGATGAAAAAAGTTCTAGGGCTCAGAAGTTATGACTGTACAATAACTTGAATGTACTTAATATTATTGAACTGTATACTTAAAATGGTTATTATGGCAAAGTTTATAGAGTGATAAAATTACAATAAAAAATACACAAGAATGTCATTGAAATTCATGCCAATAGTGATCAGATAAACAATACAATGGTTGGGACAGTTAAACAGGTTTCTGGAAAAAATAAATTTTACACATGACATTGAGGACCCAGTACCTGATGCCTGAAACTTTTGCCCTCCTTCCACCACACAAATCAAGGGAGATTAGTAATAAATTTATTATTATATAATAAAAACAT
Source organism: Condylura cristata (assembly GCF_000260355.1). Taxonomy (NCBI): domain Eukaryota; kingdom Metazoa; phylum Chordata; class Mammalia; order Eulipotyphla; family Talpidae; genus Condylura; species Condylura cristata. Next base: position 48,896,922 of record NW_004567103.1, read on the forward strand.
AAAATTTTATTTTATAAAAATATTATATAGTAAATATATTATTGTAAGCAATATATTATTGTATTCTTTAATAAAAACAAATTTAAAACACTATACATTATAAGGAATATATATTATATTATATTTTACATATATTATAATATAGAATATAAGAATGATATAATAAAACATACAATATTATAGGACAAAATATAATTATACATTAAAAATAATAAAAATACTATTCTACTTAAGATATTAAGAAGACAAAAGAATATACAAGGTTGTTTTTCCTTGTGCAATGAATAACAAAAAACCAAACCAAAACATTCTTAATCAGCAAGTGAATGAGATAGAGACTAAGAGCTATCCAGATGAGATAACGTGGACATGCTGAATATAGCGTAGCAGCAAAGAATACAGAACTGGGACTCAGCACACAGGGATCATTAACCCAGATTTCCTATCTGGCTGCCACATGACTTTGAACTTTAGTTTCTTCAGGGATAAAACGGGACTGCTGATGCCTTCCCTGACCTGCAATTGTTGTATAGCTCACTTCTCAGAGGGAATATGTATAATTTTGAAAATGTCTCGCAATGTCAGAATAACCTCTTAGGTAGTGCCAGAAATAACATTCAGTAGGGGCCTTCATTTGAGTATTCCACGAATGCCAGTCAAAACCTTTTTAAAACTTTTCTAAAAATTCATATTAATTTTTACTTTCAGTGGATTTAAATTATTTGTTAAGAAATAGATTTGGGCCCTCCCTGGTGGCGCAGTGGGTTAAAGCACAGCACTGAGAATCTAAAGCCATTTCTGCATGAGTTCGATTCCCGCCTGCCCCAGAGGTGACCACATGGTGTGGCAGACCTCTCCTGACCTGCCCGCTGCTCCCCTCAGCAGTGTACTTCGTCCATCTGCCTGTTCTGTTCCCCCGCTCTGTCTCTGGTGAAGCCTCTCACTCCCCCTAAGCCTCTGGCCTGTACCCCAGTTCTGTATGCACAAATAAATCTTAAAAAAAAAAATTGACTTTCAAAAAACAGTTTAAATCAAAGGATTAAAATGGGAAAAGAAGGCTGATTATATTCTTAGAAAAATTCTGGGAAGGCTGGGATGAAGGCCAGCTGTTTAGAGAAGCAAATGTGCATCTTAAGATAGTCAAGTTCACTTGGTGTGTTTAATATGGAGTACATGTTCAGTGGATGCTAGCTCATATTAGCAGAGTTAGTATAGTAATTATCACCAAAAGAAAAGAAAAACTTAAAAATATAAATTATCTTTTTCCTACAAATATAAAAGATGTCTGTTTTTGAGACAATTTGATTTAAATTTATATATTTTAAACCATCTCTCAATTGAGTTTATTTGTATTTCTCCTTAGAGATTGTAACCACAAAATCTAATTAACCATCTGATTTTTATTTGTTCTTTCTAATAGATGTTGTTACAGTCTGGAGGTTTCTGTATATAATTGTTCCAGTGATACTATTCAGAATGTTGTCTATTTGTGTGTGTGTGTGTGTGTCGGGGCGAGGGGGGGGCAGGGGGTGGTGAATAAATGATTTCAATGCCAGAGTATACCTTGTGTAATCTTATTTTTATATGTTTAACTTACGAACCTTATAACATAAACAGTACAATAAATTATATCAACAGCTGTAGAATTTAAACAGTCTTCAAATGTTAAGTATCACAAGCCTTATTGGAAGGATTAAAATATGGGAGAGTTGTGATACACTATTTGGAAAAAGTGTGATATAAAGATCCTACTATAAGGCTAGTTTTATAAACTTTTGAACTTTAAGTTGTAGTGACTGAGAACATTTTCTCAGGAGTTTGCCAAGGAGTTTGCCAGAGTCAAGAAACAACACTTAACCCAATACCTTCAATTTAAAAAGGAATTTTGTATTCAGCATTACTGGATAGGCTAAATGCAGGGCTTATCATAGTGCTCATCTTTTACCACCCTGGAAGATTTAAAAAAAAAAAGAAGAAGAAGAAAAAGAAAAAGGATAACTTCAAAAATTATAGACCTGTCATCATCACTACTTAGTTGGAGACTTACTGAAATGTATCATTAAAAAAATCAATTTTCAAGCACCTAGAAAATCATGGGGTAGTAAGTAAAATCTGTTTGGCATTGTGAAAAATAAACCCTGTCAAATCAATTTAATTTCTATGTATGACAGAATGACAAGAACATTAGACAGAGAGAACCTGATAGACAAAACATATCCTGACTTTGGTCGGGATGTAGAGGCAGTTGCACATTAACAGAAAAAAGTTACAGTTGGGTGACATTTTATCTTTATTAAAGATCTCCAATTGCTAATCTGGAAACTATAGTCAATCAGAAAGCTGGACAAAAAGGTGACTGGTTAGACAGAAAAAGTTCAAAAACAAGGGGAGAGCTTATTTTCTGACCAAAAATTATCAAATTAAAATCAAAAATCACCATGATTTCTTTTGAAAAACCATCATATGGTATCAATAAAGCGTGGACTATTAAGTATCGAAACTAATCATCAGTCAGATAAAGACGAGCTTTAAAACTAACCTTTGATAGCTGACTGTAGAATTGAAGCACCAAGGGAAGGTGTAAGAAAAGACAAGGGAAAGTAGAACAATGATCTATGGTGGTAGAAAATGGGTGTGTTGTTGGTCGATGCACTATTATGGTAATACCTGATGGGGTTAATATTATCTCAATTAAAATATAACATAATAAAAGGTATATAGGCACTATGGAATACAACTCAACTTTAGAAAAAAGCTTTAAATAAGTCTTGCCATTTGTTATACTATGGGCAGAAGTAGATGGGTTCACGCTAAGTGAAAAGCTCAAATGGAGAAAGACAAAACTTTGTGTTTCACTCATGTGGAATGCAAAGAAATAAAGCAAAGGGACAGACAAACCAACCCCCTGCACTCCCCACCAGGAATCTGACTATAGAATTGAAGTTACCAGATGGGAATGCAAGATGGGAATTGAATGGGAGGAGAATTAATGGTTTTTGATGGTAGACATGGTGTGGCAACACACATCTGATAAGCAATTTAAAAATAAATGAAATTAAAGTTATCATACCTTTTGCAACCACCATGCCTCTCCTCTTGATTTCATTCATATATTTGCTAAATTATAAAAGTAAAACAAAGAAATAGCAAGCTAGTTCATACTTAAAGACACTCCATGCTCATAGAAAGAATTAGTATTAGAAAAAATTACTATATTTTAAAAAAGCAAACAAAACAAAAGGCTATATTACCTAAAGCAATCAGTACAACTTCCTATCAAAATCTCAGTGATATTCTTCACAGCAAAAGAACCAAAAAAAAAAAAAAACCAGTATTTCAAAGTACAAAAGCTGTCAGAGCACAAAGAACATAAATGGAGCTATCACATCTCCCAACTTCAAAATATATTACAAAGCAATAGTAATTAATGTAGCATGGTATTGGAATAAAAATAGAACATATAGACCAATTGAACAGAATTGAGAGCCCAGAAATAAATCCACACATATATCGACAGCAAATTTATGGAAAAGAAGCCAAGAGTATATAATGGAGCAAAGATAATTTTTTTGATAAATGTTGTTAGGAAGATTCAACAGCCAAATGAAAAAGAACAAAATTAGACTAATTCCTAACACCAAATGCAAAAGTTAATTCAAAATGGATTAAAGACACATCTGTAAATCCTAAAGCCATAAAATATAGAAGGAAATATGGGCAATATATTCCTTGACATCAGTGTTTTTGAGGACTTAATTTCAAAATCCAGGGAAATAAACACTAAACAAAATGGCACTGTATCAAATGAAAAATCTTCTGAGTGAAAGAAACTATCATCAGAACAAACAAACAAAAAAAACTACTGAATGGGAGAAGACATTTGCAAGTAACACATAAGAAATTACAATTAAAAGCATACAAAAAAACTAATAAAATTCAACATCAAAACACCAATCAAAAAATTGGCAAACAATCTAAATAGACATGATGGCCAACAGACACATGAAAAGATGTTCATCATCTCTTACTATTGGTAAAATACCAATTGAAACAATGAGATATATCATCACACACCTGTGAGAAAGTATTTTCCAAAAGACAAGAAATAACAAGTGGGAAGTATGTGAACAGAAAGAAACCCTTGTAGACTATGAGTGGGATATTATGTTTGGTGAAATAAATCAAATAAAGATACCTATGAGATCACTCAAATGTGATATATAAAAAGTTTAAATAAACAAAACAAAATAAACCTTTGGACTGTAAGGCTAAATTAGTGGTTGCCATAAAGAAGTGGGAAGGGGGAAGTTTAAATTATATGAAAGGAGTCAGTGTATGGAGAATTATAAAACTGTCTTTCAGTGGTTGATCTGATGTGATATATTCATCACTGACATAATAATAGAAACCTGAAACATGTAGTATGTTAGAATGCAATGTGAGTTCAATAAAAACTTAAACATTATAAAGGTCAAGTTAAAAATGTATATCTAGAAGGGTACAGAGAGGCCTAATATCCATGTAAGATTGTAGTGGAACTGTGCTCTGAACTGGTGGTACTGTAGAGTCATAGAGTAGATTACTTAGAGTGGCAACCAGCTCTGCCACAGACTCATTATCCTTAGAGGCTTGAGTAACTCCCATGTTATTAATTTTTCCTTTTGTTGGGATCTTGTTAATTTTTAAGCCATAGATTGGAGTTAAAAATACTACTTTCTATTGCTCTGTGTACTATCAAAAAATTCTGGGCTCTCCCTGGTGGTGCAATGGGTTAAAGGACTGCACTATGAAGACCTCAGAAGCCACTGAAGCAGGAGTTCAATCCCCAGCCAGGGGGCTGATACATACATGGTGGCAGACCTCTCTTGACCTACCTGCCATTCCCCTCAGCAGTGTATTTCAGTAGATAGTTCTGCCTGCTTTGTTTCCCACTCTGTCTCTTGTGAATCCTCTCATCCACCACACCTCTGGTTTGTACCTCAGTTCTGTAAGCATAAATAAATAATTCTTTAAAAAAAATTCTAAGGCTTAAAAATTCAGTTTAGCTCAACTGATGATGTCAGCTGAGTAAAATTAAAAGAATCTACTTCTAATTTAAAAGCCAAAAGATTTTTGCAAACTTTCAAGTTATATTTTATCACTTTTTTAGTCTTTGTAGGTCCCCTCCCCACCTCCTGCATCAACATTCCTAATGATAACTTTATTTACTATTAACTATACCATGGTGTTTTACAAAATTTAAGTTTATCTATAAAGTGGTTCCATCTTTAAGTGTAGAAGTTTGTATATTCAACACTGATGTCTGTTAATCACTATTTCAGAAAATCATCAAACTTATTTCTAAGACACCAACATGAACATTTTAGGCAGGGTTCTACTACCAAATGTAGCCACAGCATTTATAAAATACACCTGCATAAAACTGGTCCAACCACTATGGAAAGCCGTTTGGATGTTTCTAAAACTGGTAAAAATAGAGTTTCCATGTGCTCCAGCAAGTCCACTCTTATATATCTACCCAAAGGACACAAAAATATTAATTCAAAATGACACCTACAACCATGTTTATTGCTGCACTTTTTACAATAGGGAAGATGTGGAATCAACCCAAATGCCCAAAAATAAATGACTGGATCAAGAAGATGTGGTACATATACACAAAGGAATATTACTCAGCAATCAAAAAAAAAATAAACGCATGCCATTTACACCAACATGGATGAGCTGGAAGGGATCATGCTTAGTGAAATAAGCCAGAAAGAAAAAGAAAAATACTAGATGGTTTCACGCATAGGAATGTAATGGACTAGGGAAAAAAAAATAACTGTAGTAAAGTAAAAATGAACATCAACTAACAACTATAAACCAGAGATATTCTAATGAGGAGGAGAGAGAAACAGCATCAAAACTGTGGTGGAAAGAGCACAGGGGACTATGGTGATGGCACATGAGTGAAGTTGTGATGGGAAGTCCACGGGGATTACAACTGAGATGAAAAAATTATACAAAATGAAAAAAGATGCAAAACAGAAACACACACACACACACACACATAAAATTCTGACACAGAACATATGAAATGATTAATAAAAAACTCAATTACCAAAACTCAAGAATTGTACCTACTATGGATGTAAGATCTGATAGGGATATCCCAAATTTATTTCAATTAAAAATATGTTTTAAGGGCTCTCCCAGGTGGTACAATGGGTTAAAGCACTGCACTATGAAGCTCTCTGAAGACACTGCAGCAAGAGTTCTATCCCCCACACACCTACACTCCACCCCAGAGGTGATCCACATGGCGTGGCAGACCTCTCCTGACCCACCCGCTGCTCCCCTCAGCAGTGTACTTCATCAATCTGCTCCCCACTCTGTCTCTGGTGAATCCTCTCACCCCCCACCACCCACCTCTCTGCCCTGTACCCCCATTCTGTAAGCATAAATAAATCTTTAAATAAATTTAAAAATCATAATATTTTAAAAAATGAGAAAAAACTTACATAACATTGCAATTCTTATGTGTAAACACAAGCACAAGGAAAGCTTCTGAAAGCCGATTTGAAGTCACTCCCCAAATTCTCAGCATATGAGTCATAGCAGACAAAGAGTGATATCTTATTTTACTGATAATCTTTTCCTTTTTTATGGTTCATTCCACCAAAAAATATGGTGAAGTATGATCTCAGAAATGCCTTCTGACCTCTTTCTTCCTGCCATTTCTAAGTTTATTGAAAAAAGCAGCGTGGCTCATGGTCTAAAATTACTTGACATTTTTTCTGTTAACCCTCATTACTTTGAATTCCTGGCCTGCTGCGTCACTGAACTTACAGTCAAAGTAGCACTCAAACTATACTATAAGTTACAGTAGTCTATGAAGATTTTGTAGACTTTTTCTTACTGAAGCTCACAGATTACATATCTGCTTCTCTTTAGAACCATGAGAACTGTTTTGTGATAAACTTAATTGGTTCTATTTTGAAAATCACTTTGAAGAACGATGTTAATTTGCCAATTATTTGAATCATTTACACTAGAAAGTCATGAAAAGTATTTATGGTTAAATAAATGTATTAATACATATCTTTGCTGTACAGAAGAGGGTGATCTCAGTTATTGACATCTCTGTGAATTCCTTACCTCAAAGAGTTAAAATCTATTTGCCATAATTTTGTGATGGATCAGTATCCCCCCATCTTTTTACTATTTACTAAACTTCATTTATTATATTCATATTATATATCCTCACTCTGAAAAGCCTGCTTTTGATTGACTATACAGGATACAAGGTCTTGACTTAAAATATTTTATAACATACCCACCAGATATTCTTCTAGTCTCTTTATGTATTGAGTTATGTCTGTCAATAAACACAGGCTTAATATAAGAAAAATGTAATTTAAAAAAATACATGAAAAGGAATTAATATACAATGTTCACAAATCCCCCAATCCTCAAATTGCTTTCTCATCTTCTTTTCTATGTCCTTGGTATTTGCATATAAAATTACTAGGATTTACAATCGTCCCAGCATATAGAAAAACTTCAATAAGTATTTATATGATTCAATTCTACACTGAGAATTTACATTCTGCCCCAGAGACTCTGCCCACCAGTATTACTATAAAATCTTGAATTCTTCATGATACCTGGTCCAGATAAATGGCAATGTGACTTTTCAGGTAAAACTTAGTAGCTGAGGGGTCATTTGCAGGTTATGTGTAACTGAAGTCACTATGGTTTTAAAGTTGTTTAAAAGGAAATTATAGTCAATTTAATCTGGTTTTTCTTAGTTTAAATACATCAGGAAAATACTAATTAAAATGAAACCCTAATCATCAATTACAATGCATTGTATTTTTCAAAATAATATTCTTGCAGATTTTCCCTCCATTGTTAATATATTTTTAAGTTACTATTTCCAAGTTACTTTTTGTCATAACTTGCCAATTCATTAAGCTTTTCTGAATTCATGGCCATCTGTTGTTCTATTTTTGCTTGAGTAGAAGAATGCAAAAATGCATTAAACTATGCAGTCATTCATTTTGTATCTTACTCTGGCAGTTTCACAATTAAAATGAAACTGTTATTTTGATAGGGGGAATGATAGTCAATGGAGCATTTCTGCATCTTCTGCTGACTCCAGAAGATCTGTAATTAACCTTAGTTGCCTGATATGGCCAGCTATAAACTGTTTGAGTAACATGGGGATGCCATTTCCCCCCCCCCCACATACTGATATAAAGGGGGGGGAGGAGAACAGAGAGCAAAAAAAGGGAAAAGACAATGGAAAGAGGAAAGAAAATGAATCATCTCAATTGTATAGCAATGCCTCAATTTCTAAATTAAAGTCAACAGGTACTTTGTTCCAAAAAAAAAAAAACCAAAGATATAATACAGCCTTTATGTGTGTGTGTGCACATTTATAACTTTGCACATTTATAAATGCCATCCAATTTGATAATACATTTTAAAAATCACTGTATATATAATTATATTATTTTCATTAGCAATATTACTTACTCCTGACATCTGTTTTTGTTATTTTCCCTTTCTGCTCAGAGTTATACTATTTTTATATTTTCCTTTACTGAACTCATATAACAATAACAAAAAAAATTTAAAAAATAACCCAATCAAAAACTGAACAGAAGAAATAGATATTTCTCAAAAAAAGAACTACAGATGTCCATCAAGCACATGAAAAAGTGATATCACCTGATAGTGCAATGCAAAGGAAAATCACAATGATATATCACTTTACCCCAGAGAGAATGGACTTGCATCAGAAAGACAGGGAACAACACATGTTGGTAAGAATGCACAAATAAAGGAGTTTTTGTTCCTTTTTGGCCCTTCCATGGGAAATGGTAAGCAGATACCTAAAAGAAACTACAAATAGAAATAACATAAGGTCCAGCAATACTACTCCCAGGTATACATCTGAAAAATATAAAATCACTAATTTGAAAAGACTTGATGTGCCTCTATGTTCACAGCAGTATTATTTACAATATCAATGTCTATCCATGGATTACTGGATGAAGAAATTATAAAACATTCAGAATTTATATATATAAATCCACTGGAATACTACTCAGCTATTAAAAATAAGAAATCGTATTTTATATTGCCTCTTTCCTTCCACCTTACTTTATTGTCTTTTTAAAAATTTTGATCAGGCTCTCCCTGGTGGTGCAGCGGGTTAAAGTACAGCACTGAGAACCTAAAGTCACTTCTGCATGATTTCGATTCCCGCCTGTCCCGGAGGTGACCACATGGAGTGGCAGACTTCTCCTGACCTGCCCGCTGCTCCCCTCAGCAGTGTGCTTCATCGATCTGCCTGTTCTGTTCCCCACTCTGTCTCTGGTGACGCCTCTCACCGCCCCCTGAGACTCTGACCTGTACCCCAGTTCTGTATGCACAAATAAATAAATCTTAAAAAAAATTGATCAAAATTCAGTATCTTCCTTTACATTTTACTTCAAATGTTTGTCTACTCTCATGCTTCACAAATGCAACTTATATACTATTTTGGTTTCCTATAGTTGCTTTAACAATTGTCATTGACTTAGTGGCTAAAACAAATATCTTATAGCTCTAAAGATAAAAACAATACTCAAACAAGGTATCTACTATGTAAAAACAGAGCTTACACATACATATTTTGGAAATTCAGTACCCCCTCAATAGCTTTTTTTCAGGACTAGGGTTTCTAATTTAAAGTTTGTGCCTTCTGTTCAAAGACTCTATCATAACAACTTGAAGGGTTCCTGGTACTCTCGACCTGGCCATCTAAATTTTGTCTCCTTTGCAGAGAGGTTGAAGCATAGTTTTAGAAACTTCATAATCAAATATAACTATATAATTATATATATATATATATACACATTTATAAGAATGCTCCTCCTCTAGATTTATTTCAACAACTTTTATGTAGTTTTGTAATTTCTTCTGGATATTTGAATGCTGAAATTCATCTGCCCTTATGTACCATTAAACCTATTGGTTAGAATATGTTTCTTCACAGTCTCAGAATTTTAGCTGCCGCAAGATATGATCTCCTGGAGCTATCTAAAGGAATATAATTTTGCCTCATCTCTGCTCTGTGAATACACAACTTCACAGATTGGGGACCATAACTATCTGCTACTTTCTGAATAGGAATATAATGTTCCATTTGCTCCTTGAATAGGGAAGCACACAAAAACTAAGCACGTGAAACTTTCATGGCATCTGCTAGCAAAGAGTGAGAGTTTTATAGGCTTGCCACGCTAGATAAACAAAGATTCAGTTATGACTTCTAAGTGAAACAAAATCTGAAATATTTTGTGACTGTAACCTATGTAACAGTAGAGAACAGAGGAGGAATAAAAACAAAAATGATCAATGACTTAGCTACATCTGCTCCTCAGCTTGCTGATTCATTGTAACCATTTTTGAAGTTCATGTTAATACTAAATTTGCTACTAAATGCTAAATGCAAGACTTTTTGTAGAAAGTAAAAACATTCAGAACTTAAAGGTTTTTGTCATTATTTAAAAAATATAATGCTGAAAGAAAAAAAACTGTTATTTCAACTACTGCTACATAGCACAAACATAGCACAGTTTTGATGAGCAGATTTTAGCTGAGTTCTCTGCTATAGCATCCCACAAAGATGCAACCAATAATTAGTGGGGACTGCTGGTGGCAAGCACTGTGCTAAGTATTGAAGGATACAGATAGGAAAAAAATCAAAAGTCCATTCCTCCATGAACCCTCCATGGATTCCTAACATAACATGAAAACCTGACACTGATAGATGATTTCAATGTATTTAATATGTCATTTAAGATATAAGAGCTAGGACTGGGCTACTGTAGGTATGAGGTGAATTAAAGAGGTCAATCAAGAATGAGACCTGGTTTTTACTTAAGTAATTGTGCAACCTATGTTCCATGTACTGATGTTGAATATGCAAAGAGTAAAATCTGTCAATAATTTGCCTATAAATATACTTCCCTAGAATAAAGTAATTAGACTTAATATCTGTAGCATCTGTTTCTCTACTATATATTTACATGTCAATAAATGTATACAAGTATAGCAAATATCTCTACATAAAGATCCATTTCCTCTTGCTTATCTCTAATTAGTAATGTCATTTCCCTGACAAGTCTGATTGTGCCAAGAGTAGCTATCCAACCCCAGAGGACCCAATCCATAAACTAATCTGAATTAATCAGAATCCCTTTTGAGAATTTGAACTAGATAGGAGGAAACCTAATAAGATGTTAGCTGAGATAATGGCAGATCATTAAGAGTAAAGGTCCATGAACTCCTCCAGCTGAGCTCTCTGGAGCTCTCATGTTTTCCAGGTTTGCTGAAATCTAGTTGTTCTGTTTTCCTTTAAAATGGTTAAATATGCAGTTTCATGACATATCCCTTTATCTTTGGCTAAATCAAATAGGTTTAACGGTCCTAAAATAACTTTCCTGCCTAAAATATTTTTAAGACTATTTCCACCTGAATAGAAAATCTATCTAGATTAAGAAACAATATTCATTTATATATCTTTTCTTTATCAGGTCTTTTGTTCATTATCACACATTTTTTCCCAGTATTTTCATTAACAACAAACATTTGCGTGTCTTGGTTTTCCAACCATATTGCAGCCCACAACACTTAGAGTGGGAATTGCATTATTACTAGTTGGCTTGTTCAATTATTTGTTCAATTATTATTTCAATTATTTGTTGATATTTGGTATAGGATACCAAATAGAGAAATCTCAGAGCATAAAGCAAGCAGCATAATTATAATCAGATTATCACTCAATGAAGTACACTGTTGAATTTTGAACATGATATTTCACATTAATACAGAGGAAATGAAGAGACCAAGAGTATCCATTTTCATCTTACTTTTCCTCAGGGGTTAAATAAAATTAAGGTAATTTTTCTCAACTATGATATGTATGTCTAACTGAAACATACTGAAATTTAGGAAAGCCTCTAGAAAAGCCAGTTAATTACTGTATAGAGCATGTCTACACATATTTGTGTCTAATATGAAAGAATCTGAAAAATGGATCTTTTATTATATGTTTTCATCCAAAATTTATTCCTTCAACAAAATATCACACCCTCTTAGGCATTGTGTTAGGTGTAGGTCTACTATGGAAAACAAGATACAAATATGACTTCAAAGAGCTTACAATTCACTGTAAGTTTATACATACTTATAATGAATAAGAAACCAGAAAACTATGTGGAAACTGTTTTCAATAACATGTTCAAGTTTGTGATACTGTTTGTTCTAGCATTTCTATGGAGTACTGTGTCCTCCCCAAATAAGCACCCCTATCTTTTAAAGATGTGTTTTCTGATATGTTATCATGAGTCATTTGACTTAAATATGTAAAAGTCAAAATTTAAAACCACTGACAACTAATTTCATAAATTAGTATTGAATTCTTTCTCAGCAGTAAAAATACTTTCATCGAGAAAAATATGGATAGATGTATGGAAAAGTGTACTGGGAGTTAGTGAGTTTGGGCAAAACTTGTACAAGGGTGGTCATCATTTAAGTTGTTTTATTTATTTTCTAAGGTAACTAATCAGAGAGGTGGGTAAGTTCAGGTTGAAAAATTGGTGACCTTTCAGAATAAATTCTATCAAGACACTTGATATGTTCATACACCATACACATTTTTTCATGTTACTTTTCAATCCTTAAAATTATCTTTTTTTTTTTCAGGTGATCATAGAATCCAACCTGCTCTACTTTTTTACAAGTTCAGCTCACACATTTGTATCCTTCCTGGCCCTTCAGGCATCTATGTTTGCAACTTTTTGAGATAGAAGAGGCCTAAGGTTATAGAGCAATAGAAGGTAATAAACTGAAAGTTTATTTTTAACAGTGCATTCAAATCCATTACTGATTTGTTATTAAACATTAGACCATGAAACCAAGATATAAGGACATTAAATGTGGACAAACAATATAAGTCCCATTAGCCTACCGGGAAGCAATGAATGATCTCATTTAATTTGTGAAAAGTTGGATAGCAGAAACTCTGGAAATGAAATTAAGTGCTATGCCTCATTGAATGAGCTCAGAGCTCTCCAAGGGGAGATCCGAGTTCCAGTATACAGCAAATAACAAGCAGTATCTTTAATTTAGCTGTAATTTGGAAATGGTTAGTTGGCAAAAGATATTGAGAAGAAAGATGTAAATGATCTAAGCCTGCAGGAAGCACAGACGTACCCATGTCAATGACGCTTTCAAGATTTTAAATGAAAACAAAAATATTCAACATTTTAATTTTACTGTCCATTGATTGAATAATTCCAACTTTCCTACCTCTTGCTACGCGGTGCTATTGCCTTTAGCTCTCTCTGGACACAGGTGTGAGACTTACACACATCCACGCCCGTGCTCTCTGGGTCCAGGTGTCTATCACTATGAGAGTCATGTGTGCCCCAAACCATAACCTTCAGCCTGGGAGGGTACAAAAAAAGCCTGATTTTTAACTGCATTTGTCCTACAATAGCATATGTGTACATTAAAATTGATTCTCTCCCTTTTACTCAGCTGATATTATTTTTACTGCCATTTACTTTTTAAATACCTCTTAAAGGCTCAATATGGTCAGAATGAAGTAAAATTCCTGAGCTCAGCATTCAAGGCTCTTCATAAACTGGTTTTGTGATGCCCATCAAGAAGCACCTGTGCTCCAGGAAGGGTGATGCATTATCCTTATTCTCCTCTCTCTCGATGGCTACAGATTATTCTATCCCCACACCATCATTTGAAACTCAAACCCCATCCTCTTTACAAGTGCATTCCCATTCTTTCATCTCCATTCCACCTTGCTTATTCTTTCTCTGAAACTGTATAGACCACCATAATATTTACAGTCACTTTATACTCCAGGGTTCTGTATTTTTTATTTAGTAACACTGCATTAGAACAGGTAAGTTTCAGGTGTGCATACTTAAAATAAGTATGCACAACATTATATATTACATTAAGTTTACCAGAAAAAGTTGTTCTGGGATTTTCAAGCATACCCATTAGAATAAGAACTAGGTCCCTGAATCATGAATGCAGATTGGCTTGATAGGTGCTTATAGGTGTGACTGGGGTGGAAAGGACCATAGTTGTCTTTTGGCTCCTCTGTAGTGAAACATGGGTCCTGTAGCTTGACAAACTCCCAAGTTATACATAATATGACAACTTCTCCATAGGCTGTTTACTCCCAAAATCTTGGTATCTGAGAGCTAAGCTTCACTTGTGGCTAAGTCCCAGGATATGCAAATACTTGTCTTTAAGTGCATACAAGCAAGAAAGTGTAATATCAGTAATCACTATGATGAAGATTATAGAAATGTCTGTTTCAAAAATGCTTAATTTACTGTGGTTTTGTAGCTTGATTAGACCTAGTACAACTCATTACTTAACCAGAACACTGAAGTTTCTATCATATCTTAACAAGTGATTTTCTGTTTCTTATTAATCAAAAAGTCTTTGCCCCCCCCTACTGGCACCCCGAACCTAGCTCACAAGCAACCCCTGCATTCAAGACACAGCTACTGAGGCCACTTGGCAGAAGCATGCACATTTTTATTTACCCTACAATCCATAGCCCACCCTCCCTTCCTGTTTGCTTGATAAAATCTGCACATGTTTTCCTTGGCAAATGTGGCAGAGTGCAACCATGACCAGCAAAGAAATCCAACACAACAGTACTAGTACTTAAGTAAGCCCAGACCAGCGCCATTCTAGGGGCAAAAAGACAAGTTAGTTATTCTCATCCACAGATGGTACATCCAGGTTTCTAGCAAAGGCACTGCTCATGTCAGGGGAAACCACTCAACTCACTACTCCACCTGCCCTCACAGGATGGGAGCTGGTAGGCTTCTCAGCTTTATCAGGCTGTGCTCTGAGCCACAGGCCACACACTGCACTCACTGAGATTTGGCATACTATACTCTTTTGGGGTGATTGCCCAAACCCCACTGATGTCATTCCAATGTTTGACTTTCACAGTCACCAGTGTGACACACAGACCCCAGTACTCAGGCATACCCTCCCCACCACAAACTGTTTTTGCCACATGTTCCCCAAAAATGTGTTCCTCAGTACCTCACCCTTATTCAAAGATGAGCAGGGCATTCATTAGTCAGGTGATTTTAAGAGGCTCCCCTGCCTTCTTCAATATCCTTTGGCCACTTATGACTACTCAGGACTTCCAAACCTTGACACCATCCTCTGCCTCATCTAAGTCTTTGATACACTTTTGCCTGGCTGCGGAGAACCACACACAAGTCTGCTTTAGGCCAATGAGGCCCACTGGCCGTGCCCTGATTTCTAAATGATACCATCCACCCCAGGATCCCATAGACATAACCACTACCAAGTTCTCCCACCTGTGGCGGAACTGTCAGTCCATCAATTTTTTTCCCCTTGCATCTGCTGCCTCAGAGGTCATGGGCTGGCCCTTGCAGGCTTCTCCTCACACACCTCCTAGCCCTCGTCCATCTCCTGTGCTCTTGCGACCTCTTTAAGTGCCTCCAGTGTTGTCCTCAACACCGTTTGCTGAGCTGAGGGACACGCATCCCCCAGCTCTGCTCTTCCAAGCAGGGACAGTGTAGTCCAGCAGCCTCCCCACCGTGTGCAGAGTCCTCTCCACCTGTACCCAGGGCTCATCCACCTCTGGCCACTTCTGGGGACCTGCCCAGAGAGGAGAGGACAGCTTCCAGCACTACATGCTCATGGCTTGCTACCCTCCAGTTCAGGTCTTTGGAGCACTATACCCATCTGGTGGAATCATCCTGCTGACTCACGCCCAATGTAGAGGCACGCAGTAGGGCAGAGCAACAAAGGAAAAGTCCTAGAGCCCCAAGGGGCTTTTTCAGGTTTTTCAGGCTGTTTCTACACCACTTGTAGTGAGGCAACCAGGTTCAGGACAGGTGGCAGGGGTTGGGGGCTGGGAGCCTGGGGAAGCTGGCAGGCCTCCCAGAACCCAGCGAATCTTCACTCCTTCCAGTCTCTGTGCCACACTCTACTACAAGCCTCTTCCTCAGGCTGCCCTGTGAGATGCTGCCCTTTATAAGCTCAGCCCCACCCTCCACCCCGCTCAGGTGCGCCTACTTAAGCACGCCCACTCCAGATAGACGTCAGCTTGCACAGCGCCATTGCCTTGCACACCGCAAGCTCATGCCCGCAAGCGCCTCCAGCATTCAAGGCCGAAGGTGAGGATAATGATGCAAAAGTCTGAGAAATCTTCATTTACTTTACAGTGACAATAATACTACCCAGCATACTTGAAAGTTACCAAGACAGTAGAGATTAAAAGTCCTCAGAAATGTTTGTTACAAAAGTTTACTGCTTTCTTATTAATGTTTAGTTAAAGTATTTTGTTATTCCTGGTGATAGTGGTATTTCCAAACTTGTTTTGTTCCGAAAAATAGTCAATGTGAACTCCAAAGATCCACACAGTAGCAGAATAAAAGAAGTAAAATTGGGTCAAAAAAGTGAATCAAAGGGAAACTAAGCTAGGAGTTTAGTTACTGGGCAGGCCTCCCTGTGTTGTAACGGCCACCAGAAAGGCATCAGTAAGCTTCCTAGCAATCCCTACATGCTGAAGCTGATATACTACATGATTTATACGCTCATAAAATATAAACAAAAGTGTCTTCTGTGTTTTTCAGGGAAAAATTTCCTAAGCTAGTGATTCTCAAGTGTGGATCACAGACCATCAACAGCCACATGTGGGGGTCGGGGGGGATGTCAGAGTGTTAAGTTCTAAGACAGAAACTCTAATTATGTTTAATAAGTTTTTCAGGTGAATCTGATGCCCGCTATTTGTAAGCCCACCTGACTTGGGGTGGGCAGCTGAACTAAGTCAGCTGAACTAAGTCTCTGTGAGCGGGGGCAGTGGGCAGCAGGATCCCTACCTCCAGCAGTGCTAGGAAGTGTGATTATTTTAAAAGTCTGCTAGAGGAGGGTAAGGGTTATGTGTGTTTTACTGTTGTTTCTGAAATCCACATGCGGACAGACTCATTAAGTATTGGATGAGTGAATGAAGGCCTGATAATCTCACTGAAAGTTCTCTTACCAGTTCTAAAGTTTTGCCACAATATGCTGCCTTATGAATTTGAGGTGCGAGAATTTTTTCCAAGTACCTTTGAAATAACACACACACACAAAAGTTGAGAGTAGAGAGGAAAAACCCAAGATCAGGTCATGTAAAGGAGCTAAATAGCCTTCTGTTTACACCTCACTGGGGCCATCTGTAGTGGGAGGCTGTAAGGAACATGGGGTTCTTGGCTCTTTAAGCAGCCCCCTCCCAGCTTCGCTTGCTTCCCAGGTTTCAATACCCACAGGTATTGCGAAAACTTGGTGCAGGGTTTCTTCAGAGAACATGTTGGTGGGTATCAGTAAACACTGCAGCATGGCGGATACTGTTCATTACATCTAGTAGTCACTCTTTATACTTGCCAGGAAAATGTGTGTGTGGACACATATATACTTTTGGAATCATGCACAGGCTGAGAAGATAAACTATGATTGACCCACATCAATCAGTAATCACAGTTAGCAAGAGTAATGTTTCTGTGTGGCTCAGTTCTAGTCACTGGATATAAACAGAATTCTACTTGGATTTATGTAAAAGTGTCCGGGACCGAGACCAGGACTTTGCCTCCTATGTACAAAACAACACTTGATTGGAACTTAGGGTAAATATCCCGGTTGAGAAAACAGCACACCCGAATCCCTTCCCCCACTCCTTTTCCCTTCGAGTAAAGCAAGTTCCAGCGCCTGAGATAGGTTTTGTCTCTGGCTCCTGAGATGAGATAAGTGTTGACTCCCTTAAGATAACGACGGCCCCCTCCCCTCAAACCCATTGGCCTTTAAGACATTAGACCACCAGACCACCCCCCGCCCGTACCTTCTGTGCCGCCCTCAGGGATATATATATGACTGTTGTAAGAATAAAGGACACTCGCACGTGTCTCCGTCTTTGCCTTCTTCCTCGTGCTGTCCCTGGGGCTCTACCCCCTCGCCATGCTGGTCAAGGCCCGCCACAAGGTCAAGGCTCTGCCTTCTCCTTTCGTCGACCCTGGGACCCCAATCCTCGGCCTTGCTGGTCAAGGTCCCCCGCATAAAAGGTTTTTCTTTCTAATGAAGCAAGGAAAATTACCTTTTGGCCAACTTCCCTTCCCTACTGTTCTGAATGTTGCAATATCAGGTGCTCTAGCAGCCATGCTGTATTCATAAAGAACATTTCAGCACACTGACGGAGCAGAAAAAGAACAGAAAAAGAACAATGAAGACAACATTGGGGTACTACACCAACTTAAAATCCATTCACTTCCACAACTTTTGTTATATGACTTATTCCAATGTCTTTATTGTTCATGTCACTATGAGCCAAGTATTCTATTATTTGCAGTTGCAAAATATTACTGACTGATACATGGTAGCAGAAATAAGACATCTTTAAGTGGCAGCACAGCTTCAATAACCTAGACAATAGATGTTCTCAGCAGATGTTTCAGAAAACAAAGCATATACTGATGATAAAGGAGAAAACACAGCAAACAATCAAGATTTCCCTGCTCCCATAATTTTGCTTTACTGTAAGGATTCTCAAAGTGGGATTTTGAAGTATGCTTAATAATTTCAGCATAGTCAAACAAGTATCATTTGGGTCATTTTGTCATGCTATGATTTAGCCAACTGTTGAAACATCTAGAGACAAAAGATATGAATAGAATGGATAGTTCAGTGAATAGAATGATAGTTAGCTATTAAAGAAATTAGACAATAATTAGGCTATAAGAAGAAAATAACATGGTAATGAACCTAGTAAAATGTCTGCCATACAAAACTACTCTTTAAATGTCTATTGAGTCTAAATAAAGCTGCAGGTTCCATGTTTTCTTAAAAAATGTACTGCTACTGAAAGGATCTCACCAAGAAGAAAAATAAGATTACCTGTAATTATCCCTTAGATGATAGTAACATACTTTCTTCTTCATTCACTGTCTTATTTCTGTCCTAGGGATAGAATTTGAGACATGAAATCACATGATCGGCAACTTCCTTGGGAAATGCAGGTAACGGTAGGAGGGTAGAGTAGTGACTGGAGAAGGGAAGGCAGTTAATAAAGGATAATCAATCCATTCAGCTACCACTATGGACTATGGTCTTAAACCCATGTGAAATTCCTGAAATCCTCAGAAATGTGCAGTACAGTATAGGAAATGGCCTCAAAATTATCCCATCCAAGGGACCAGGATTCACTGTGTGAAGAGACCTCGGAAGTGGGAATGGGATCGTTTATTCCTTGATGCTTGCAGTTTCAGGAAGAAAATAGAGCCCTCAAGAATAGAAAAAGATGCCGAGAGTTGTCAATCAGCTTGAAAAACCTGACAGTTGTGGGCAAGTGTGATCAGGGTCTGCTCCAAATGCCTCTAAATTGCATACAACATAGTTTCATCAGCTTCTCAGGTTTCCTCCCTTTTCTAGAAATATATGGACATGGGAAAGGAGAAAAGTGTTGTTTTGGAAACAGATGAATGATAGTCGACGATATATTAGAACTTTGTTGACAAATGTACATAGCCTACTTCTTTTATCTTTCCTCTTGACAGATTAAAACTGAGCATAGTGTGAGTCATATGCCTGGGACATGACCTGTACGGTCCTGTGAGAGAAGCAGTATGTGGTTTATTGCTTTCTCATTTCCCTTTGGTTTTCTTCTTTCTTTGCTGCAGACTCTGTTTACCTGTCACCAGGATACTTAAGGCCTTCATAATGCTCTCTGGTTGCCATAAGATCCTCTTCACTAACCTGACCATATCAACCAATCTCAGTGTTCTAAAATTATGTCTTTTCAGGCCTTCTCTCCTCACCAACCTTTATTCTATCAGTGTCCTCAGCTAGGAATGGAACAAATTGAGTGATACTGCGTGTATATAAAGGGGCAACTATATTAACTCCAAACATTGACAAATTAACTTAAAGCAATTCTCTCAGATTGTAATTGAGCAGTGTGGCAAGTTACAGGAGGTGTTATTTGAGGGGACAGAAGTTGTTCCAGTACTTTTTTAAATATACAGGAAGCCATAACTCACTCTAAATCTAATTCTATCTGGTTTCATAACTGGATTTGTGAAAATGGCCAAGGCTAGAATTTCAGAGTATAAAATGCCAAGTTTTGGTGTTCTCTATGCTAGAATAATTTGTTAAAGACCCTTTGGCTAATTTGTTTCTTTGTGAAATATTGTTATATACCAGCAGTATACCCTGGTGTAGCTATACTTTTAAAATGTTAATTGTTCATTTAAAAATAAGCCCTGTGCACCAGTTTGCCTGACACTGTAGTTTCTAGGAAGAACAACAAATTCTGTGCTTAAGTCTTGCCTAGTCAGCATGGTGTGTATGTTGTTTAGATTTTTTTTTTAAAGATTTATTTATTTGTGCATACAGAACTGGGGTACAGGCCAGAGGCTCAGGGGTGGCGAGAGGTTTCACCAGAGACAGAGTGGGGAACAGAACAGGCAGATCGATGAAGTACACTGCTGAGGGGAGCAGCGGGCGGGTCAGGAGAGGTCTGCCACGCCATGTGGTCACCTCCGGGGCAGGCAGGAATCGAACTCATGAGGAAGAGGCTTTAGATTCTCAATGCTGTGCTTTAACCCGCTGCGCCACCAGGGAGGGCCTGTTGTTTAGATTTTAACCCCCAGTTTTTCATTCCCTTCTGAAGAAAGACACTACTCACTTCACAATTTGCAGTTCTTTCAGCAAGAAATGGCAACTGGCTCTCATTTAGCCTCTGCCTTCAGACTCTTGCCATCTTTTTGCTCACTTCTTCTCTTCCAGAGGGAAAATATTGTATCTTTTTTTTTTTTGCCTGGCTTGGTTCTCTATTAATTTTTCATTTAAGAGTGTATTCAAAAAATGAATAGATGGAGCACGGAGGTGTTTTCAAGAAGTGAAATGTTTATATTTTATGTTACTGTAATGATGTATACATGCCATTATATATTTATGAAAATACATGTAATGTACAACAAAAGGAGTTTAGTTAATAATAACATATCATATTGGTTATCAATTTTATCAAATATGTTACACTAATATAAAGATGTTAAATAGAGGAAAAGGGGGAAGAGGAGGTAACTGCTGACTCTAATTTTGTTCATTGTTTTCTGTAAACAAAAATAAATGCCCCCACCCATGTCCACTAATTTTAAAAAAGTTAGATACATGCTTCAGTGACCCAGGCATTCCTTCTAAATAGTCACCCAAGGGAAATGAAAGCATGCATCCATACATGCTAAACTATGCACAAATGTTCATAATAATTTTATTAATTATACAATTTAGAAACAATCCACATGTCATTATCAACAGATAAATGATTACAGAAATTGCAGATAATGCATTCAGAGGAGTACTACTCAGTGACAAAAAGGAATGAACTATCACATGAGTTTCAAAATAATTTTGAGACAGAGAATAGGCGAAATTTAAGAAAAAAGGATTTTAAGGGAAGGATGCAAGCAACCTCTTGTTGATGGTGAGCATGTTCATCCTATTGATTGTAGTGATGGTTTTATGAACAGATCTGTGCACCACAATGGATCAGATCACCTAATCTGAATATGCACCAGCTTATTATATATCAATCCTGTCTCAATACAGATGTAAAACAAATCAAAGAACATTAAGCTATCCTTCCTTTTCTCCTCCCTTCCTACTCTTGCAATTTGTTATATTCCCTAACGTTCTCACCCAGACACCTCTCCTTGAGATATTTAAGGTATTAAGTATTTATTTAATCTTTTAATCTCATTAATCTAGCAATCTTTTCCCTGTCTGGTTCTATCAGTTAGGGATTGCATAGTATGTATGGAGAATAAATCATCATTTTTCTCAATTCATTTTTCTCAATCCTTCAGAGTTAGTTAGGTTTAAGACTTTCCTCTTATTATTCTTTAAATGTCATTAGAATACACCGTTCTATAGTGGGGTTACTTTATGAGGTGAGGGAAAGAAAAGATTCTTGTGCCTCATTGAAATGTCTTATTCTGATCTTCAAGCTAGCATTTTGCCACAGAGTTTAAGAGTTCTGTAGAGAAAGGGAATTTACCACTCAAAGCCAAGTTAAAAAAAAATTAAAATATTTCATCAAATAGGGAGTTTTTTCTGTAATATCATTTCTCAGTGTAGTTTCTTGTTGCATATGGTCTCAACCTTAGATAGATCAATTACTATAAAATGGCTTAGTTATCCATCACAATATTTTGCATTATGTTTTTGGAAAATGACAGCTAGTGTATACCAAGGTCAGTGCAGTCTCTTTCTGTAAGGTAAAAGGAAATTTCTTATCCCTTTTACTTTAGTATCTTTTGTTATTTCAAGCAATTTACTCTTTTGACATTTCCATTGAGCAATACTTTGCAGTGAAATTTCATGCTAGTTTATTATGGTATCATCAAGCACTTTGGAGCCCTTCTCTAGAGACAGGCTGCCTACAATTTAACAACCAGTTTACCATTCACTATTATGGTAATATACCCTGTAAGGTTTAGTGGAGCAAAGAAGAATCACTAAGAAATCATAATAGTACTGCATTTGTTGTGATATTAAATGAGATATGTAGAACACAGTTTCGGGCACAACATTGGCATAAACATAATCATTAGCTAATGAAATTGTTTTATTGTCAAATGGCAGATAACATTTGATTCATGCTTAATAGGCATAATGAAACCATTTCCTAAGGTAATATGCTGATTAAAGACATTCATCTCTATTCTGCAAATGCTAAAGCAGTAAATAACAACTGTCAGCATTTCCCAAGAATTTCAGATGAAATGTTAGTGAAAATTAAGCAGTGCAGTCATGAGCTGTGAATTTATTGTGATCATGTGTGTTCTTTTATTCAAGGTACAATCTACACACTTGTAACCTACCATTACCTGAACTGTGAAAATTGTGATGCATCCTGGGAAATCTACCTCCCTTTTAGAGGTTGGATGTGTAGACATTCAATTATTTATTTACTAAATATGTTGGATATAGTGTACACCAAGCACCATTGGAAAAGCTGAAAGGCAGCAATAGCCAGATGTATACAGTTCTTCTCCCACGAAATTTATAATCCAGCAAGGGAGGTAGATAATAGGAAGCAATTAAGAAGTACAAAGTTAAAAGAGGTTGAATAATAATAGATTCTCACCTGATCTGTGAGAATGGATGTGGCCAGGAAGGCCTTTGTTCCACAAAGTATGCTTTCAAAACCATTACCTCATTAACTCTTGTGGAAGATAATTCTTCTCTGATTTGGCACTTATTAGCTTTATTGTTTTAGCTCTGCTACTTAAATACTCTGGACTTCAATTTCCTTCTTTGTAAAATAAAGGTAATAACATTTATTTGACAGAGACAATGTGATAATTAGTAATAGCCATTACAAACCATTGAATATATATTTATGTGTCTACCTATAGGATTATAGGGATATTTGTATTTTTAATATTAGATGTAATTGTTATTTATTTAAATTTTATAGAAAAAAGTGTATATTTATTAGATGGTAATAATTTATACTTTTCAGAGACCAGAATGGAGATACAGTTGTAAACTTTGTGTGTATGCGTGTGCCATGTTTATGTGTAGAAAGGGATTCCAGCCTTTCCTGGTGGCACAGCTGGTTATGACAGCAGTGCAAGCTAGCCTCAGCCACTTCAGTGCAAATTCGATACCCCACCCTGTAGGTGATCCACATGGCACAGTAGATTTCTCCTCTCTCACCCGCTGCACCCCTCAGCAGTGTACTTCATGCATTTGCCTGTTCTGCTTCCCACTCTGTCTCTGGTGAATCCTCCAACCAACCCTGCACCTCTGACCTTTACCCCAGTTATGTGTGCATAAATAAAGAAATCTTAAAAATAAGGGATTCTAAAAAGGAATTATATACAATAGCAAATATATTATTGAGTAACAATAAGGGAAATTTTGTTTGTAATGTTGAACATGAAGATCCAGTGAATTCTGACTATAAGGGTGATCAGGATTGTTTATAGTCCCTGAGACATTTGTCTAGATCACCTACAAACAAATATGGCATTTTTTTTTTAAAGATTTATTTATTTATTCATACAGAACTGGGGTACAGGCCAGAGGCTCAGGGGCGGTGAGAGGCTTCACCAGAGACAGAGAGGGGAGCAGAACAGGCAGATCGACGAAGTACACTGCTGAGGGGAGCAGTGGGCGGGTCAGGAGAGGTCTGGCTCGCATTGTGGTCTCCTCCGGGGCAGGCGGCAGGCGGAATCGAACTCATACGGAAGTGGCTTCAAATTCTCAGTGCTGTGCTTTAACCCGCTGCGCCACCAGGGAGTGCCAAATATGGCATTTTAATATGAGTAGATAGTAGATGATTCCAAACCAACGCTAAATACATCTGAGATAAATAATAAGATTCTCACTAATTTAAGAAATACCATGAAATGTGTTTTTATGTATTTTATGACAATTCTTTCCTGTGGGCATGAAAGAACTGTGACAGTTTCTGTGGCTTGTGTGATCTTAGCCATGTAGAATTCTCAATTTATACAAAAAAAAAATGGCTTTTAAGTTCAGCGCACTAACCGATTGTGCCACTGGAGCCACAGAATCAACCCAAATGCCCGAAAATAGAAAACTGGATTAAGAAGATGTGGTACATATACAAATTGGAATATTACTCAGCAACCAAAAGAGATAAGCTCATGCCTTACACAGCAACATGGATGGATCTGGAAGGGATCATGCTTAGTGAAATAATCCAGAAAGAGAAAGAAAAATACCAAGTGGTTTCACTCATAGCAGAAGCATAAGGAATCAAGGAAGAAAAAGAGAGAGAGAGAGAGAGAGAGAGATTAATAAATATAATAGAATAAAAATTAAAACAATGAACTATAAACCAGAGACATTTTATGGGGGTGAGAAGGGAATGGGATCAGAACTGGGGTGGGAAGAGTGCACCAGACTGTGGTGATAGCACATGGGTGAATTGGCAATGGTGGGCCCATGGGGATTACAACTGAGATGGAAAAATGCACAAAATGTAGAATGATGTAAAAAAAAAATTAAAAAAAAGGAAAATGGAGAAGATATTTCTCCTGGGATAAGACTTTATGCCTAACAGTACATCAAGAATCTTTTAAATTAGAAAGACTTGTTACAATTTTTTCTAATAATAAACAAATATTGGTTTGGTAAAGTTAACAAGAATGAGTAGTATTTACTTAAAATAATATTGGTAGTAATGTGGGAATTGAAATGTGTTTTTGTTTGTTTGTTTGTTTGTTTTTTGCTAATTGGATAGAATCATCCACATCTTCAAACATATTTTATGGGGTTATGTGAAGTTATAAATGACTTATAACTACTGACTAGAAATGTAGCTACCCCAATATCTAGTCCTTATGGTTTTTAAAATATAAAGTTATTAGTTATGACATATTTTCCATGAATTCTAAAAACAGCCTACCCACTCAGTTTTTGGTCTTAAGAATACTTTTCAAATTTTCTTTACTTCATTTACTACAATTAATACTTTATTTTAACTTTCTATCTACTTAAATATAACAATTTTTTTTAAGATTATTTTTTCCTATAATTAAAAAGCCAGCCAAATTTAAGAATATCCTAGCATGCCCTCCCTGGTGGCACAGCGGGTTAAAGCACAGCACTAAGAAGCTAAAGCCACTTCCGCCTGAGTTTGATTCCCGCCTGCCAGCGAGGTGACCACATGGTGCAGCAGACCTCTCCTGACCCGCCCGCTGCTCCCCTCAGCAGTGTACTTCGTCAATCTGCCTGTTCTGCTCCCTGCTCTGTCTCTGGAGAAGCCTCTCACCGCCCCTGGGCCTCTGGCCTGTACCCCAATTCTGTATGCACAAATAAATCTTTAAAAAAAAAATATCCTAGCAGCTAAGAGAAAAGGCAAACATTTTTAAAAGGAAAAAAATTCATATAGATTTTTTTGAAGAAGAAATAATACATGTATTTAGAAGATGCAGCAGAGATGCTCAAAAAATGTTAAAACAGGATTATCTTTGCTTATGCAAAAAAATATAAAGCATTAGATGGTAGGATTTATAAAATAATGTAGATGTAAAATATAGGAAGCAAGTATTTTAAAAATTGGTAAGTGGGTTGAATAGAGAAACAAGATATATTCTCAATGATAAGAAAGTTTATTTCATGATCATAAAAGGTTAAATTGATCAGAAATACATTACCTTCTCAAGTGTTCCTGTGCCTAAATAAAACATAAATTCAAAATATATGAAGCAGAAACCTGACAGAATTAAAGGTAGAAATAAAAAGAAAATCACAATAGTTAGGGATATGTATACCCCTTTATCATTAATAATTGATAGAGTAATGAAAAACATCAATAAGTATAAGATTTCAATGACTATCAATTAGCCTTTATCTATTTGACATTTATGTAACATTACAACCAGCAATAGTCATTCTGTAGAGAACAAGAAACTTTCTGTTCAAGTTTACATTGATTATTTACCAATATAGTGCATATATTAAGCCATAAAATAGGTCTCAGACACTTGAAAAATATTACAATATTATAGAATATCCAATTACAGTCAGAATTAACAAGAAATAAAAAAGGAATATCCTATAGCTATTAAACAGATTAAGTATAGTTATAAACAGTCATTAAAAAAGAATTTGAACATGTTACATGCATAGCATTTAAAAAAATACTTCACTAACGAGGATTAGATAAGACAATAATATATGTTCTTGTTGATTTTATCAGCACTGAGCTGCAGACTTGGTAGTTCAAAGAAGTAAAGGATAAAAAGATTGGGGAGAAGTTCAATTATCCTTATTGAATTGTTTACAATTCAATTCCAAGAAAAATATATGGAATGAATATTAGGACCAATAAGCAGATATACTAACAGTGTTGTATACTAGATCAATTTATAGAGGTGGCAGAATTCTAAGATAATCCCAAGTTTCCTGCCCTTTTTTTGAATAGTTTCTCCTAGTTTTTAAATCAAACCCTAATCTTGGGGTTGTTGGCAAGGAATTTTATAAATGTAATTAAAATTACAAATTTGTTGTCCTTAAAAGTAAGGAAATTATCCTCAGTGAACCCGACAAGCCCTTAAAAATAACCCAACTCTTCCAGTTAGAGATACAAAGCAAGAGAATGATATAAGGGCTATTGCTGTTTTGAATGTGGACTTTGACACTGAAGGGGTTACATAGCAAGGAATGTAGGCATCCTCTAAAACATAAAGTCACATGTATTTGAGTAGAAAGGATACAGAACTTGTTTTAGAGATCAAGCAACTGAATGATGCCCAAAAAATTAAGCGATTTGTAAGTAGATTATTCCCCTTAGGTTCTAGACAAGAATTCAGCATAGCTGGCACACTGATTTAATATTAACAGACCTGAGTAGAGGAATTACTCTTTTATGCCTGGACTTCTTACCTACAAAACTGAGATAAATATATGGATGTTGTTTTAAATCACTGAGTTTGTAGGAATTTAGTACATACAAATTGAAAAATAAAGCAAGAAAATTATATATGTGATTATATATAGTAGAAGCAAATAAGTGCAGATTGAAATTTAGAAAAAAATAATTTTAATAGCATCAACAAATAGCTAAAAATAATGACTGAAGAGGTATAAGATTTCTAAATTAGAAATAGGAACATATTGCGGAAACTAAAGACAAAACAAAATGGAACTGTCTATCAATCATATTCACAAGTTAAGGATTAATATTAAAATTTTGATCCCTTCAAAATTAAGCACAGTAACAGAATTTATGACAATGAATTACATAGTTAAGTCTATATTATCAACATGACCTCCAATAAAATTTCAATAGAATTATTTTTCATAAAATTTGTCAAGATTATTTTAAATGCACATTGACAGGCAAAGGAAGTAGAGAATAGCTAAAGCAATCATGAAAAAAAAATGAAGGACTCACATATTTTGCTTTCAAACTTAGTATAAAGCTACTACTATTTAAAATAATGTGGCATGGGTATAAATATGAACACATAAATCAGTGGAAGTAACAGAGATGTATATCCAAATGCAGGTAAATGCAGGTGACTTTCAACAAAGTTGTCAAGACAATTCAGTAGGAAAGGACAGTCTTTTCAACAAATACTGCTGGATAAATAAAGAATAAAATAATCTGTACTCATAGATCCAGCAAATTCATTTAAGAATGATCACAGACCTAAAGCTAAAAGCTTAAGCTATATTGTTTATTTTTCAAATATTGGGGGAATATCTTTATGATCTGAATCACAATTTTTTTTAGAGCAGAGATCCTCACATTTTTTTCCTCTTGCTGTCTCATTTTTCTTCTCTGATATTTGATAGCTTAGCATTTTCTTAAAAGACTCCTTGAATTTTAAAAAGCATCAACTGTAATGTAAAATATGACAAACAGGATTTTATCAAAATAAATAATTCCTCCAGTGCACTAATTCTCAACTTATTTTCAACAGAAGTTAAGCTAAAACATGTTTTATTTAGTGCTCCTAACAGCTCATTGGATTTGATACATTCTCCCCACCCCTTTAACCAGACGGGAAAATGCCAATCATTAAAGTTAAAGGAGTTTTCTCAGAAAATATTAATCTATCAAGTGTTAGGTCAAGACTCAAAAGCCTACTTTCTGTTTCTTTTACTTTCTGTTTCTTTGTGTAGTGTTTCATCCCAAACGTCAGATTTGACTAGTGGATAGGAGCAGGTTCTTCTTGACAAATTCATAAAAGCAAGAAGAAAAATGAGTAAAATCTTTCCCTCTATAGAGTTGAGTGAGTTGCCTCCTCTTAAATTACTGTACTAAAAACATATTAGATGAAACTGATGACTTTAATAAAAAGTCCATATAAGAAAAAGTTGTTGAATATCTCCTGTCTATAATGCTTGTATTAGTGAGTAATAATGCTGAAGAATGTGTGCAATTTATTTAGGTTTTCACCTTAGAGCATTCAGCTATCTTTGCTCTGTTGAAACCTCTCTACATCAGTACCTTTCTTTCACCTGCATGATTTTTAAGAAAAAATTCAAAATAAGTGGCGTAAAAGAGGCATATATTTCAGTGTGCCCCAAAATTTATGATTCACAAATGTTAACAAATATTCCAAAGTGGTGGTAAGGTGAAATAATGATTAAAGTGATTTGAAAAATAATCATTGAATCTATTGACAATCAACACTGATACTTTATTGAAGTATGACTGACATACAAAATATGGCACATATTTATGATGAGCCTGGAGTTAAGTATACCTCTGGGAAGCCATAGAAACAGTCTATATGTTATAACATATCCAAAAGTTACTTTCAAAAGTTTCCCCCAACTTTTTATTTATCATTATCATCATCATGATCATCATCATTATTTTGTGAGTAGAACACAGAAGTTCAACTCTCCTAAAAATTGTAAGTATATAATAAAATATTAATAACTACAGACTCTACAGTAGATCTCTAAGACATGTTCAATCTGCATAACTGAAAATTTGTACGGTTTGACTAATGTTTCCCTTCACCCAGCTATAGCATTTACCATTCTATTTGTTTCTATGAGTTTTATGACCTTAGTTTCCTCAAATAAGTTTTACCACATAGTATTTATCTTTTGCTTTTGGTTTGCTCATTTTGTACATTTTAAAGTTGTGCTTCTTGTATTTCCAATGTTTTCATGATTAAAAAAAAATTCTACTATTCATAGTTCATTTTCTTTATATAACAAAGAAGACTGTGGCAATGTGTTGGAGAATGGAGAGTGTACCTTGTGCCATGAGCCCCTTGTCACTGTTAGTGTGCTCAGCCCCAATGCCTAACTCCTCCTAAACTTGGGCTCTCTTCCTTTCTCACAACTCTCCCCAGTTTTAGCTGAAGCAGACCTCCCATGATCCCAGTCTCTAGAGAAGTATCTGAATCTTAATGTGAGTACAATATGCATTTCCTATGAGAACCTCATAAGTTACATATATTACACACACACACACACACACACACACATGCACACCTAACTAGAGTGTGACCTGTTTTTTTTTTTTTAAGGGCTTCTCTCTTCTTTTTGAATCATGATAACTATTTCCTATCAAAGTTGTGATAATAAAAGTTGAGGGAGTAAGACATTTAAGTTTTCCTGACATCCACTGTCTTTAATTTATCGTAATACCTACTTTAATGTTTAAGTGAAAGGTAGAAAAAGAGCAAAAGCAATTTTGTCCCAAGAATCTGAGGCATAACATATCCTGTACCAAGAATATGATATTCAAATGCAAGGTCTTCTTATAATTTCTGTTTCTCTCCTAGGTTCATTATCATGGAATAGATAAGAATTAAAATTACACAACCTTTTTTAAAAAATCATCTGCAATATATTTAAAATGTCTATAAAATAAAGTATAATGACATCTTCTAGGCTAATACAACCATTAACTCTAGAAATATTTTTGCCACTCAACAGTTGATCTTGTTCACAGACTTATTCTTATGACACACTATCTTCCTTGACAATCACATTTACTCCTAGATATCAGAACAGCCTATATGCTGATGACTACCAAATCTTAATTTCCAGCCTAAATGTCCCTTTTGAATATTAACTACCTTTACTTCCTTGCACTTGTTCCACAGGTATCACAATCATAGATCCAACATTAAACATACCGTTTTCTCTGCTAACATACTCATATTATTGTCATCTCTATTATAGGGCACTGACCCACAAGATAGCCAGTTTTTCAAGTTGAGAATCTAAATTTTGTTTAATATGCTCCTTTCTTTAACCTCCTAGTTTTAAGCAATCAATATTAGTTCTATTAATATTAACTCCTAATTATTTTTGGTTCTATCTACCTTCCTCCAAACAATATTACGCTAGTTAAAATTTCTACCTCCTTTTACTGCTGTCATAGTTTAAGCAGTAAGATCTAATCTTATATATATATATATATATATATATATATATATATATATATATATGTTCCATTCTATGCTCCATGATGCAATAGAGATTTTTCTAAGTCATAATTCTGTCTTACTTGCTTAAAATTAATAGTTCTTCCCATTAGTCACAAATTCCCAGCCTTTGATATGTTACCAAAGCCCTTTCCTTCCTGGCCACTAACATTTCAGTCTTATCTCACCCACTGGTTCCACTGTTTGCACTTTCTAAAAAATATCAACTATATGCTCAATATTTGTGAATTGTTCATGACTTTGCCCCTACAGCAGTGTGCCAATGAAAATTCTGTACTTCACCCTCCTTACCTACATATCCCTGCATCATGACTATTGTCATGATGCCTTTAATGAGATTTTCTCTGATCCACTTAAGAAAAGTTTCTCCTCCTCATTGCCATGACTGTTATGAATACATTTCTCTTCATAGATCCAAGGTATCTCGGTCTTCGTTCCTTTAAGATTACACATACTCCTTAGGCAAAGGGGCAGTGTACTTATTAACTTGGGATAATCAGGACATTGTACAAGTTTTAGCACCAGAAGGACCTCAACAGAATAGAATAGTTGAGAGTAAACATGGAATATCTTTCTGCACTTACATTTTACTTCCTAATTTTATCCCAAACCTTTAAGTTCCTATCCCTTCCCGCTTTTATGTAGTCAGATGTTCAAGCTTATGCTAAAAGATTTTGCAATACCTTGAAGACAAATCTGAACTCCATTTGAAAAAGGAAAGGAAGAGAAGATAAAATAAACAAAGGAACAAAGTTTTTCTGAACCTCTCACATTTTGTTCTCTACATTGCCATGGAGGAAATAAACAGGTAAGGGAAGGAACCTGGTCAACTGTCTTCCTCAGATTAATTCTTCAGCTTTGTCTCCTCATCCAGAGAAATACCATTTCACATATGTGGCCTCTTGTGCACTTTAGTTGATAGCTCTGGACAGTTAAGGATTCCACATCCATACCTCAAAGTTTTTCTTACCTTGCAGGTTCTGCCAATAATATTTTACTTTAATATAGATACACTTTCCAGGAAATAGAAGTTACAAATTTAGGCTTTCAAACTGGGTTCCAAAAAATTATTCTTCATGGAAATAATAGCAGTAAAATTGTTTTAACTCCTTGTATGTATGTATTGAAGGTACAGTAAACTAGAAAGAAGGTAACTTTAAAAATATTTCCTAAGTAGTTGAGTTTTGTGAACACCAAGATCATTGTAGGTATGAATTTGCTTGGGCTCACTGGTGCTGAAGTCAAGACACAAAAACAAAGTCACTTCTGAGGGAAGCTGAAAGCTGCCAAATCCCTCTTCCTAGAAGGCATCAAGTCCAACCATGAATTACATGAAATTTGGGTTGAAAGGAGAACTTCTTATATGATTTTTAGAGATTAAAAAATCAGAAAAAAAGAGAAAGAGAAAAAAAGAGAGAGAAAGAGAAACTTTCTGTCAAAATTTAAGGTATCAAAAGCCTTTTAGGATTTGGAGCAAAAAAAAAGTTAAAATCAAAATGTATAGAACAGTAGGTATCAGTTAGTCTCAATAAAAGATTAGCTTGAAAAGTAGTTTGGTGTCTACAGTTGTTTCAAGTGTTTCAGTTGTGATATTACAAGTGGATAAAGTTTTCTTACTTAAAGACAAAAGATCATATAAATGGGGACTTGTAATCCCTCAGTCTTCCTTATCTTCAGGCCTGGATCAGTTATTAGCAAATAGCATATAACATAGCCAGGCCTAGAAGGAAAAGTCTGTGGTTAACAATAATAAAATATAGATGTCTTACTTTGCAGACATTTCAGAGCAGATCTTATCTGACAGAATAGTTTACCAAGCTTACTCCTGCAGTTGCTATTCAAAATGACCTCAGCTCAGTGTGTCACTCAGGTCTCACAGTTGAAAAGAAAAGCTTTCATAATTTTAAAGTGTCTCAGGTTATTCTGGAACCTTTCATGAGCTCTTGGAAAGTTTTCTTTCTTGTAACCTCTGCATAGGAGGCTCAGCATTACCATATAAACACGAAAGACTGTTTATATAAAGAATGCCACCTCACCTTGTATCTAGAGCTAGAAACACATGGAAACCTTAAGCAAACTATTAACAAATAGGATTATATTTCCTATGAAATTATAATTCTGAAGTAAGTTAAACCCAATGTATTTGTGAAGTGATGAATTTTATATAATCCATGGCTAAATTTATGTAACACTTTGAAAATGGGCAAAAGAAATTGTTAGAATAATAAAACAAAGAGACATGTGTAGGATTAGAATCAGCCAGTACCAGTATGCCAACTAGGAATTAGCACAGAAAAATGCAATTCAACAAGATTTATAGAAAAACTCTACATTAAGCAATCAAGTATATAGTATGGGAGCAACTCAGTATTTCATGTTGGTGAAAGCTGCTGTAGAAGTAGGTTCAATTTATGAAGCTTTCTTTTAGAAAGAAAAACTATTCTAAAAAGTAGATTTTTAAAAATCAATACAAGCAAATGATAGCCCAAAACCTGTCAACTCATCCTAGACAACAATGTGTAATTGAACATAAACTAGACTACGCATCCTGAACTTAGCCCTGCCATAATGAAAAGGTCTCTTGACTGTTCCACACCTCAGCATTCATATGTGTATAAACATAAGGTTGTATTATATAACTGCTTAAGTTTTTATTTTTGTGCATGTAACAAGTGGTCTAACAAGAATTTTATATTTCAAACTGCCTTTAACTTTATATTTTTAAAAACAAGAAAACCGGCTCAAAACAGGGACCCTATGCTAAAACTTGACCTCATATAGCCAAACTGAAACTTAATGACAGCTTTCACTTCTTCTGGAAATGGAGTGCTTAAACCAATCAATCAAGAATCACCTGGTGGGCCCTCCCTGGTGGCACAGCGGATTAAAACACAGCACTAAGAAGCGAAAGCCACTTCAGCATGAGTTCAATCCCTGCCCCGGAGATGATGCACATGGCTTGGCAGACCTCTCCTGACCCGACCACTTCTCCCCTCAGCAGTATACTTTGTTGGTCAGCCTGTCCTGCTCCCCCGTACTCTGTCTCTGGTGAGTCCTCTCACTGCTCCTGCACCTCTGGCCTGTACCCCAGTTCTGTATGCATAAAATAAATAAATCTTAAAAAAAAAGAATCACCTAGTAAGTACTCATAAAGTAATCTGCTTATTAGGCCCCTGTATTCCCTTAAGGAAGGCAATCTATGTTCACCTATTTTGCCAGTATTATTTTTGCCAATCCATATTTTTCCTGTATAATTTCCCTGTGCCTGCTCCCTGCTGCTTGTAAGTGTTTCGTTTGGTACAGCTTTCACCCTCCTTTCTAGCCTGCTAAATGGGATGCTGCCAAATTCATGAATCATTGAATAACAAGATAATATTTAAAATTTACTCAGCTGAATTTTGTTGTTTTTTTTAATATTCTATATAAACTAAGTAATACATGGTTTAGATAGCAGAGACTGCATTCAATCACCATACTTTTTCAGTCTCACCCTTAAGACTATATATAATCTGAACTAGAATACAGTTGAAAGTAACAGGGTCTATGCTCAAGGTTGAGTTACCAATATGGGCTGTGTATTAACTGGGGTCATCTTATTTGTATTTAGAGTAAGGAAGGTTGACAGGGTCATATAAAAGAAACCTACCAGGAGGCAACGGAAAAGCTGAGTACATTATTACTCTGTAATTGGCTTAGTATATAGCTACAATAACACTTTTTTGTAATAGAATATTTAGGTATGCCTTAAAATAGTTCTGAAAAGATATATTCTATTTTCCTTTGGGGATGAAAGATAGGAAAGGCAATATGGGTGATTTTCACTATTTTCTCAACTACCTGAATTTTAAAACTTAGCAGGGACAGTTCTATAGTTTCCCACACCAATAACATAACAAGCATATATTTAAAAAGTTATCCTCACGTGTGGCCATAATTTCTCGAATATACTCGATGTGACTAAGAGATGCAGAGAAAAGAGCAATGGAAATCTCATCTCATTCCTAATCACTGTTCTTTGTGACTTTTAAAACAATCCCTAAACTGCGACTGTTAACATTACCCTGGACTTCTCTGAGTGCTAAGTTAAGCTGGTCTTTTCTGATACATTCCTCATCTATTCAACATGAAAAGGAAACGACTTTTAGGAAAGCTGTGCCTGCTATAAAGCAACTTTCAAGGTGAAGGTCATGTTACAATACTCCCAGATGTTATACATTCTACCTCCACACAATAACCTGCTAGTAAGACTTTGTTAGGCATTTATCACAGTTGGTAAACTCAAGTTTCCACACATAACTAAACAGCACTGGTAGACAACTTAAATATGACCTTTATCCCCCAAATCTTTATTTTCCCCCAGTAAGTTAGTGGAGGTGCTCTGACCTTAAATGTGGACACTAATAGTAAAAGGAAGTAATTTATATTTGCTAATTTTAAAAATTTTGGGAAAGGACATAGTCCTCTGATTCACTGGACTATCTGCAACAGTAAAATTGAAAATGAGGGAGAAGGAGAATCTGGGATAGATTCACCTCTGATTATTCATTTTCTCAATATATATGTCAAAAAACAATTTAAAGGAAATGGACTGTCAAAGACTATTTAAAAACATGCAGGTGGCTTAACAGAAATAATGGAAAAAAACAGTATAGTGAAATGAAGAATTACACACCAGTAAACAAGTCCCCAAGTTTCAGTTGTATCATTTATCAAAATAAAAAAATGTAGCTTCAATTGGCTAAGAAAAATTGGGGGCAGCTTAGCTGTTTTGTCCCAGTTCTTTACCTTCATTGAAAAAAAGAGGCTACTTGCAAAGAATATTTCTTCTTTTTAAAGATTTATTTATGCACACAGAAATGGGGTACAGGTCAGAGGTGCAGGGGCAGTGAGAGGATTCACCAAAGACAGAGTGGGGAGCAGAACAGGCAGATCAACAAGTACACTGCTGAGGGGTGCAGCAGGCAAGTCGGGAGAGGTCTGTAGTGCCATGTGGATCACTCTGGGGCAGGGATCGAACTCTCACTGAATCAGACACAGCTTGTATTCACAGTGCAGCACTCAAACATGCTGTGCCACCAGGAAGGGCGGCTAAACGATATATATATATATTTTTTTTTTCATTAGTGTCAAACTGCTCAAACTTCTATCCCTGAGAAGATGAAATGCTTTACTATTCTCAGAAATTATTCCCTGATTTCATATGACAGCTAGTGCAAGTAGCACCAGCCCCACGAAGAGCCTCAAAACTGACAAGTCAACTATGAGAAGCAGCCAAGGGTGTCTATTTCCTATTTTTATTCCATACCTTTCCACAGTCCAACATACAGGGTCGGTTTCTCAAGTGCTTTATGCAGACTGCGTAAGTGCCCTAGCTGGATGTTCCCATCATCTGAAGATTCTAAGTCTATAGTTGGCTATGTTTACATAAAGGGAAGATATGTGGAGTCATCAGTTCCTAAAACAAAACAAACAAAAACCAGTTCTGTACAAACATAAACGATAATACCACTGACTCATGTCAGGCAACTCTATTTAGTAGGTCACTGAGTCACAAAATGCAACATAATTTGCAAAATTTTTAAAAACATGATGTAAATGATGGAGTACTGTAAGAATGATTCCTCAGGGCATTCAAGTAGATTTTCCTCTCTAACTAACATGTTTCAAATGACAGGCCTTGCATTGTATTCCTTAGGGCATGAATTCACTAACACAGAGATCTCATTACAGCATCACAAAATGTTTTCTGATATCCAATTTCCTATTTTTTAAGCTCCCTGGAGTACCTTAAATATACCTGCTCTCCCACTGGAGTTCAGGTTTCCCTGGAGCCAAAGTAATTCTGAGTTACCTGATGCTCTCCTCTATGTCCCCCTGACCTTATTTCTCCCTCTACTCTGCTCAGGCTGCAGCTCACTTTGTCAGACAGACCTTTGTTTTTCTGGGTTCCTTGTTTTACTGTCCTTACTTGCCCCCATCCCAAGCCTCAGATACCTCTCATTCCTTTTTGATGCCTCAACATTAGGGTATCCTTCACCTCTGTTACCCTATGCTTTTTAAGAGATGTATTTTTCAAGATGTAACTGACTATGTACTTTCATGTCAGCAATGATAAATTTTTCCTCCAGTTCTGACCATACCACACTGCAGTTTTAAATTTAATTTGCTGATGTTTTCATTAAATGCTTAAGAATTTCAAATTTGATAACAATAATAATTGGGTTTCAACATATTCAAGCTTAATAAAAAACTTAACATCAAATGGTATTTGATGTAAGTGAAATGGGATTTAAAAACTTTATTTTCTATTGTTTTGTAAGCTTGTTTTGAAATCTCTATCCAGCCTGTCCCAGAAACATTTTAATAATTGCCCTCTCTTGGAAACACTATGGTAGGAGAATCCTTAAAGAAGTATTTGCCCTGAACATAGAATTCTGATCTATTCCCTAACCTTTCAGAAATACACTTATTCACATCTTTCCTTACAGGGTAAATTTCATTTAGAGATGAAAAATCATATTAATTACTCAACTGCCCAATATCTCTGAAAGAGAGAAAATCATCATTTATTACTTTGTCAGGTGCTTTCTTAAAAGCTTTGATGTGTTTGATCTTATTTAAAATTATCACATGCCCTACAACAGAAATGATATTATGTCCATTTTCAAGTTTGAGGAAGCTAAAATTGAGAGAGGTTAAATTTCTTTGCATAAGATTATACCAGTAGTGTGTAACAAAAGTGTCCTGTTTATATGATGACTAATAAATATTAATCTGAAAAATATATTTGTTTTTCAAGGCCCCAGTGAGTGTTAACACTCTCCATATATGTATATATAACATGTTTCTCTCTCTATATATATATGTGTGTGTGTGTGTGTGATGTTTACTAATTATACACATACAGTGTTTACAGAGTATTACTATTATTAAAAAAAAAATAGTCTGTCCAAGTCTGCTCCTGTTTTCCCCCTCAATGATAAGCAGGTAATAGTAGTACAGTTTTATCTTATTTTTCAACAATTACATAAGCTATATGGATTCAATAATTTGTGATATTTCTATCATTTGTATATTATAGGTAGTTGAATCAGAAGAATCAATATTATGAAAAATCCTCTTCATGTACTGATTAAAATGACAAACTGGATTCAGTTTTCACCTACTGTCAGTGGTTCAGCAGTTTATAACATGGTTCTTGGTTTGAAATAACTACATTTTACAAGGAATATTTTTCATTTCCTCAGTTCCAAAGGTTTTGTTCTAATATTATTGAATTTAGTTGACAAACTGAATGAGGAAAACCAGAGTTTCTTAGGCTTCCTAGTTGCTATATAATGATTTTTCTTCGATTTATGCACATATTTTTGCACATGACATCTGTCCTTTGCAAATTAGCTTTGCATGTGACAAGGTATGATATAAATATGCATTGCCAAATAATTCTCACATTTTATAAGAGGGTAATTTTACACTCCAGAAAGTATTCTCATATAACAACTTATTAAAGAAATTATAAAATAGTTGTTTCCAATAATTTTTGAAAACATATTTTGAGAGAATAAATTAACTGAAATATCCTTAAAAATCCAGTCTCCTGGCCAACGATTTTGTGCCTAACCTCAGAGGAAAGTAAGCCAGCAAAACCAGCCAAGGTCAGAACTAGCCTACAGTTGATGAGTCAGGTGTAATACGGGATTTCTGAAAGAACACCACAGCAGAGTTGACCTTGACCTGTCCTGAAGAGAGTGCAATTTGCAGATCCCTCAGCAAAAATAGCTAGAGCACTAAGAGAAGACTTACATCATTGGTAATCTACTGCAGCAATCTACACACACACACACACACACACACACACACCAACTCCACCCCTTAAACCACATGGTGGATTCTAACACAAGATTATCGTGGCAGGACTGGAAAAGAAAGCAGTTTCATTTAATCCTTTGAATCACAGTGCATCAAACCAAATGGAAAAGTAGTGTGATCCACCTCCATTGGATGGATCACAATTAAACCCTGGGGAAAATCTCTAGTACAAATGTATTAACTAAACCACCAGAGAACAATTTCAATTGCTTTAATTATGTTTGCTGATATTTACTAAAATTAGAATAGTGGATGAATAGAAAAATAAGCACAGAGAAAGTATAACAAAGCTACAAATACAAGTCACAGGTTAAATAATGAAATAATTGAACTAAACAATATAATGAAGGGACTCAATAGAATCAATGAGGCTAAAAACTGAATCTGTGATAAGAAAACTAGAGTAGTGGAATGTACACACAAAAGGAAAAAAATCTTGACAGTGGTGACAACATGAATGGATACGAAGGGGCTAAATATGTTAAGTGAAATAAGTCAGAAGAACAACAGATACTACATGCTTTCACTCATATTTGGAATATGAAGAAACAAAGTAAAAGAGAGAGAAAGCCAAGCCAAAACAAACCAACTCATGAAATCTGATTATAGAACTGAGGCTATCCGAGGGGAAGGGAGAAGTGAAAAAGCAGGAAAAGAGAAAAGGTGCCGTTAATAATTGCAGTAGAAGTACTAACTTATATTATAGTATGGGAAAATATGTTTGTGAACTGAAAGTACAGGGCCCCCAGGTGTTCTAGGGGTTAAGTCTTGGCACTATCACAATCAAGATCTGAATTCAATTCCTGACTGGGAAGCTGACCCACATATGGCACAGCAGACCTCTCCTGTCTCGCCAGCTGCTTTTAGCAGTGTATTCAGCAAATTTGCCTGCTCTGCTTGCTACTCTGACTCTGGTGATTCCTCTTATCCCGTGAACCAACCACTAACCTACATCCCAGTTTTTCTACATAAAAATAAATAAATCTTCCAAAGTAAATAAAGTATATATGCTAAAATTTAAGAAACAATACTTAGGCTTTTCCATTTTTTCCACAAGCAAGCAGTACTTGTTTACATTTTATTATGTTAACTTAATTAAAATAATTATGTTATTTTGTACAAAATGTCCTGACAGAAGTAAACTAGAGTAGCTTGATATTTAAAGCATTTTTTATAAAAGAAACATAACTCTCATAACAGTAGATAGTTTTATGACATAAAACAAATCCTCACACCACTCTGCATTATATTACCCAAAGAAAATTATTAAGAATAAATGAGTTCTGTCAGACATATTTAGGACACATAATACATCTGATTGTGATGTTGGGACTTTTTTCAAAAATATATTAAAAATATTTGTATTTTAAGAAAATATAGACAGTTTATAAGTATAGACGTAAAAATATATTTTTTAAAAGATACATTGATATTTTGGGTATATGCTCATCTACAAGTATTCTAAATATTTGAAAATTTTTCTATTTTTAAAAAAGCCTTATTAATTAAACAGTTATTTTAATATAATATCTTATTTTCCTAACACTCTAGGTGATTATTTTGGACTTTTAGGCAACAAATATACATATGTAAAAAATAATAACTTTCCCAACTTTGGATTTTAGGCTATTTTTCCCCATATTTATCACACTGTCAATATTTATAGTAAAAGATTAAATTAATTTTCATTATAAATACTTGTTTGGTCCTGATTTTAATAAGCATAGTCTGATTTCTGTATTAGCAATGTATTGATATTGATACGAGGTAATCTCTTACTCTACCCTAAATTGTTCACTTACCCTCATGTTAACTCTGACCTTAAAGCTTCATTACATTTTGAATTTAAAAATCTAGTTCTAATTAACAGTTTGTTTCTTTGTCATCAAATCAGGAGTCCATCTTACAATCATCTTAAAAATTTAACCAAAATTATTTTTTGTGTACTTTCTATGTCACTTATTTGTAAGTCACTCTCATCTATGATAGAACATCTCTATTTGGAAGTTTTATTTATCCAACTGTAGTGTGATTTCTTCTTGACATGCTTATACTTTATATTGAACCCTTTTTCTTCCAATATACAGGATTTTTCCTTCATAGAAGCAACTTTTATAAATGTGAATAGGTTCTCAGACTAGCAAATAGAATCCTAATTTTACTAAACTAGACTACTAACAGTGATTTTAACTATACTTTAGTTAGAACTCATATATCTAAGACCTTGACAGATCCCAGCTGTTCTTTTGGCATGTGTAGGTATTAGCAACAAGGAAGGCCAATATATTTTCATTTATTTCTTAAATCTCTGCAGGATTTCAAATTAATTATACATGTCTTCTAACCAGTCACCAAAGCTGAGTCTGTCCAGCCTGCCAACTAGGCTCATGTCATTGCTGCTCCCCTGGGTCTAAGAGGACCTATGCTTTAAGCACACTGACATACCAAGAGATCTATCTGCCAACATTTCTCATTGACACTGCCCTCATCCTTGCTACCATCAACTCTAATTTAGATAAATGCTATTGCATTTCAACTCCTGACCTTCTAATATCCTTTCTATGCATTTCCTTACAGCAACAAGAAAGATATCAATAAAACATTCATCAGATCACAGCACTTTCTCTCTGAAAACTTCAAATGGTTTTACTTGCAAAGAAGATAATATTTAACATTTTACCATGATCCTCAGGGACCTTTCTGATTAACCTATCTCACCATTCTCACCTTGCATTACTCTTTTTTTATTCATAACACTGAAGCCTCACTGTGTTTTCCTTATTTCTGCAAGCCTTTCCTTTGCTTTTGAACACATTATTCTCTTTACCTAGGCTTGTCTCACTCATAATGAAACTAATTTCATTTCCATACATCAGTTAAAATGATACTTCCTCAGAGAAACACTCCCTCATACCTCAATCTAAATCCCCACTCCTTATTATGATAGCTTAGAGTACATAACTATTTTTTCTATACATACAATGATTGATATTTGCTTCCTTATTTGTATATTTCTAATAATTTCCTTCTATAAACTCTTAAGTGTTATTTTCCTCTGAATTTTCAGAGCCTGGAAAGAGAAAGGTTTAATTTTTCAGTGCATATT
Organism: Condylura cristata; assembly: GCF_000260355.1. Classification (NCBI taxonomy): domain Eukaryota; kingdom Metazoa; phylum Chordata; class Mammalia; order Eulipotyphla; family Talpidae; genus Condylura; species Condylura cristata. Next base: position 48,938,958 of record NW_004567103.1, read on the forward strand.
TATTATAAAGATTTGTGAATGATGAATAAGTTAGTTTTTAGACAGATGAGACAAATCTATTTCACTAGTCCTTACATCTTTAAGTGCAATAATAGTTTTCATTTATTTGAACGCTATTTATTAAGCATTGTACTTGACAATTTTGTGTGGCTGTCATGCAAAAAGTGAGCTCCATCATTAAGTACCTTATACCTATTCACTTGTCCATAACACATCCTATTCCTCCTCTTGAGCCCATCCTAAAGAACATACATTCTTAGCTTATTATTGATACCTTAAACTTTCTCAGCCATATTTGACATTAAGCCTACATACATATACCAGCCTTTTAAATTTATCAGCCTATTTAATTTATTTTACTTGCTATTACATCTGTCCAACTGAGATCCAGATCCTGAGATTGCTACAAAACACTAACTTTTGTCACCTGTCTTTATTTTGAGTAGATGGAAACATATTAGTGATTCATGTCTTCCTTTCCCCAATTCTTCATATCCTTTTGTGTATGACATGTTATACACAGAAGTTAAAGTATTTATTTTAAAAATTGCATTTATGGTATTACTATTTTTAAAGAAAAGTATTTTGAGCAAGCTTTCCACCTTTAAAATATCTGGCACCTAAGTCATTCTGTAGATATAATTCTTTCACATTGAAATTTTTCTCTCTCAGTAAAAAGACCTTAAAGGAACACTGAGACAGCCACAGAAAAGGCTAACACGAATAAGAAGGAAACAATGCAGAAAAGATATATTTTACCAGGTCTTTATAACAAGAATTAGCAATAATTAAACTGAGAAAAATAGTAAAGCTGGGAAATAGACTATATCTTAATATGTTCTGACTTGATTTTTTCCCCCCTGAATAGAGATTTTATTTTTTAAATTGATGATACAGATTATGCCTGGTATAGGCCAAATAATCCAGATTTGAGTTAGTCAGCCAGCCACAAGGCTTAGACAAAAGCATCCATATTGCATAAAAATCCCTAAATTCTTTCTTCCTTTTGAATTGACCTCACAGAAGTAAATATTTTATTTTAACTTAAATGAATACATCTGTTGTAGGAGATCAAGGTCACTTAATTTGCTCAGATACTTACACATCAAGAGAAAAGAGACTTATTAATGCTACCTGCATTTCATTTTTTCCTTAATTGTATATAATGTCATTTGTCATTTTCTAAATCTATTTCAGTAAGTTGTTTCTTTCTTTAGAGATGAACCCAGATGAGCATTTACAACTTTCCTTGGCATTTGTGTATATTATCTCATGCAAAATTCTTTTTTTCTGCTTTCTTACAATGCTTTCATCAGCAAATGTATACACACAATACATGATCATAATACAAATACACATATATATTATTATACACATCATATTAAAATAATATATATAGAGAAAAAATATTAGGGAAAACTTTCATTTTTCACATTTCCTTTTTCAGCTGTTATATTTGAAATACTCCATGAATATATTCATGAGCAAGTATTCTTTTAGAAAGATTAAAATACCAGAACTAGCTTTAAAATCTAGAATTGCAGCACTCTTAAAATAAATGCATTTAACATTTGTGTTTATGACCACTAACTGCTGGTACTGACAGTGACAAGCATGAATAAGTCATTTTCTCGAAACATGCACTTGGTTTGCATATGCTCTGAAGCTAGGGAGCTGGAGCAGATCTCTCAGCTGGTAACTGAGACCAACAGACCTCATAGCATATCCATTTCAACGTGACTTTGTTGCTCTTTATTTGATGTCAAATATCCAGTGAACTCTTTTGAAGGGTAAGTCTGTGTCTCTTGGTGAGAAACAGTCCCTAGGAGAAACTGACAGAGCTACTCTTGGAAATGAAAAGAAAGCAAAGTGGCACAAAGCAGTGATTGTTCTCAGTAAGAAAATGGAAATTCGGGAGAAAACTAAAAATGTAATATTTGTAACTTAAATGCTTTCACTCTATTTAACTAATTTTTCTTGGCTACTAATTCTCTTTCAGGACAAATGAGATTTAATGGTGACTAAAACAGAGACAGGTAAACTGACCATATTAAGATACTTAGTCTAACAATAAACTGTGTGACTTAAACTGGTGTGTCTGTACATATAAGCATGCATGCATTTCTAACTTAAACAATGAAGTATTTTCATAACTTTTAGCATATGGTATATACTTTCCAACATTTGATATGTCTTAACTTATTTAGTCCTTCTTCAACCTCTTAGGTCCTATCAACCAATTAATTTTACAAATGAGGCAAATGGTTGGTCAATTTGCTCAAAATCAAACAGCTAATAAGTGGACTGACTATGAACTCAGTAGTCTGCTTTTAATCATTGCTCTTCTTTCTAAAAAAAAATGGGAAAGGTACAAGTAAAAATGTTTTAACAATAGTTCTAGACAGGAACAGCAATATATATAGTCAAAATGGGAAAAAAAAAAGTTAGTTTTTTCATATAGATAGGTGAAGAAAAAATGTGATGAATATGGAGCTGCACATTTTTTTTCCACTAAGAAATAGGGTAAAAGTTGTAATTTAATACCACTGCTTTCACAGTAAGTAGTTTTCTTTGAGAGTCTTAAGGAATTTAAGTTTTGTTTGTTTGTTTTCATAAGTTGAAGCTACAGTCTGCTTCACTCCTATTGGCCATTACATTACAGAAACTTTTTATCTCAAGCTGAACAAGACTATAAAAGAACATTTTCAATTACATGATGATTATAGTCTAAATGCAATACGTTTATAATGAAATAAAATATTTCCATACACATAAATATCCCAGAAATGCATACATCAAAGTTTAGTGAGCAGGAGCAGAGAGTGTTCTTTTTCAAGCTGGTGCTGCAAAATCAACTATTAAGCCAATCTCTGTCTACTGTTTTGTAAACCCTTGAGTATAAAGAGGAAGGACATTTGACTTACATGTTACCTAGCCAATAAAAAGTTTGGGTCAGGAAGGGTTCAACCCATCATAAAGTTGCAGAACATATTTGAAATGAGAAATGTTATCTTTCAAACAAACTTGAATTATAAGGAAGAACAGACTTACTTTTTTTGTGTGTATATGAATGTTATCTTTTATATGCCTCTCCTTAATATCATTACTAAGGTTATATAATAACCTTTCAGGGTATAATAAACTATTTCATGGTATATGAGATAGTTTTTTATATTTACCTTAACAAGAAATATTAGGATAAATATCTCAACATTAATGTAGGTGCATGCTGTAAAGAATAAAACTTTGGGTAATGAGCACAAAAAGACAACTAAGAAGAATAGAAACAATGATCACCCCTTAAGAGAGGTGAAGGAGAAGGAAAGGTATACTTTTTCAGACGATTTATTTCTACAGAAACAAAGCAAAACTTGTTTTGTTTTACAAAAATTAGTAGGAACCATACCTAAATGAATGTAGAATGGCTGATTAAAGAGATTTGTGGCGACAATATAGTTCCCATTTGTCAATTTATAGTTGTGGAACAGCCAGGGATCAGTCCGGACAATATTAGCTATTTTGTATCTTTTAAGAAAAAAATTGTGCATCAATTTTGTTGTTTAGATCTAATGTACAACCATAAAATATACCTATCATAATTTTAAAGTTTAATCTGGGTATATGCATGTCACAGGACCAGATCAAACAACTAAACACTATCATCATAACCTGAAAAAATATACCATGTTCTATTTTCTGTCACGTCTCTCAAGGAAATTGATATAGGGTTTATAGAATTTTAATGGCTGAAGAACAAAGATCATTGAGGCCTTTGCTAGCCTTTAGGAGACCTCCAAATATACACATCAGAGAAATTTCCCCATAAATTACCTCAGCTTCCTGCAGCACTAAATTAGATATTTCATCAAGCAAAGTAGCTTACCACTTGCCTTTGCTCAAGACTCTGCCCCACAACTTCCACCAGAGATTAATGGCTTCTTCTTTTCCAGTTGTCAAATATTTTATCATTGACTTTCACTAGAGGAACATTTCCTCAAAGAAATTTTGGCAATATGAGGCCCATAGCAACCACTGTGACTAACTGGAAATCTTGCTATGGTAATGAAGGTATGAACAATGGAAAATTTTTGTAGTCTGTTCCATTCCTTTAGCTACTTAGTGCCAATGTATGCACTACTGTGTATATCTAAATCAACAAATACAACAGGGAACAAGCATTCATCACAGATATACATATTTTTAAAAATAGGGAAAAGAAGTTTCATAAATAATTTCAAACAGCTTTGATACTAAGCTTTTTCTCAGCCATAATCATTCATTGATATTATAAAACTTAAATACCAGCACCATTTGTAAACTATGGAAGGAAGGAGAGAAAACACTGTATGTGTGATTGTGTATAGGGAGAAGGGAAAAGAGAGAGGGGAGAAAGAAGAAAGATGGATAGATGGCCAATAATAGATATGTCTAGCTACTACAGTTATTTTTTCAATGATACTATAAATATCTTACTAATGTCTTCCCTCTGCCATTACTCATTCTGTTCCTTTCCATTAGAGAAAATTCAACTATTAGCTTGTCTTCACTTGTTGACTGAACAAAATCTTCACTCATGAATGTCTGAGATGGATGCACCCTTGTCTCTTGGAGACTGAAAGCATTCTCCATTAACTTTACTGCTAGAATGGAATAAACGTGCTTGAAAAAAAATCCCTTGGGTTCCAGTCTGTCCCTTATCTGTGCTGCACAGCAGAAACTACATTTCTCCCTCGATGGTTGGTATTCATTAACAAATAGACAAATTTTTAAAAACAGGCATTATGCTAAGTGAAAAAAGAAGCAAAGGACTATGTATTATGATTCCATTTATATGAAACTCTAGAAAAGGCAAACCTAATATATAGTCATAGAAAGCCTAACAGTGTTTGCCCAGAGCCAGAGTGGAAATAGGAACTTTAGGGGATGACGGAATTATTCTGTATGCTAATTGTAGTAGTGGTCACAAGGCCTACACATTTGTTTAAACCCATTAAAAAAATATATTTTTTAAAGATTTATTTATTTATTTGTATACATAACTGGGGTACACGCCAGAGGTGCAGGGGTGGTGAGAGGCTTCACCAGAGACAGAGTGGGGAGCAGAACAGGATGACTGACAAAGTACACTGCTGAGTGGAGCATCCTGTGGGTCAGGGGAGGTCTGCCACACCATGTGGATCAACTCCGGAGCAGGGATGGACATGTGCTGAAGTGGCTTTGGCTTCTTAGTGCTATGCTTTATTTAACCTGCTGCACCACCAGGGAGGGCCCCAAAAATATATTTAAAATGTCCTCTTTGTATATATCATCAAACTGAATACAATTCACTTTTTTTTAATTGGTTCTGTTCAGAAGCAATATTTGAGCTGAGGTGTACAAATGAGAGTCACTGAATATAAAAATAGAAAAGACAGAAGGGTAAGGAGGAAAGTTAAAAACTACACATGATATTGTGAGAATTGAATTCAGGACACTGTTAAGAAGCATCCTTAGTGCATCAATATATATCTGAAGAGATGGGATTCTATGTTTTTGATCATATACAGTGTTGTAAAACAATGTTACCTTAAAAACTATAGTAAATGAAATTTTAGAAAAGAGCCTATCATTTACAAATATGCATCCTCTCCCTCATCTTACTCAACATTTGAATATTGGTGAATACTCAACATTTGAATATTGGTTTACACTGAGGGTCCACAAAAGTATGAGGAAAACTATCTCAATATCTGTAAATGGATTTCATCCTTTTGACCAGACACGTCCTCATCATTGTTATATGAAGTGCCTCTTACTGCCCAGTGAATGTAACTTCATTTGTAAGCATCACCATTTTGACAGATTTAGTTAAGTTCTAAGTTAATGTCAACAAAGAAAAAATGATTGTTATATGAGATGGAATTTTAGTAAAAATTACTTAGCTTTACAAATGCATTCATTACTAACCACAGAAATTACTGAAGTCAGAAAATGTCACTTGAAGTTGTCAACTACATTTTATTGAATGTTATGGGGAAAGTATGTTATAATTACATTACTGATTTGGAAATTCACCGATATATTATTATGTATCCCTTATGAGACTCTGGGATTGAGTCTCTTTATGGTGAAAACATTTAGTCAATAACATTCCTTTTTGCATCCACAACATGAGGTGAATATATGGAAGCTGTTTCTGCATTCAGTCATTTTTAATTCTCACTGATATGTATGCAAAAAGTATTTCATTTTATGTTTTCATAAAATATTATTTTCTCTAAAGTATCAAAAAGAGTTCTACTTCTCTGTCAACTATATGTTACATTACGGGAGCTTCTTTTAATACTGGAATAAGGTTATCCTATAAAGAAATACAATAACAAAGGGTTTGAAAAGCAGTTTTAAAAAATTGTATGATGTGCACAAATTACATTATCAGATTCTGACTGGAAGGCATTGCTTTTTCAAACCAGAAATAATATGTATCATGATAGAATATAAGCTGTTAGAATTTTGAACAGTTTCATAAATGACATATTTCACCCTTTCAGGAAATTGAGGAACAGGTGTGTTAAATAATTTGTATGAACTATGCTGTCCCCAGCACTGAATCTTGACAATCTAATGCCAGCTTCCCTGTCACAATTTACATCTAAACATACTGGTATAGGGAGTAAATATAAAATACATGCCATCACTTAGACTTCCAGATAAAAACATTTCTGTTCTATGCATCTTCTGCAATGTGAAAGTCTTTAAGTCTTTATGTCTTTTTTTTTTGGTCTGATACTTGTCCTGAGGTTCATATTTACCTGTCTTTGTAATAGTAGACTACTACAGAAAGTCACATTGTTTTTTATAAGTTTTTATTTTCTAGAAGTTTTTAGGTTTAGAGAAATGACTGAAAAAAATAGTATGATCAGCTTTCACATACTCTCACACCAATTTCTCCCTATTAGGAAAAACTTACATTAGCACAGTAAATTTCATGTAATTAATGGGACAAAATGGATACAATCTATAGTTTATTTGGATATTCTTACTTCCTGTACTCATAAAGTCCAGTTTCTATTCCAGACTCCATCTAGGATACCATGCTACATATACTTGTCTTGGGGAGTTTCTCCTGGCTATAACAGTTATTTGGGCTTATTTATTTATTTATTTATTTATTTATTTATTGGATGGCCTTGACAGCTTTGATGTGTACTAGTCAATAAATAGGGTTTTGTGGGATGTTTTGCTCAAGATTATGTTTGTGTTATGTTTTAGGAACAAAAATCACAGCCTTAAAGTGACATTCTTATCATATCTTATCAAAGGTACATGCTTTCAGTATGATTTATTGATTTTGTTGTTGGCCTTGATCACCTGGCTGAGGTAGTGCTTGGTCATAATTCTGTACTGTAAAGTTATTTTTCTCCACCTTTCTATACAATCTTATTTTGGAGGAAATAATTATGACAGACCACAGTCAAAGCAGTAGAAACTTATGTTGTCCCTCATTTAGGGAGCAGTTTTCTATATAAATTATTTGTCATTCTTCTACATGAGATTTCTTCCTCCTAACCCCCCACTTATTAACATACTCAGTGGTTATTTACATAGGTATGGACTCATGAATATTCATTCTAATCTTTGGGTTATAATTCAACAAATTATTTGGTCCTCAAATTGTTTTAGATGTGGAGATTCAAAGCATCTTCAGTTGCCATTTTCCCTTTGACAACGCTCCAAATTAACAGGGGGATACTTTCTTACTTTCTAGAATGACCAGTTACTCCAAACTGATCTTTTATCAGTTGATTTGAAATAAAATACAACTGAAATCAGTTATCCAAGGAGCCCTTTATTCCTTTTCTAGGAAATTATCAGAAACCATTATCAGGGTAGTACCTGAGTCTGTAAGTTTAAGTTTAATCAGGGGTGCAGCATATTTTGTCCTGCCACAATATTTGCGAAATAGTACAAGTATATTATTAGTGTAAGGATTTTTCAATAATGTGCTGTGCTCTATCAAAATTGAATAGTGTCCCTTATATTTTTGGAGTTAAGAGATACTTGCTATCATATTTTATAAATATACTATAAAATATATCAAAAGAAATACCTTAATTTGCGCAGTTATTTACTCTACTTATTTTGTCTTGTTAATAAGGGTTTGTTAGCGTTAGCTACTCAAACTCTCCATTCACTTCCAGCATCCAAGAAACTGATAAAAAGAATGAACCTGAGTTCAGACACTTGGGCTGTCTGTTTAATTGAATTTAATCACATTTTTTAAGCTATTATGTGTTCTAGATATTCCATCATACTTTAAATTGGAAATGAGTTTCCAAATGCTGTGAAATTGATCCTCATCAAAAAGATTTTAAGAATAAGTAGTTTCTTCTAGCTAAAACTGGGTAAATGGCTCATTGTGACATGAGACTAAGAGAAGCATGTGAATTATAACAAAATCAGAATAGAACTTTACATTCCCAGATGTGAGCTATAGAATATATCTCTGTAGTGCTAGATTATGGATGTTCTCCAAAGATATTTCCTACTTAGAAAATGAAAATTTTGAAAACAATCTCTAAAGAGGCATCATTATTAATTTTCACAATTCTGGAGCTCCAAATTCTTTCATCTTTACTCTAAAAAGGTAAATAGAGTTAAATACTAAAACATTTGTTCTTTTTTCATTTGAATTAATCATGTTGATAACACAATGTATAAACTTGGCCTTTCATGACTCTTTTGCATGCTAAATTTGTTCATTAGTATTTAAATGAAGAGAAGGTAAGCATTTGAAAGTGTTTCAATGCAAATAAGTCAGTTTTTCTTTATTTTGTATTTAAGTTCTTAATAATTGCTATTTTTACTTTTGGAGAGACTATTTTCTAAATGCCAACTTAAGTGCTATAATTTAATTAAATATCACAGGAGACATTTCATTTTCAAGGAGTTGTATTCCTAAAATATAATTCTGTGTATATAAGTATACATATGTGTGCATGTATGTATCTAAATAAATGTCTATCTATTAATTTATGACCCTTCAAGTATCTATAAATATTATTGGAAAAAAAGTATATCATATACATTCCATCTTAAACTCCATTTTTTTTTTTTTAACCATAGACCAAATACAGTTGACCAGGCTATTTAATGTTTTTACTACTACTGTGGTATCACAGGTTGAAGTTACTTCATAGCACATACTTCATAATCAGATTTTTTTAAATTACTTTTGAGATATAATAGCCCTGTTATGGTCTTGACAATATACTTGATTGTTCTTAACCAGTATAACCTACAATTTAAATCTTAGTATTCTTAATTCTACTATCCTTACTACTAACATTAGAAAATTAATTTAGATGATGTTTAAGTTCCTTATAGTGATAGCATTCTATGCATTCTATGGTCAGGATACATTTTTTTATTATTATTATTATTCTATACTCTCTGTGAATATATGAACAGGATGCCTTAGTAAATAATTCTTCCACCCCTCTTACCACTTATGCATTCTTTCATTTGTGATTTTCTTCCCAAATGTGCAAAGGCAAGCATTTCCCAAAATAAGAGCGAACTGAAAAATCATGCTTTCAGTGAGAGGTTTAGGTTTTTCCCTCAGTGCAGGCAACAGCTTAGGTAACACTTATCATCTTTGCCAAGAAAAATAATTGTACTCTTTACCTAACTCAATTCCATAAATGTATTTTGGGAATAGGATTCCTTAATATTTTAAAAGCAATCAATAGTAGATGTTATCTCTTAGCTGCTCTATTCAAGAGATGGAACTTTATCTTCATTTTATGCAGAGTCAATGTTCTATTTAACTCTAAATTATTTATTATGTACCATTTAGGATATAGAGGAAGACATATTTAAGGAAATAAAGGTTATGAAAATAAATTAATTCTAAATTATTATTCATGTATGTTGCACTTAGGTCTTAGATTAACTTTGAAACATTACTGGTTAGAAATCAAGAATAGCAAGTTTCTTTTACAGTAAAATCTCTAAGCAGATTTTTGAAACTATGGCATGGAGTGTGATGAAATTAGTCTCTGATGCTGTGGCTGCATTTCACAATCCAGAAGTATGCTGTTTGATTAGGATACAGCAGGCCATTGAACATATTCTGATTGTGACAATAAAAACCTACATGGTGCTTAGTACAGAGTGACATCCTAGAACATTTTGTTGAACAAATGAACAAGTACAAAGTGAGTTAATGCTTGAATCACTCAAGCACACAAACTGCTTCATAATGTTATCACTCTAGATAGATGCAGAAAGTATAACAATACCTCCATGAAATCTAAAACTTCATTGTTTATTGTTATTTTGTTTGGTTTTAAACTATATTTCTAAGTACACTAGCAAAATGCTTTAAACTTCCCCAAGGAAAGGGGCTATGTAGACATATAGTTTACGACTACATAATTTTTAGCAAAATAAACTAATATTAATTTTGTTAGAATTCCACTGAAAATTCTCTATTAAAAACTCCCACAGAGTTTTCCTTTTACATCCTCCAAAAATACAGACATACTGTATGTCAGAGTAATTTATAATCAGAATTCTTTTTTTTCCAACTCACCCACAAATTATTGCAAGCAGAAAGTCTTTTCAAAAATAGAAAATTTTGAATTTTCAGCTATAAAATAACCATGGTAAAAAACAAAGCAATACTCAATAAGAGTCCTAGCATGGTAACATAAATAACTAAGAAATAAGCAATTAGGGCCCTCCCTGGTGGCACAGCAAGTTAAAGCACAGCACTGAGAAGTTAAAGCCAGCCCCAGAGGTGACCCGCATGGCGTGGCAGACCTCTCCTGACCCAGCAGTGTACTTCCTCAGTTGGCCTCTTCTGCTCCCCTCTGTCTCTGGTGAAACCTCTCACCGCTCCTAAGCCTCTGGCCTCAACCCCAGTTCTGTATGAATAAATAAATAAATCTTAAAAAAAAATCAGCATTAGTACAAACTATTACCAAAGCTGGACGTACAGAGATTTTCACTCCCAGGAGCCATTCCAAGTTTCTAGATCACATTTTTCTATCTTCTTGTCAGAGCATCCTCCAATCTGTCATGGTTTTTCATTCTTTCCTGGTTTTTATAAACCTGACAGCTCAAAAGAGCATCAGTTAGATATTTTGTAAAAAGTTCTCCAGTTTTAATATTTTAATATTTTTCATGATTATATTAAGGTAAGAGATTTGAGGCAAAATTTCATAGAGGGAAGGCCCTTTTCTTTGTGTCAGAGAGTATCTGAAGTTACTATGACTTCTCTGATAACATTAACCTAGAAAGGTGGTTAACTACAACGTTTACCAATTCATTGTAAACTTACTATTTGTCTCTTACCATATTCTTCTTATCTGGAAGAAAGCACTAAATCTTAGTCAAACCCAGAGAAAGAAAAATTAAACTTTACCTCTATAAACAACATGTTTCTCTTCCATACTTAACACTTACTCACTTATTTATCTCAGGATGGACTTGTAAATACTTATATTAGTCTTTGGCTAATTTCAATAACATTATTACTTATTTTGTTAAGTACTTCCTTAATTTCTATTATGACCATGTGCTCCAATCACATATTTTCTCTGCTCTAGCCTTAGAACCTTCTATTGTTCCAGGAGTTATTTCCTTTTATTGTAAAATTATATTTAGAAACTAAGAACTGAGTATGTTCATTGCTGCTGGATGTCACTGATTTTATGCCAGAAATTGGATATAGTGAGGATGCATATACTGAGAAAAAGTAGGGGAAAGTACATAGAATTCTTGTTAGTAAAAACACAAATTTAAAATAATAATAACCACATAAGAGTATAGCTTTATACTTTGCAAATTGTTCAGTTTTTGGTCCCATTGCTTTCATGAACTTATTTTGACCTAATATTCAGATGGTATTTGAATCTCTAGTCTTGACATCCACCCTGAGATTCAGAAACATCTATTTTCTGATAAAAATCAATTTTATGATCCCAATTAATCACAAATTAGCATGTTAAGAACTACTCATATGGACCACACCCCTGTCCTACTCACTTAGACATTCAAGAGAAAAATCTAAAATTAATTTCATCTCTGCTCCACCTGCTTTTAAAAATACGTAAATATATCAATATTTACCACATTTTATAGTGTTACCCCTTTAAGATATTTGTTTGTTTATTAAAATTTAATTTATTTATGTATACAGTGCTGGGGTACAAGCCAGAAGTGCAGGTGCAGTGAGCGGATTCACCGGAGACAGAGGAGTGGAAAGCAAAACAGGCAGATAGATGAAGTACAATGCAGCTGGGTGCCATGCCATGTGGATCACTTCTAGGGCAGGGATAGAATTCGCACAGAAGCCACTGCACTACCTTGCAGGGCTGCCTACTAACCTGCTGTGACACCAGGGAGGACCCACTAAAATATTTTAAAGTTTTTTTTTTCTTTTCATCCTCCTGCTACTGCTATTTCCTTCAGTGATCACTGCAGTGTCTCCCTTTACAAAATCTCTACCTAACCCCCCTTTAACTAGACTTGAACATTTCAAACATCCTCATCACATAGTAGCTAGTGTGACTGATATAAGCCTAAGTTGTAAACTTAATATTCATCTGCTGCCATAATTATTAGACCTCCCATCACAGTCAAAATTAAACACAAAAGTATTTTAATGATCTAGCCCTGTTTATTTGTCTAGTACCATCCCCCATATTCTTTCACTTATCCTTTATATTATTCCTACACACACACACACACACACACAATATTATCTATCTATCTATCTATCTCTCCCTTTTATATTCTCTCTCTATATTATATCCTTTATATATCCTATTGTAGTCCTATCATAACACATTTTTTCCCAAATGCATTACCTGTTTTATGCTTACATTAATTGGTTAAGGCAGAAAACACCCTTCCTTTATTTCTTCACCTAGTCTATGATCATTCTGAACATTCCAGTATCAATTCGTCCTAGAACATTTCAAGTCCCTCAATCAATTAAATATCCAACTGGGTCCCCTAACACCCATGCCATTTGTTTCTCCTAATAATAACCACATTTTAGTTAAGTGACCTGCTCATATCATCTACTGCCTTACTACAGTGTGAATTACTTAGGACAACAGACACTGGTGCCTGACTCAGTCATTGCTTTTGCAAGCATTCAGCAAGTCTTGACAAAATCAGGAAAAGGGAAAGTGTAATTTCAAATCCACTTTTTGCCCCCTAAATCATATTATGCCCATTATGTCATGCTAATACCCTATCAGTAAGATTTTATTAGGGGATTTGTTCAATAGTAAAACATTATTATTGAAATAATTACAGAAGTTGTAGGTCTCACTATTTTATATATTCCCAGATTTCCATCTGTTTATAAGCAATCACCCATTCTTTTCTGTAGGATAATTTCACCTGAGACATTTAAGAATGCAAAAAGGGAAGGAGGTTTAAGTCATTCATTTTCAATGCATGTTACTTTGACCACCTCTCCAACTCACCTTTTATAGCTTATATTAGTCAAATTATCAATTCCTTATAGTAAATCTCTGTGTACATAATTCTATTGATTCTGTTTTTGGGAGCCTGGTTGGATACTTCACTTATTGAGGGACTTGAAAGTACTAAATAAATAAGGGAAGTACGACAGAAACTATAAAGTTTTTCATTTCTAAACAAAGTTTTATCATGTATATTAATACTCATTGCTCACACAGTAATAATGAATAATGATTTACCTAAGCTAAAGTGTGAAAACTAGCATATAATACTATTTTCTCAGAAAAATTAATACTATGCAAATCAATCTTTCTGAGGAAATAATTTCCTCTTTGAGGGAAGTATTATGACAGTTTTATAATACTCCATTTTGCTTTGTTTTGACTTGGACTTTTGTTTGTTTTGTTGGATTTGGAGGGGCAGAGATTCTTTTTGTGAAGACTCATAGAAAAAATTCTATGGATGAAATTACCATAACATTACATAACTCCTTCTAAATTCTCAATCATTTATGTCATAATAAGTTATACTAAAAGGACTATAAAAGTATGCTCATTAAATTATCATTACAAGTCTAAATAATATACATGTGAATGTTATTTTTAATCCTCATTTACATTGTCTTTTTTCAAAAGGTGATTAAACATATGATTTATATGCCTGATATATGCTTTTACAAAGAAAGAATATTAGAAATAAGGCGCTCCTATGAGGTTTGGTGACAACTGCAGGTTGAATAGGTATCTGTTCTAATTTTTGAAAAATCAATTTTCAAATTGATTTTACAAAAATTGAATTTACAGAGAGAAATTGTGTTAAATATATTTAATTGAATTTGTTCCTACAAACTAATATTGACACAATACCCCTTACAATAGCTTCTGAATTATTACTGGTAATGGGTGACTTCTATAATAATCCTTTAAATATATCAGAACCCAGAATAAACTCAGTCAAACATAGGCCCCAAAGGGCAACCAAGGGGTAAGGTGTTTTTTCTGATGGGTCAAGGAGGTCAAACAATATATCTATTTTGAAATGATGTGACAATTTTATAGATAATTATGCTAATTAAATATCCATTAGCATTTACTCTTATGACTGGGCTAATTATCCAGTTCATTTGCAGAAATGAAGTAAGACTGATAAATGGCAATAACTCATTTAATAATTTGCTTCAAACTTTATCTACTTATTTCTTTTTAAGAAATTTTTGTTTGAGTTTAAATACTTAAAACAACATAGTCCTAGAATATGTTTGTGATAAAAAGGTACACAGGATTCTCTTTCTTCCTAAGTAGCTTTATGATCTTGTGCATGTCACTTTACTCTTTGAACCTCAGTTTATTCATTTATGAAATGAGGGACAAAGATGGTCTAGACAATATCTAGTATCACTCCTAACTCTAAAATTGTATAAGCTTCAATTACTTTCCTGTATTTGATGACTATTTTCAGATATCAAAGTCCCTATATCATATCCCAGAATTTATAGCAAATATTATTCTAACATTTTCACAGTATTAAATCAAATGACTTTTATCTGTGAATATATACTTAAGTTGTCTATATAAGTTATATATCATATATTTAAGATTAAATAAAAGTAAACTTTAAATAACAAGGTACTTAATTCATGCAAATTTATATTATATAAAGATCATGGTGAATGACTCTTTTCTATGTCTTCCAGTTTATAGGATGACATCCACAGGTCTCCTATGAAGAAAAATGCCCTGATTGAAGGGCAAATAAATAAGGGTTATGATTCACTTTAACCAGCAGTAGCTAAGGATTGAGCAATTTAAAATCTGTGAATTCCAGCAGTATCAGAAGACACTGCTGAGGAGCAGGATAGAAAACTATCAAATCTAGAATGTCTTAAACTTAGTCATGCTAGAAGCCAGGGGAATGGACTAAATAATATCTTGACTAATAGATGAGTAGGCTCTCTCTGTACTGGAACTGTGTGTGGGTTTGCTGAGAACTGGCCAGTATATTCTATATTCCTTCAACTTTCTTCCTCCTGTCATTTGTTGAGACGATTCCAGTTGTATGAATATCATCCATAAATGTTCCCTGCACCACTTTGTGTTTGCATATCTAGAATGCAGCTGTTGAGTACCAAATACCATGTTTGTTTCATGGGTTTATGTGCAGACATTAAGTCTTCGGAGATAAAAACTTCACATTTAATCTCAAACATAAATTAAGTCTAGTGTTCAAAATCAGTATATATGTTTAATAAAAAAGAAATGATGGCTAAGTGAGTGAATTTGATACTGCCTTCCAAAGGAAGTTGCTTTGTTTTATGGAAAAGAGCTCAGAGAAAGAAGAAGAAGAAGAAAAAAAAACCTCCATTATTTTAACTGACTTATAAAGTGGTTTTCAGTGGTAATTACATGTTAGGATCTGGTCAACTTTACCCTATTAGCTTTCCTTTTTGTGGCTGATTTTGTTATTATTCACATAGTTAGATTTCATAAACATGAGAGTAAGCCAGAGTCAACTGAAATATATTAGAGTTGGAGGGAGGGAAATAGGAGATACACACAGTGGCAGGTGTGAGCTGGGAGAATAAAGAGAGCAGCAGGTGGTGAAAGTAGTGTCTATAGTCAAGAAAGATTATTTAATTAAGGCACAGTGATAGCAAGGGACTATTAGAACTGCAAGCATTAGCACACACTGGCAAGCATCAAAAGCCTGGTGTTTATAAATCACTTGGTCCAAGTTAGCTCCAGAACATGGCCAATGTGGAGGTGGAGGTTAGCAGATTATAGGCTAACATGTAAAGCTAGATATCGGCAGCTCATAAAAAGAGTTTGAATTTACAAAGAGAGTCTAACTTTATAGAGAATTTCCTTTGGGTAGAACGTCTAGATACTTAACAATGTCAGAGAACATAAAAATCATGAAATTATCCTGTAATGTACCAACTATAGAGTGATATATCATGAACATTAATATATATATTAATGGAAAATCAATACTCTCTGCTTGGCATATTCAGAAGTTTTGTAAAAAATTAGGATGTGATGTTTAATTTTATGGGTCAATTAACTGGGCCACTAGATGCCAGGATACTTGATACTTGATTAAGATTTTTCTGGATATTTTGGATGATTTTAACATTCAAATTGGCAGAATGAATAAAAACAGATTCTTCTCCCTAATGTGGGCACTCTCCATCCAAAGCAGAATTCCTGGACAGAGTAAAAAGGTGTGTGTGTTTGTGTGTATGTGTATATATATATATATATATATATATATATATATATATATATATATGGCCACTTTTGAGCTAGGACATCACTATAATCTGGCCTTCAGACTCAATGGTAATGTTAGTTCTTTCTCGATCTTGAGTCTCCTGGCTCATCTGAGTCTCAGGCCTTTGGACTAGGACTGGATCTGCACCATCAACTCCACTACTATCTAGCTTGCCAAATGTAGATCTTGGGATGTGTCAGCCTTCATGATCATGTAAATCAATTCCTTATAATAAATCTCTTTATATATAATTCTATTGGTTCTGTTCTTCTGAAGAAGCTTGATGAATACAGAAGGGATTATGTTAGCCAGAGTAGATGGCCATCTTAAATAACTGTGTGCTAATTTTAAGAAAAGTTATAAGCAATGCAAATGTCATTTTTATTATGCAGAGAAGACTTCCTTATTCCCATCAGAGCTTTAGTGAGAGACAAGCTTCCCTACTCTTTCCTAAGGATGAAAATAAGTGATGTATTACTTATTTTTCTACAGTGGGTTGTTATTTTAGAAGTAGATGACAAGTAGTTCCATTTAGGTATATATGTATGGGTATTTCATGTCATGATGGCTCTGTACTGTCTTCTATTAAAGATATTGATGTTGTATTTATTCCCCAAAGCTTATACTTTTATTTTCTCTAGAATTTCTGTGATTATATGCATAAGGATGTATCTTTATTATAAAATTATCTTTATTATAAAATTAAGATGCAGCAGTAAGGCAGGCCAATATATAAATAAGGTATCTGGTAATGTATAGAATTTATTTTAAAAATACTGGCCAGCTATATATAGGATCTCAAGAATAGTGAAGAATACAACATGTTGGTGATTCAAATAGTCTGAACATTCTGTAAGGAGTTAAATTATGCAAAGAAAATGAAGCATCAAGAGAATTTGGGGAGAAAAATGAGCTGTGAGTTTGCAACAATGTGTCTTGGGTGACTGAAGTCAGGACTGCTTACTGCCTAATGAATTTCCACCCACCTTTTAGAGGCAGTCACCATTCAGCCAGTGGACTAGAAACCTAATCAGATTACTGAGTTGCTGAGGAGAATAAATATAAATCCTGGTTAACATTTTTCATTTGTAAGTATTTCTATGAGAAACCCAAACATTCACATTAGTCAATGAAAATATTAATATTTTGTGTTTTTATTGGCACTAAGATAAGCCTGAGAATCTGGCAAATGCACATCATTCTCTCTTCTTTCATTCTCATTTAATCTCTTACTAGGAAGAGATCCTTCCCCCCCCCCCATAGTCTCAACATTGGAAATTCCGTAGGAGTTAATATTAGTTGTTTTTGTTCAACAGTAGAGTCACTGTTTTCTAGTCTATGTCTCTATACCTCTCTAGTTGACTATGCTTTCAACTCAAATACCTTCTTCATTGTGACTTATAGCAAAGGCATACCTTGTACTGTGTCATAAGTATCAGGCAAGAGATGATGAAATGAAGTTAGGAATGTAGTTAGGGCCAGATCATACTACATACTGTATATCATGCTCAGGAGCTTAAACTTTATACCTAAGGCAAACTGGAGCCCCTAAAGGGTTTTAAGGAGGTTGGGGAATACAGTGAAGTTTTTTAAATAACTTAAATGCTATAACTGAGAAGAGTGAATATGAGAACAACACTGGAGAATGGAGAGATTAGTTTAAACATAAATACAATTATGTAGACAAATGATGGACAAAGTCTGAAGTGCAGCCATGTTATAGATAATAAAAAGCAACACATTATGAAAATATTTAGGAATAAAATTTTCTGGTCTGTATTATAGAGAGGATCCAGTAAAAGATGCTTCTAAGATTTGTTTCTTTATTGGCTGGTAGAGTAAAAGCACAGCAAAATCTTTAATGAAAAATTATGAGAAATGGGACTTAGATATGTTTTACTTGTACTGACTGTGAGAAATCCAGGTAAAAATGCAGAGAAGACAAGTATATATTTGCATCTGAATTCAGAGATAACTGATGAGAGATGACGGATGGGGACATATGATTTTTAATAAAATATGAAAACACTCCAAAGAAACAAGCAATACTTTCCACAAATATAATTACTATACAGTTGATTCATGAAGTATCCAGATCAAAAATGAAAAACAAATAAGTGTCCAGACATCCTCCCTAATAATTAACCCACAGAGGGTTATGAACCATTTATATTTGACTTAAATAACTGAAATTGAATTAGCAATAATTTCTTATTCTTTTAAAAATTATTATTACTCTAGTGGTGACTGCCTCGATGATAACAATTACACATTCCACTCAACCATTATTTGAGAAGTCAGTATAAGCTGGTGAAGGAAGAAACAATTTCTAGGTCACACACACATAAATACATCATGGATATGAAAACATGAAATTATTGCAAAGATGCAAGTAATGTGAATCATCATTCACCAATTACTAGAAAGTGACATAAGGATTTGTTTCCTTAATGTAATTATCAATTATACCATTTTATTCTAGTATTTATCATTCTGCCAAAGAGCAAATGTGTGAGTTTGAAAGGGTAACACAGAGAAAGTGGGTTCAAGAGGATGTACATTATTTTGGAAAGTAGATATGGAAAGTAATGAGTTTTACGAGAGGTAGAAAATGTGTACCTTTGGCAGAGGCAAATTTAAAATTCTTCTCTGTCGACAGACACAGGTGCCTGACAGTTTATTACCAACTCTTTAGAAACAATCAAAGGAATATGAGAAAAATAAAACTACTGGGGTGAAAAAAATAGATGAAAATTATATGGAGCTGCCAACCAGCTTTAAATTTTCAGCTTAGCAAACAACTTGATTATTGACTAAGTTTAGCAGAAATGAAAAACATTTTTGGAGATTCAAGTCAGGAAGATAAATATGTTATACCCATCTGGAAGGCACCTTTAAGAAAGAAAAAAAATGGGTTTGTTCAGAAGTACATAATCCAACTGCACAGACTTACAGAGAATGAAATAGAATTGAGGGAACTCTTTGGAAAATCTCCCTACAATTATTTTACAGGTCACTAATTGGGATTTCATAATGTAAAAGTCTAGTTTTTAAATAACTTAGAAAATTAACAACAGTAAAAGACGCAAACAAAACTTACAATACTCCTGTGATATAAAGGCTTTAAAGGGACACCTATGAATCACAGCTTTATGTAATTCCCCTCCCCTAGTGTTTGAGCAATAACTCTGACTTGTTTATAATCAAGGGAATGTACAAGGTAAGGGGATGCACATGTATAAGTGTGAGTACACAAGGGTGTGGACGTGTCTTGCCAGCATCCTAGCTTTTAAGAAGCAAAATTCTATAAGTATTACAGATGTAAGTAAATGAAACCTATTAACAAGTTGAGAGAACTTGGAAGCAAATCCACTCCCCCTTGAATCTCCAGATAAGGACCCAGCCCATGTCAACACTTTGATTGCAGCCTTGCAGAAGAGCCTACCAAGTAACACCTGGTCTCCTGAACATGCAATGATAAGATAACAAGTTGTATTGTTTTAAGCTACAAAATTTGTATCAATTTGGTTATTTAATCATAGAAAACTAATGACTCTGGGCCCTCCCTGGTGGCAAAACCGGTTAGGACGCAACACTGCAAGCTGGGCACAGTCCCTTCCGTGAGAGTTTGATCCCTGGCCCCAGAGGTGACTCACAAAGCACAGCAGACCTCTCCTAACCCGCCCGCTGCTCCCCTCAGCAGTGTACTTTGCCAATCTGCCTATTCTGCTCCCCACTCTGCCTCTGGTGAATCCTCTCACTGCCCCTGCACCTCTGGCCTGTACCCCAGTTCTGTATGCAAATAAATAAATCTTAAAAATAAATAAATAAAAAACATGATTTTAAACCATTCTGAATAAAAATATATGTAGAACATCTAATTCCAATTCCTTAGATTATAAACTGTGATTAAAACTGATTTAAGAGTTTTGTAAAGACTAAATATGACAATTTAGTATTGAACTACTACCAGTTCTGTATGACTGAAAAATCAAGTGTTTATTTTGTGAATATAACAAAAAGAAAGGTTATCCCTGGAATGGAAAAAAAAAAAAAAAAGTGTTCTGCTGCTGCCCCCTGCCAATTTCTGTCCCAGGTGATCTGGGCTCTCTGTTTTAGTTCTGACAAATACTAGACACTCACACTCCCAAAAACACTCTCCAATTCAGTTTTTCAGTATTTTATGGCCTTATTCTTGACCAGGCTACTCTGATAAATGAAAGTATTTCTCAACTTCTGTCCACAGCTTAGTTTCCCCAGAGGGAAGATGGGAAGATTCTCTTGGAAATCTGTATGCAGGAAAATTTGGAGGAAATATTAATTAAATCAACAGCTTGGAGATGTGAAAGAAATAAAAATGGGCAAAGGAAGAGCTAGACTGGGATGCTGTCACAACCAAAGCCTCTGGAGCTGTGATGGTTCTGGAGAGTTTTCTCCATCAACAAAATCTGTGAGAGTCCCACATAAAATAGTCATTGTACTTAGACCATCTCTGAAAAGTGGTTTGTTACTACATGAGAGAGTTCCTTTCTCAGGCAAGAGCAAACTTCAGGAGAGAATACTCAGCTATCAGCCATTAGTTGTCATCACTCCCAGCAGTAGGTAGAGTAAGTTACTTAACCCTGAAGAACTATGATCCTTTCATAAATAATTTATATTTTAAGTACTTCAAATGTTTTAACATAATAATACTATAAAACAAATAATGTAGTCATTTCATATTCTATTGGAAAAGTAGTTTGAAGTATGAAAGTCTCTCATAACATCTAGGTAATTGTTTTGGTGAAGAAACAGATTTTTATTTTTTTCTTTCAAAATTTCTATGAACTGGGGCCACACTAGTGGTACAAGGGGATAAATTGCAGCACTATGAAGCTATCCACAGCCACTACAGAATGAGTTAGATCACCAGCCAGGGAGCTGACCCACCTGGTGCAGCAGACTTCTCCTGTACCTGCCCACTGCTCCCCTCAACAGTGTGTTTCAGTCCATCTGCCTGTTCTGGTTCCCACTCTGTCTCTGATGAATCCTCTCACCACCCCAGTGCATTTAGCCTGTACCTCAGTTCTTGTATGCACAAGTAAATAAATCTTTTAAAAAAAATTTATGAACTGATAGTTTAATCACACATGATCAGGATATAGTTTGCAAAGGAGAGTTAAACAAACCTGAATATATTATACACTATGCAGTGGGGGATGTTTGCTGATCATGTACTTAAGTATTGCACTGTATCAAATGATTACAAATATTCCTAAAAGCTTACTCATGATTTCCATGTTTACTGCATTAAAGACAGTAAACAGTTCACTGAGAAGTACTAGATTTTTATGCTTTTCAGATTCACTGCGGTTTGATTAGAAATGCTGGTTCAAGTGGTCATCTGGTTCCTGTGTTTAAAATAAATCTTGTTGGTGCAGCGGGTTGAAGCACAGCACGGAGAGGCTAGGGCCACTTCCGCATGAGTTCGATTCCCGCCTGCCCCAGAGGTGACCACATGGCGTGGCAGACCTGCTTCCCTCAGCAGTGTACTTCGTCGATCTGCCTGTTCTGCTCCCCACTCTGTCTCTAGTGAAGCTTCTCTCTGCCCCTGAGCCTCTGGCCTGTACCCCATTTCTGTATGCACAAATAAATAAATCTTTTAAAATAAATAAATAAATAAATCTTGAAACAATAAAAAAAAATAAACAACGATGGTGACAATGATACAATTACAGTAATGCCACTATGAAATTGCTGCTCTGCTGAGAATACATTTATTTTTTTCTAATTTCTTAGTTTTAGGCTCAAGTGAGTTGAAGTTCCCTACTTTATATTCAAGTCTTTTCTAAGCTATTTTAACCACAGCTTTTATAAGGAAAAGACATCTGTTAGTCAAATTCCACTGTTTCATTCAGGTACTATTTCTTTAGTTGCTTTATAAATTTTATACCCCCCCTTCATACTTATGGAATATTTTCAGCCCAACACTGTGCTATTTCTGAATCAAATGCCATCACAATAGGTCAGTTTTCAAAGCATACTCCTGCTGAATTTGAGTCAGTCTCCTCTCAAAGAGTGTCATTCTAAAGTTTAAGCTGCAGCAAGTTCAAAAGATGTGAAAAAAAAAAAAAAAGCTAGACAGGACTCTTATATGTGTAGTGCAGCTCCTATTAGGTCTTCTGAACATGAGAACTATTTTGACAATCCACTTGAACTTCAACTGAGTGGCAATATTATTCTTATTTGCTGGAAAGCAGTTGCCCATCACAGGCAGAATGTCTTATATAGTGCAGCTTTTATATTTGCCATTGAGTACCAAACTAATGTCTTCTATACAAGCTGTTCATTTGCCTCCAAATCACAAACACAAGAATATGCATAAAAACGACCAGAGACAGGAATTCTGTTTCTACAATGAACTCTGACCATTCCATCAAAACAAAGACTCAACAATGACTAAACTACCTTGGAAATCCAAACCTTCTGGGTAAGGAAACAAAATCTTTGGAAATTCCTACCACATCAGAATTTTACTCTAGACTATGTGGAGAGGTACTGATCATGTACATAAATATTGCAGCTTAAATAATATCCAATTGGGATTCCTAGATTGGAGAGAAGAAGCAATGATGCTACTTTCATGTGTGAAAGGATTCTCACATAATGAACTAGTTATCCTGACTTCCTAAACATCTTTATGTAATTGAATTTATACCTGAAAAAATAAGGGCTGTTACAAATATTATATATATAAGCATCATCATCATGTAAGTATTTTCCATGTGGCAATTACTGTTCAATTTTTTTTAAATTGAACTCATCTAATCTTCTTACGAAAACAAGTACATAGGCATAGAAAAGCACCTTACATATGAGGATTTATATACATACATTCACAAACACATATGTCTGTCATACTAGTAAGAATAACTGTTGCTGAGAACTATATTGATTTCTCATTAACAGACACTTAGGTGATTAAATTATTCATCATTAAAATAAGAATCACCTTAACTGAGGGAAGGAGAAAGAAAAGGAAATCTCTTTTAAACTCACCTGGCAGCTTCACATGAACTAATGCTATTTGCTTTAAACTTCGGCACCATTCAGATAGTTAAACAAAATTATCAGTTTTATTTAAATCCCACATTTATAGTCATATGGTTTCTAAGGCAAAAAAAACATCATTAAGCTGCAAGCTAAGATCTCACTGTAACTTTTAATTTGCTTAGAAAATTTAACAAACCATTGTTTCATGAATATGAAACTGATTAAAAGGACATTCACTTACATCTCAAGAATATATAACTACCCTATAGAAATTACTGATACAGGTTGGCTCATTCTAAATACAGACCAAGGTCGAGGTGGGGGGAAGGGTTTTATTAGTTAGGTAGTTGAAGCACAAAAGAGAGAATATAATAACCTTTTTTTGACCTCTTTCTTCCATTCTTCTGTTTGGTGTTCTTTTCTTCAGTCCTACATCTAAGTAATTCCAATAAATCCACCCCGAAGAACTCAATTTCAGGGTTTAGAGAAATGTGTACTGTTTCATTCTACAGTGATAAAAAATGGCAAGGTAGAGCTTCCCTTTCAATCCACTTGACCTAATTTTCTTTCGGGCTTATAAGGGTCAAAGTATTTCCAGAATCACACACTAGTGTTGAAATTCTGGGACTAATATGCATGCCCAGCATCTGGTGAAGAAAGAAACGTTAATGTGTTTCCCTTGGAACGCTAGAGATTCTAAAACTAAACTTAAGAGAGAAACTGCAAGTTTAAGAGTGAATGCATCAGAGACAGGAACACCATCCATGGGAAGGTGATTGAGGTTGTATCAGTGGGTTGAATTCTTTAATAGAAAAATATGATTATAAGACAAGGAATAAAAATCAAATTACTTCTGTATTTACTTCAGAGATTGCACCTGACCCTCCTATTTATCTTTAGAAATATGCAATTTAAATGCTTCAATAATAGTTGTGATTTTCGGGCTGAAAACCATCTGTAGAAATGGATTCATCTGGCTATGCTGTTATATGTACCAACAGAGGCTTTAATGGCTAAATGGATTCACTGATTTAATTACAATTTGCTTCCGTGGTCATTCAATCAATGGATGTTTATTAATCTCTAAGTTAGCTAACAATGTTCAAGGTACTCTGTTAAACACAAAGGCTAAGGAAATAGATTTTTGTTATCATTCATTGCTGGATGTTAAAACACATGGAATATCTATTAAATGCAGGAGTCAAACAAATAAAAAACAGGGGTTAAAGACTTAATGATAAAATCACTAAAGAGTCAGTATTTTAGATTTTATTAAACAACAGTAAAGGGAAGAGAGAGGAATAAAGAGAGGAGTATATAGAACAAATTAAATGACTTACCCAAAGTGAAACAGTTAGTGTTGAAACTGAAATCTATATGTTTCTTCTCATCCTAAAATCTATGTTCTACCCAGTAGTCCATGAGTTTGGGAGTTACGTTCCTTCTAATTGAGAAATACCATAGACTAACTTAACTGAAGTCTGGATAGATCTTAATGTCCATTTCAGATCTTTCAGAAACTCATAAGTACAAACTATTCTTAAAATACGACCAATAAAAGCAATATACTGACTACATAAAGTACGGCTGTACTTATTTAAAATTATTTATACAAATACAAGCACACAATTGTGTGTATATAAACATATTTCAGCAAAAAAGAAAAAAAAAATCCCAATACTCTCATAATAGCCGTAATCTTTGGGAAGAGAAGTTAGTCATTACAGGGATAGAAAAGCAGATTTTCAGTTTTATACTCTTCTGCCCTATTTTTGACTTTGTTGACATACCTACATACTGCTTTGAGAATTAAAAATCTAGTTTACCATGCTGAGTGAGATAAGCCAGAAAGAGAAAGAAAAATACCGGATGGTTTCACTCATAGCAGGAGTATAATGGACCAGGCGAGAAAATAACAA
>NW_004567103.1:48964908-48982940 GCF_000260355.1 Condylura cristata
TGCACGGGACTATGGTGGTGGCACAGGGGTGATTTGGTGATGGGAAACCCATGGGGATTACAATTGAGATGAAAAAAAAAATGTGAAAAATGATGTAAAAATAAACTTTTTAATAAAAAAAAAAAAAGTAAAAAAAAAAAATCTAGTTTACAATTAGGTAAACACTGACACATTAACAAAATTGTATAAACATAGGTAGATTTTAAAAGTCACATGACATAAGGTTTTAAGTTTTAGTAGAAATCATTTTAAGTTAATTTGCTGTGCAACTTAGACATGATCTAGTTTTAAGATCCTTGAAGTCTTGTGCTTTCTTGTTTGGTTTAATTTCTCCTCTGAGAATATTTGCCACATGGCTGTGACTGATGGCAATGTAACTTCTAGATTTCAGCAGAAAGCAATGATTTCCATTTACTTTCCTTTATGGTTATGAGTTCACAGAGAGCTGCAAAGTGCAGAATGAAGAGGAAATATTCTATTTGACAGGAGTTTATAGTAAAAGACTGTCATCCTTTAAAAGGAATCCAGTAAATATTTCTTTAGTTTCTCTGATAACTTCACAGTGGTGTATAGCAACATGATTCCTCAACTTATTGTTAGCCTTCAACTGGATGACAATAGTTCTGACAGTTAAAGACAGGCCTTCCCCCCTTGCCCAGAGAATTAAAGAAATTGTTCATTAATTTATCCCATGCCGTGGAGGGCCGTCCCTTGCAGTTCCATGCCATCCCATGCCATGTATCCCATGCCATGCCGTCCAATGCCGTCCCATCCTGTCCCGGCATGTACTGGCCCAGCCCAGGCCATGCCATCCCATCCCATAAAAGGCTTTAACTCCCTGACTATTATGCTCACACACACACACACCATCATCATCATCGTCATCATCATCATCTAAACATGTGTGAAGCTATTCAGATGAATTTTTTAGTTTATAAATATTACTATGGTTTCAAGTATCACTTTAATCTTCTCCCTGTGGTATAACATTGGGTGATATGAAAATTTTCTTTGAGGTTATAGTAAGTGATAAATTTATGAAACTGATTAGTGCCCAGAATAGGGAATATTTTACTAAAGTCAAATTCAAGGAATAAGATTAACTATAAAAAATGTGCAATTTGATCTGAACACTACAAATTTATTTGTAATAAATTCCATTTGGACTTATATAAGAGAAAAAAATCATTTGAGAGGATGACTCATTTTCCCATATTGTATCCAAAAAATTTAGTTATGTACATTTAACTTGTTTTTGATACAAGGAATTGGTGTAAAAAAAAGTCGAAAAATATATTTAGTCTGCCATTTTGATCTGAATAGATACTATTTTTGGTTGAAGTAATTAACACTGTAGTGAAGAACAGAGTAATTTATTTCATCACATCATTCTATTCTTCAGGTTGCACTTTATATTTGTCAGCTATGGGGTAAGGGAAGAGAACTGAAAGCATTTCTAAATGTTACAAGAGCCAATGATCTCCATGCCAAAAAATGACCAACTATCCTCACTGCAAAAGCCCAAGTTGCACTTAAAAAGGAATTAATTCTGAAAGAGAAAAGTAATGAAAAATGTAAGCAGCAAAGTTTCTTTACTAGTAATGCCACCTCATTAAACAGTCAACTATGTGCGCTTTGGATAAAAATCATTAGTTCTTCTACTCTTTGTGGTGTGTTTTGTTTTTTAAACTAAGGACTCCTCACAATTTATAAAATCTACAAGTCAGCTTTCTCATTTTTTTATAACAGTTTATTTTTACATCATTTTGTACTTTTTTTTTTACCACCTCAATTGTAATCCCCACGGGTTTTCCATCACCAAGTCACACGTGTGTCATCACCATAATCCCATGCACTTTCCTCCTCACCCCCCCCCATTTTTGATCCCATTCCCCACTACACCCCTGCAAAATGTCTCTGGTATATGGTTGTTCATTATTTTTGTTATTTTCTCGCCTGGTCCATTATACTCCTGCTATGAGTGAAACCGTCTGGTAATTTTCTTTCTCTTTCTGGTTTATCTCACTAAGCATGATCTTTTCCAACTCCATCCAAGTTGCAGCTTTCTCATCTTACTGAGAACTATATTGAAAACATAATGCAACATTAAAAAAAAAAAAGTTGTGTTCTAAACAACGCTGATCACTTATATTTAACCAAAAGACTGATGTTTCAAAGAAGAGACTACAGTGTCTGAAACTGTTGTCAAATTCACAATTACCATTAAAAAAACTTCTGAAAATCCTTTTCAGAAAAGGAATGAATCTCAAATTCAGGCAATTAATTTTTCTAAAAATCACACATCCCTTTACACCCTTTACAATAACTTACAATGAATACAGGAAACTGACTTTTCCAAGAGTAACCTAGTCTTCCTGTTTTGCTTTATTATTTTTTATGAGGTAATCTAGACAATACAAGGAATCTTTTAACCCCTTATGACAAGCTATGCCACCTCTGTCAACAGACACAGTACGGATGGAGAGGTAATGCTCTGAAAAATCAGACTTTCCACACTAACTTATGTTATGACCTCCCTTTTTTGTATAATCGTAATATCAAAATATTCTGAGCAACCTTCAGCTTACTATTGGATTGCCTCAGCCTTATGAGGCGCTACCTGGCCCTGACAAGCAAGTATTGCACCAGGGTGAGAAATTCTGGTTGAAGTCAAAAGTGATTTGACAACTGGCTGATTAATAAAAACAAATGGCTGTTACTACAAGGTCTCTCTCACTGCCAGAACAGAGGAAAACCCAAACATTATCACTCTAATATCTCATATAGCCTTCTATTCAGTTTCTAAAGAATCACTCAAATTTCCTACTATCTAGTCTTTAGATATGGATATTCACCCAAGTAGTCTATTCAGAGCTAATCAGGTTTTCTACCATCTAGACTTCAAGAAAATTCACTTAAACTTTCTAACAAGTTTTTCAAAGAATCTTACCTTAATTTGATTTACAAGAAATTTCCTCTTCCTGCCCTCACTTTACTTTACCCCCTAGGATGTCTCTATGAGAATGAAAGTCTTTAAATAATAGATAATGTTTAAGGGATTTTATTTTGGTTAATCTTCACTGTGGTAAATACAGCAATATTAGTCTTAAACTTTGTGAATCTATGTACCTGTTTTAACCTTGATAGACTGATTTTAAAAATGTTATAATCTCAACTAAAGGTCAAAATGACCCCAGACTATTCTTAGATAAAAGGTGATTGTGATCTCAGCTCATTTCCTACGCTAATGTCATCCCTCTGCCTGCCTGAAGTGTATAAAATAAACCTCTGCTGAAGGCACAGCAGGAAGACTTGCACCCAACTCCCATTCCCATGTCTTCCTTGCACCCCCTTTCCTTTTTTTCCCTCTTTCTAAGAATCTCCACTCACTGACACCATTCCCACCTTGAGACCCTGCCTGTTCTGTCCCCCAATAATACACAATTGGGGACAAAGAGTCTCCAATACCCTTAGATAAATAAGTTACCTGGGGGACCCTCAAATAATCCAAAAATGGTTATATCATTTACACTCAACATTTCAACCAAAGAAAATGCCCTTCTCACAGGTAAAGAAAGATTTTGCTCAAAAGCACATTTCTTGTCAGTATTATAAACAGTGCAGAGTAGAAGCAGTCATTGTGAATAACTTTATGGTGCTTTATTGTGGATAAACATTATTTTCCTATTGATTTGGGAACAAAGTTATAGATAGATATATTACTATTATAGCCCTTAGTAGTTTAGAAAAAGAGCTAGCTCATATAAGTGAATTTCATCCTAGGTATTTCAGTTTAGAATTTTAACCAACAGCAGGGGACTTACTTCCCAAGAAAAGTTACTGGAAATTTGCTTTTAAATTTAAAACATAAGCACATAGCTGCATACTAGTGTAAATGCTATAGTGAGTATCATTGCATTAATGGAAACATACACTGTTGACACAGTTTAAAAAAAATCCCACTTTATAATGTTGAAATGGGAAACAATAGACTATATCTGCATGATGAGGAAATCACAGTCCTCAGATGTAATATCACCTCTCCATGATGACCACTTAGAAACAGTTAGTCGTAAACTTGAGCTGAGAGTACAAAATTCCTAAGCATTATATCATCATTCTTTCCACTAAATTAGTGAGGGTAATGCTAACATTTGGATTAAAAAGGTAGAAAAGTTTAAAGGCACAGGTAAAATTGAAGTGTACTGTTGTTTCATGCCATAGACGTGGGTCAATTCATCTTGTCAGTGGGAGATTTCTGGTTAGCAACTTTATTCTAGTATGTAGACTACCTGCAGTTCTGGGCATCTTCAAATCTTAGCTCCTGAAGATATTTTGAGAGAATCACCTCCTTCTCAATTAGCTGTAAGTGGAAGTAGCACAGGGGGTGAATACACAAAAGGAAGGTTTTGTGGGATACAGCCAGAAATGATGATCATTACTATTGATAGCATTCCATTAACTAACACCAAATCCCTTAATAACAAAAGAGAGTCAAGAATATAGTCTGGCTGTTTACCCAGGAAAAAGAGAAAATAGATTTTAGTAAATATCTAGTAGTCTTAACTTCATAGTATTAATACGCTAATTTGCACAGACTACTTAGAAAAGACATCCTGTATCTCAGCTGAGTTCTGCAAATCAAAAGATAATTGGGTAAATTAATGTGCATTAACATCTAGTAATCTTTAGTACACCACTTTGCTACTTGATGGTGTAAGACTACTCTTCGGTGCCCTCGCTGGTGGTGCAGTGGATTAAAACACAGCACTGCAAGCTGCTTCAGTTCAAGTTCCATCCCTGGCCACTGAGATGACCCTCATGATGCAGCCAAACTCTCCTGACCCATCCATTGCTCCCCTCAGCAGTGTATTTCATCAATCTGCCTGTTCTGCTCCCCACTCTGACTTTGGTGAATCCTCTCACTGCCCCTGCACCTCTGGCCTATACCCCAGTTGCTTTTCTTAAAAAAAAAAAAAAAAAAAAAAAAAACTACTCTTCAAGAGTGCTATAGTAAAGACACCAGAATCTATGCCAAATTGATATTTGGTAGAATATTATTATATATTTGATTATCTCCTCCAGTCATCAAACCACTAGTGACAACTTGTACAGTGGTTTCCCTTCTATGCCAGTCTGAATGTAGGAACTCTCCAATTCTGTGTTAATTTACTTCCAGGTTGCATCTAACACATAGATGCAAGGTGAAATAAAGTCAGAAAACCACTTTAAAAATAAATTGTTTCAATCAGAGAAGACACCTGTTCATATGTAGTGCTACATTTAGAAATGTCAACATATACAGTGGAGAGTCTTTTGAGCTAGGATCACAGGTCATTTAACTTGAAATTCAAAGATGGAAGCTACCTTGAATAGAAAAAAGGTTCACTACGTGTAGATAAAATGGATGGATAAACTCTAATATTTATTTACCAGGAAAACAGCATATTTTTTAAACCATCCATATTTCCTTTCTGTTTCATCCCACTGGGGGGTGAGGGTGGGGAAATGAGTTATCTTGTTTTATTCTAAGTACCCTAATACTACACTTTTGAAATTACTGTGTTTTTACAATCTTATACAGAGTTGCACAATCTTGCGACCCAATAATTCAAATCCTCCTTCTTTTCCTTGCCACATAAGTAGGAGCCAGGGTGAGTGGGGACCAGTATTCTTAGGGGTGCCATTTCTCTAGTAAAACCTATGTCCTATTAGTGGGAGACAGGTAGAAGAAAGGAGCCCCCAATTCTTCCACTGTACTGAATGAGAACTTAGGTTGAACAACAGGTAGTTGGACAGGATGAGAAATGCTGATCACCTGCATCTCCTGGGACCATTACTCTCAGTAAAAGTTGGCAGGAAGCAGCAAAGCTGAAGCTATGATGTTCACTATCCCTGTCTAGAGTGATAACCGGGCTGTGAAAGAGAAGACTTAGTTGAAACACTACACACTCTCTAAGTTCTTACTGAATTTTGGAAGATTCTCTTGAATATAGGTTTTTTTATCCTCTTGCTTTATGCTCTTAAATTCATTTCTAGAGATTTTATCTTTTCTTTTTTAGATCAGTTTCACTGGAGAATAATGTGGTCTAACCCCAAAATGTCATAGTAGAAGTAGAACTCTCTTCACCCTCTACTTTTTAAACACATAAAAATTTTGGATTCTGTTTAATTCTGCCAAATTGTACATTACAGAAGCCATTTCTCCAAATGTTATTTGTAAAGGAATTAAAGATTCCTCATTCCCAATAGAATGGAAAATTGACTTGCCATTTTCTGGTAGCAGCAGTTCTTTCCCTAAATAAATATACTTTATATATTCCCTCGATGCAAGCTTAGGACCTGACTGATAAAGCAATGGCAATGAGGGAGTGAGCAAGAGCTTTAACTCTATGCTTCCCCAGATTCATAATTTTTTAAATAACAAAATAAAGTTTCCCTAGAATATGTATATGTTATACACCAGGCACATCAAGACATGGTAGCAGTTTTCAGTTTTAATTACATTTCTAACTGTTTTTCATTTAAATCTTACTACAAACCTCCTTCATACCACCTGTTTATTCACAGTCAGATGGGAAGTGGGGAGAGAAAGGGAGAAGACAGATATCATGGCTTAAGTAAAGTACTCTTAATTTTAGGCATTCAAGAATATGGTACATGTAAAACTGCTGTCTGTACTCAAGGGAATGAAGTAATATATCAAGAGATAGCATGAATATGTGTTATCTAGGTCAGTTTGTGTTTCACATATAATACTTTCAACAATAGGCATTAAAAAGCCCAAACATAAGTGCCTCTTATATTCTCAAATTGCATAGGTTTGTAAACCACTAAAATTTGGGTACACTTTCTAAGGAATTTACAAAGTGTCATTTTCTGTACATTTGTCACAGAATACCCAAAAGTGCTTATTTAAAATAAAATTTGTTACTATTATTTTATCATTATCTATGGACTGAGAACATGATGTGCACATTTAACAGATCCTCTTGGTGATTTCAATTCATACTGAAGTTGGCAGCTCTGTAGTTGATTTTGTGTGAGGTAAGGTTCACTGATATGCTTTGCTGTGTAACTGAAAAGAATGTTGGGCTGGACATCAGGAAAGGATTGCACTGCACTCAGAAGGCAATGATGGCTACATAACTTGTTCTTTCCAAGCAATGGTATGTTCATTTATAAAAGAGGAAGATGTGCATATCAAACAAGATAAATCACCTCAACAAAACTACTGGGCAACATAGGACATTATTTTACCAACTGAGAAATAAAAATTTTTATTTTGTTTTCACAATGACTAAATATAGCTTACAATGGGTATACAAAGTAAAAATATTTTAGAAAAGCGTAATTACATAGTAAAACATGATAGTTTTAATATTTATTTATAAAAGAAAATGCTTTCAGTTTATTTCAATAGGTGACTTAGGAACATCAAAATATGCCCAAAGCTTACATTCTGATGGGTATCTTAAATAAATTCAGTGAATAAAATAAGTTATGGGTGACTTGCAATGATTGATAATAAGGGTATTAATTATATTCTTAAATTGCAGCACCTGCATTTAGTCCCCAAAGAATAGAATGACTGCCATAGCAAGCAATATTTATCAAAGTGACACCAAAGTCACAATATATGGATTTACTTTTCACCTACTAAAATTTACAGCCATTGATTAAGCCATGTGATAAGACATGGAGGACATCCTGGAACTACTGTATATCAAAGGACAACTTTGAGACAGTTTCCCCTTGAAACATCTGTAAGTCACAAAATTCCAGAGAGTCTATATCTGCATATGGTGTCGATGACATATTGTTAATGTGTGAATCACTTATCTGTCAAAGTCCTCCACCTCTCTACTAACATCCTGTATTATTAGAGGTACTGATAATTTGTATTCAAGGAGAAAAGGGCATTTACATTAGGTAGAATTTTCCTACACAATGCCTAATGCCTATTTTAAGGATATTTCATGTAGAAATTTATGGGGTGAAATACCATCATGACCAAAAATGAGTGTGTGGGGGGGGGGGGAGGAGGAGGATCAGATATGTATAACCTTAGTAATATAGCTAGGCCAAATGTCTGTTTCAGGCAACCAGAAATGGTTTCTTCCATGTATGCTTCCTGTTGTAAGTTAACCATATCGATGCATGAACAACATTTAAATCATAAAATTCTAGTTTAGAGACTGCAGAAATCTCCAAAAGAAAGAAAATTCAGATATCTTTAGGACAATCAGCTAAGGTAGGTAAAGAGAGACTGATGATTCTTGCATAGAGAGACATTTGGATTCATATACTAGGAAGACAAAAAAAATTGATACTCTGTGAACTTATTCACACAATCTTCTCCTTTTTGAATAAGGAAAGAAACTGAGACTCATAAAAATCATGCAGCTTTTTGGTAGCAGGACCCAGATTCCAACTCAATTCTACTAATGTATTCAATTTTGTTTTGATTTATAATCAAGGCTAAGGATATTTTAACATACCTGGAGTAATTTATACATTCCCTAAGCCTAAATTTGTAAGACAGGAGATGTATATATTTTATTTTAAAGCACCTAATTTATGACTTTCACTCATTTGGATATACTGACAGAAAAATTACTAAAATTCTAATTTTCCTTGAATGCTTAGTTATGCTACAATTTATTCAATACTTTATTATTTCTTGTTTTCCTAACTGTGCTTATCACGATATGTCATATTTTATACCTATAAGTACACCCCTTTTCAATAAGAAGTACATATCCATATACATGTGCAGATAGGTAAATTATCTTTTTTTACCTCTGTACCCTTCCACAACACATATATTAAACATATTTTCTTATCTCTCTAGGACCAATGGATAAATTTCATATATGGCCTACTCTCTGAAAATATAGTTAGTGAATTAGTTCTTCAGTAACATGATGCTTAATGGATTATTAAGCAACTAAATTGTGGAATTTAATTTAAATGAACTCTTGAACAGAAACTACGATACCAGCTGGCTGGAAAATTTAACAGGCAATCTGGGGAAGTATAGTAGGTGAGGAGAGCGGCCTCAAAAGATATTAAACAACTTTTAAAGGTTTTTTGACATACTGAAAATACTGCTCAAAAACTGCAAAACACTTTTATATGTTAGATACCACTAGCAAATGGGTGAAACTCATAAGCATATGTTCTTACCTTTAAACAAGGGTCACAACATACTTTAATGCAAGGTTCTAAATAAATTATAAATTTATAACCAGATGCTGTGTGGGTAGATAAAAACATGCTTTTAAAAAGCTAACAGCCAGCTCATTAAGGACCCAGTCACCTTCTGCTTTTCTAATAGTTATATCATAAAACCCCAAAGAAAATAAATATTGTGGGAAAAGCAATCACAAGTTAATTAGAAGAAAGTTTACAAAGGAAAGTGAAGTGAACAATTTGAGAACTTAACCTCAGAGACTGCAGTCTGTGTATTAGATGTCAAAAGGTAATGATGCATTCTTACTAAACAATGACCAAAACCAGCATTTTGTTTTAGAAAATAAAAAAGCTAAAAGTATCTTCCTTTCGGAAAACGTATTTGAAGTAACACTTAATCCTTAAAAATAAAACAAGACTCGTTTTATTTTAGAGAATAGAGGCTTTTAAAAGGTTTACATTTCTAGTGGAGAATTAACAGATTTTTGTGAATAATGAAATAAAATGAAGAAAACGAAAGGGAATGTTGAACGTGCTAAGTGTGAAGTGTGGCTAAATATTAACTTACAAAGCACCTATTGAGAATGACAGCTACAACCATGGGGTTGAACAGATAACTAATCAAGATGAAAGGACTAAAGCTCAATTAGTTTTATGTCTTGGACTTCTTTAGATATACTGGCAAAATAATTACTAAACCTATTAACTTCTTTTTTAAAAAGATTTATTTATTTATGCATATAGAACGAGGGTACAGGCCAGAGGTGCAGGGGCAGTGAGAGGATTCACCAGAGATAGAATGGGGACCAGAACATGCAGATTGATGAAGTACACTGCTGAGGGGAGCAGTGGGCGGGTCAGGAGAGGTCTGCTGCAATTGTGGGCTACTTTTCTGGCCAGGGATTGAACTTCTGCTGTGGTGCCTACAGTTAGCTTAATAGTGCTGTGCTTTAATTTGCTGTGTTTTAATTTGTTGCACCACCAGGGAGGGCCCTAAACATTCTAAATGTTTTTGAATGCCCAATGTATACTAGTATTTATTAAATACTTTATTATTTCTTATTTTTCTAATTGTGTTTATCCTGATATGCCATATAGAGAAGAGAAAGGAATACTGCAATAAGAAGCAAAAAATTTACAAGAATAGGGTTGCACTATTAAAGTCACAAAATAGCTTAATTTTACTCTTCTGAGTAAAAGATACAAGCAGGATGAACTATTACATGCTTCTGAGCCACAGTTTCCTCACCTAGTAAGGGAGTTGGAGAGTCCCACTAGCACAATCAAAATTCTGTCAGTTGGTAATTAAATGGTTGACTGCTTTAGTGCAATTTGAATGGACTGACAGAAAAAAAATTCAGATTTCAAAGGCTTATTTAGAGAGCAGGTGGCTGGGCAATGGCTTAGTTCTGCTGAAATTATATTTGGCAATGATACTCAAAATATTCTCAGCATACAAAAAGTCACAAATATTTGCACACATGCATTCTATCTATAGAATTGGCTATTCCAAATACCATGACAACTATCTTTTTATTTTCATGAAGTTCTCCTTGCAGCAACCTTTAAAGATAAAAGATTATTATTAATTGTCAAGACATTCCTAATACTAGCTCTGATCATAATATTAATTTGGAAATGCCAGTGACAACACAAAGAATGATTTACAACCAGGGCAAGAGTCAACTGCAAAAGCAAAGAAAAGGCAGAATCCATTTTCTCAGGCAAGAAGGTCCTGCTTCTGCTCTCTTCTGCATGATGACAACATTTACAGTTAAAAAGAGATATACTTAATACTAACACAAAGTGTTTGGAGTAATATTACTAAGTGGGCAGTATAATTTTCACAAAAATATGAGGACAGATAACAAGGAAATCAACCCATAAATATAAAACATTTATGAATTTGCATACACTAATACATTACCTATTAAGAGATACAACACACACTGATAAAATAACAGAAAAAACTAAATTTTCTGGTGAACTTTTATGAGAAACTGATAGGCACAAGTATAATATGAAGAGATGTAAACAACAGAATTGATTGTTATATTTATAGAATTTTACACAAACATATTTTAAATATGTGTATATATTGGAATATATGGGATATCTGAAAAAAATTCTAGGTACTATACCTCAAAGAAATTAATATATATATATATATATATATATATATATACACATATGTGTGCGCATATGTCTGTGTGTATGTATTTATATATGTATGTGTGTGTGTGTGTGTGTATATATATATATATATATATATTATTATTATTATGTTGGACACCATTCTGTGGCCAAAATGAAATATCATCTCCTTGCTGCTATGTGTGTTTACTGAATGAGTTCTTGACAATGAAATGGAATGCAAGTGAGGAGTACCACTCTACATCCTTTAGAGAAGTTAATTGCCTTAGACTTGCTTTCTTCTTTTCTTTAAGCTGAAATTTAGACAGGAAGTAATTTTCATTCCATGGAAAAGGAAAGTATCTAGTAAAGAACAGAATGACTAGGAAAGAAGACTGGTTACCTGAGCAACCTTGTGGAGGAGAGATGTCCCACTGGCCTAAGACAGGCAAATTTAAGTGAGTGAGAAATTCACTTCTATCCTATTTAAGCCACTTTATCTTTGTTATAACAACTTAGACTTGATGCTAAAAATGTTTTTCAAAGGATTTAAAACCTCTGGGAAGATGTAGATCTTTTCCAGTTAATGCAGACATGCCTATATAGGATTTCAATCACTGTGGTATTATAAAACATCCCACGCTCTCTCACTAACACATGTATTCTACTGCCAGCAAGTTGATGTCAGGACTATCTAAATCCTTTTATCTAAACTACATTGTTCCCTAGTTTCAGTTCTCCCATGAATCAAGATTGCACTCAGATGTTTAATGAGAAAAATGCTGTTTCAAACAAAGGCTAGCATTTTGCATATCATAAAAATTACATGTATATACAATTAAACTGCCAAAAGGATCAAAGTTTCTACAAAGCATTTAGATTAGTAGACAGCTTCATGAATTTCTACCTTAAATAGATTAAGCTTAACAGTTTTCTTCTAAGTAGAGAGATAATGGATAGTAACTTGGACCTATAAAAATGTACTTGCTATGTTGAACACACACGAGCAAAAATGTGTTGATTTTTAAGTGTTTTAACTTTGTGTTTGACATTGTGTGCTTTACATGATATCCTTGCATGGAGTTAATAATCTCCATGCATTTGTTAAATTGAACTTACAGCAAGCCATCTTACCTTTGAAAAATGTTCCTATAAAGAAACTGTTAAGTATATTTATCAGATGAGTAAACTGACAGAGGGAGATCAGATCACTGGCTGAGGTTCCAAGTTGTGAAGTAACCTCTGAAGACTAGAAATAATTTTTTAAATGCTCATATTTTCCCAGTGTAAAACTTATGACATAAACTTTTCATTTGCCAAGATATGGGGGCTTAAATAGAAACTTCATGAGAAACTACAATGCTTGAGTTGATATCCCAGTTCTGCTGCTGACTAGCTGTGTGTACTGGGGCAAGCTATATTTTTAGAAGATACAATTATTTTAGTGGACTTAAATGAAAAAATAGGGAAGCATTTAATTTGTATCATTTAAATAAACTTAGAAATATACAAATTAAAAAATATATAAATCTTTTAGTAATTAATCAGATATTTATAAATTTGTCATTCACTAACAATAAATTTGGTGATTAGCAATATGCAGTAATATATTTTTATTAATAATAATTCACTAGTTTTTTTAATTAGATCAATATATTTTCATTTATCAATATTTAGTATCTCTTTTTTCTCTCTTTTTTTTCCATTACAAAGTTCCTTCTCCTGGTCTCTTTAAATAAATTGCATACTTATAAATCAGAGCATTGTATACAAATTTATTAACAAATAGTTGTCAAAGAATGTTACATTTCAAAGAAGTGATACTAGGTCTACTAACAGGTTAAAGTAAAAGAAAAGTGCTCATTATTCACAAGGAGCTTGTGATCTTACTTGAAAAAAAAAATAATATATCACATAGAAATAATACAGTATTTAAGAACTGTCAAGCTGAGGAGGAAAGCACATCAAGTAAATATAAATTCAGAGAAAGAGTTGATTAGTGACAGTAATAAGCGTTCTCTGAACCACAGGAAGTAAAGGAAAGGCTTACTATCATCTCATGTAATGAACCTATTTAAGTATGTCCTTTAAAGTAGATTACTTAGTTATGAACATCTGTGATCAATATCAGTTTATTTTAAAACCATTCACACATAGTACAAACTTAATAGGACTTATATTTTGACCTTTATACTATTTTGTTATGGACTAAAAATCTCCCCCATTGTTCCCATGTAAATTCCCTATTGTATAATATGCCAGCCATAGTCAAAGCAGGAAAATAGAAACTCAAGTTGCTATTTTTATGAAAACAGAATTTTATGCTGAGAATTAGTTAAATGGGTGTTAGAAATTTCAAGGGAATACATTAATGGAAAAGGATAATAATTATACTAAGTAACAAACATCTAAGACTTAGTGATCAAAAGGATGAAGCAAGTTATCAGAAGTTAACAGTCCTGAGGTAGGACCCTCAGATCAAGAACCAAGAACAATGGAGTCAACACTGAGGGACAATGTTCATATATCTGGAATCTGAAAGAGGAGCCCTACGTAGCTGGGCCCAGGCTCAGAGAGAGGTAGACCAGCTGGCTTATGCTAACATTGTCTTCAAAGCACTGAGAGGTGTGAAGGGCCATTCAGTGAAGGTCCCACACTGGAGAAATACCAGCCAGAACAGCAAGTAAATAGTCTTTTACCTTATTTCAGTGTCCCTGGAACAGAACTGACTGGGGAGTCAACTGGCAAAGAAGGAATGTGGTTGGCAGAGTTCCAACCCTATCATCAAAATACTGAATATGGAGGGTAAAGGCAAAGCTGAGAAATATGTTTAATAACTAACACTGTTATGCTCTAAGGTAAGAACTAAAATGTAAACATTTCCTAATAAATTTTCCATGTAAGAATGATCATGAATTCCTTCCCACATAATTTTATTATATTCCATTTAGTTTTTGTTATCTCTCAGGGGAGAAAAGAAAGAAAGAAATTCTTAAAAGGTGAGTGAATATAATCATCAACTATTTAAAAGCTAGCACTGAAAAGATGAAAATATTTTGCCTTCAACACAACTTTGTTTAGAGAGAGCAAAATTTTAACAGATAAATTATTGTAGATAAGAAATTAAAGACTAAAAAATATCCATATGTGTGCTAATGAATACGCAAGACTTACCAGATGATATAAAGGAATACTAAGTAGTAGATGATGACACTAATGAGCGGCAGCTGTGTAACATTTTGCATGATTTTCCTACTCTTGTACATGAAGCAGAAAATTCCCTGGATATAATAAAGGTGTACAGTTGAAGATTCCCTAGCTATAAGCAAGGTACGCAGTCATTTTAAAGCTCTGTTGAGGAAGGTCCTATTTTCAGCTACACCTTGTAAATTTTAAGAAGCACTCTCAGGCCCTTTGGACCTTACCCAAAAACCTAAGTTCTTGGCTACATGGGCATCCTTTAAGGTAGCTGTGAAATAACAAGAATATATGTATTCTGATTATAATATATGTATGTGTGTATTATATACTATGTAGTATAATATTCTAAGACCCTTGAAAATAGGATTGCTAGGCAAATCTTTTATTCCAACACTTAATCTTTGACCCCAGTTCCTGACATAGTTTCTAAAACCTTTGTAATTATCTGAAGGATGGGAACATCTCACAACAAACACTTAATCCCAAATTTCTTGGGATTTCCTGGGTAATAGGACTATCCTTTGTTTTATTAGGTGATTTTGTGAACTCTTGAATGGAAACAGGTCACCAGAAGACCAATGGGTAATGAGAAGCATGGGGCTTCTGGCCTAACCTCATTCTCGGGAAATGAACTGAGGCTGGAAAAGGACTCAACTCTCCATCACAGATATGTGATGAAGCCCCCTTAAAAAGTCCAATAGTATAAGGCTTGGAGAGAGCACAGGTTGTATAGGTTGATGAATATATCCATGAACCAAGAGTGTAAAACATGCAGCTCCATGATTACTGAAAAATTTCATTAGGGACACTTCCATAGTAACCCTATGTATCACTCAATATATTTCACCTGTAAGCTTTATCATAGTCTTAATTTCATAATAAACTGCCAAACATAAGTGTTACCTGAGTTTTGTGAGCTGCTGGGACAAGTGATTAAGTCCAAGGAAGAGGTCAAGAGAACCTCCAATTTGTAACTAAATTAGATAGAATTTGTGGGAAGCTCAAGGCCTACTACTTAAAATTGGTGTGTGCAGTGGGAGAGCAGTCTTATGGGACTGAGCCCTTGATCTATAGGGAGGGTCTGCACAAATTATAGCTACAGTCAGAATTTTTTTTTTTAAAGATTTATTTATTTATTCATACAGAACTGGGGTACAGGTCAGAGATGCAGAGGGTGAGAGGATTCACCAGAGACAGAGTGGGGAGCAGAACAGGCAGATCAACGAAGTACACTGCTGAGGGGAGCAGCGGGCGGGTCAGGAGAGGTCTGCCACGCCATGTGGTCACCTCCGGGGCAGGCGGGGATCGAACTCGTGCGGAAGTGGCTTTAGTTTCTCAGTGCAGTGCTTTAACCCGCTGCGCCACCAGGGAGGGCCTACAGTCAGAATTTAATTGAATTATTGGACACTTGGTGTTGCAGGTATGAAATGTCAAGACTTGAAAGTAAGGTAACAAGGTAGTATGTGAACGTAAAGGAGAATGTATGTTTCTTATGCAGTAGTCAAGTATAGAATGGGGAGTAATCAAAGTAAATAGAGACATTACCCAAGATGTATGTTACCTTCTCTATAAAGTGAATCTAGAAATAACAATCTATCTTCTCTACTACATTCTATTCTCTAGAAGCAAGTCATTAAGTCTAGGCCACACTCAGGGTGAGGATTCCACATGGGTATGAATACCAGGAGGCAGTTATGTTTGCAAGCCATGATAGAGGCTGGAAACAATGTGATGGTACATGTTTCTTGCTGTGATGAAATTTACAAAAAGAGTTGGTTTCAATTTTTGAAGACTTTGTAATCCACTATTTGAAACAACTTTTTGGTAACAGACCTGCTAGTACTATATGTTTAAATAATGATTATTACACATCAAATCAGGAAGACTTAAGAGTCATTTTCTGTTCCATAATTATTCTTCCCTCAGTTATAGTTTCCTGAGGCACATAAGTGATTGATTTTGTAGATCAATAATGTTACCTCTGGGATAGTAAAAACCGTTTGTGATCTTTAGGGTTTTTCCCTTAGGGTACACGTTGACTGTCACAATTCCAGGCAATCATGACTTCACTTAAGGCAAAGGAAGAAAAAAAAATGGCACTAGAAAACATTCTTCTTTCAGGGAAGAAGGAAATCACAAAAGGTCTCTGTTTAAATTACAATGATCCTCCTCAGGTCAAAGAAAGACTGAGATAAGTTGACAGGCTTACTATGAACATGATATGACTGTGGGAGTTGGAAAATGAAGGTACGTTTCCCTAGATCAATGGATCTTCATCTATTGAAAAATCAGATCTTATTAAGTAAGATAGGAATATAAGACTATGGGATATATAATGGACCACCTGCCATACCTTCAACCTAAGTTTCTGAATGATGGCAAGTGTCTTTCCTGTCTTGTATATTTTAAATTCAAAGAAACTGTTAGTATTTTAATTTATTTCTACCTTCTATTTTGTCATACTAAATTATTAGCTGCAGAAAATAAATGAGGCTAGATGAAGTAAGATGAATCAGAGGCCTTACGGCAATAAACTAGCTTTAATTTTTGAACTGTTAACTTGTCTTACTTTTAGACAAAAATATATTGAGACAAAAAAAATAAATTATGTAATGGGAGAAACTACAGAGACTTTCTAGATGAGTTGTTAATAAGTTTTTAAAAAAATCTTTCCTTTCTAGAAGGTTGTTGTCTGGCCTATAGCTCTAGTCCTTTTCTCATTAAAAAGTCTGCACCTAATATTTTAAAGTTGATTTAATTCTAGATGATGAGAGCTCTGTAAACTCACTGCTGTTGTTTTAATATGCTTTAAAACCTATGCATTGATGATTTAATAATTCTGTATTGATAGGGTATTTTAATTTTGTTTAAAGTATTATATCGATAAACTAATGAAATAATTGTTATAACAGGATTCTAGGTTCCCTGCCCCAGCCAGAAGGTGGGTTTAGCTGAGCAGGGAGGAGAAATCTGGAGAGGAGACTGAGGAGGATGGAAGCAAGATAGAGAACCAGAAGGAGATCTGAGGGAGATACATGGAGTAGAGACATGTGAAGAAACGGCTCTTGTTTCTTGGCCCTGGAATGGTTAATTTAAAAACAGTAGGAAAATAATCCATTGACCAAAGAAAAGCTTATGTGAAACTGGTAATCAATAGGAAATGATAAAAAAAAAAAAAACAGCAAAATGCGTGGGCTATAGTTAAATTAGAACTTAGATAAAAATTTATAACTTTGGGCCCTCCCTGGTGGTGCAGTGATCTGGAGCTCTGCATTGTGAAGCTAAACCAAGCCATGGCCAGATCAGTACAAGTTGGATCCCCGCCCCAGAGATGATCCACATAGCCGGCAGACCTCTCCTGACCCACTTGCTGCTCCTTTCAGCCGTATTCTTCATCGATCTGCCAGTTCTGCTCCCCACTCTGCTTGTGGTGAATCCTCTCACCAGTCCTGCATCTCTGGCCTGTACCTCATTTCTGTATGCATAAATAAATAAAATCTTTA
>NW_004567103.1:48983695-49048326 GCF_000260355.1 Condylura cristata
AA
Organism: Condylura cristata; assembly: GCF_000260355.1. Taxonomy (NCBI): domain Eukaryota; kingdom Metazoa; phylum Chordata; class Mammalia; order Eulipotyphla; family Talpidae; genus Condylura; species Condylura cristata. The sequence goes on from NW_004567103.1 coordinate 48,983,698, forward strand.
AAAAAAAAAAAAAAAAAACTGATAAGCATCTAGCAGAAACAAACAATAAGAACAATAGCATGAGTAAAAAATATAGATCACTATAGAACCTATAATTATTAAAAGGGAATATTATATTGAGCATTATATCCAAACATTTGAAATATGAATAAAAAGGATAGTTTCTTGAAAAGTAAGTTATCAAAAATAAGATAATGAAAATTAATGAAAACCATATTGTATCTATGAGTAGTCAAATTCATAATTAAAATTCAACCTCAATGAAAGCCTGAAAGGCAGAAATTTGCATTCATAAATTTGTCGATTAAGGAAAAAAATAGTACCAAACTTATAAAACCCTTTTAGAAAACAAACAAAAGATACATCCATCTTATGTATGATGCCAGCACATTCTTGACACTAGAATCTGGCATTACAAGAAAGTTACAGACTGACAAATGCCATAAATACAGCTGCAAAAATAGTTAACAAAATACTAGAAAATCAAATACTGAGATTATAAAAAGGAAAATGCATTACAATCAGCTGGGAATTATCACAGGAATGCAAAATTAGTTCAATAAGTGAAAATCAATTCTGTAATTCACTGTAGCAACACAATAAAAGGGAAAATTCATGATCAGCTCAACAGATACAGAAAAAGATCTATGTTAAAATTCAATTTGAATACCTCAAAATAAAAATTCTCAGAACACTTGGAAAATGAAAAAATGCCCTTAATTTGATAGAGGGCATCTAGAAAAAACACTATAACTAATATATGTAGTGGTGACATACCAAATAATTATTCTGTAAGATTGGGAACAATGCAAAGTTGACCAATCTAAATCCTCACAGAGACTGTACTAAGGCATATAGGCAATGAATTCCAGGAAAACTGGGAAAGAAGGGATCAAATCTGTCTTCATCCAGAAACCCATTTATTTACACAAAATTTCCTAAGGATGTTACAAATAATCCCAAAGTCACTGAGTAAACTTAGCAGGATCACAGAATATGATCTACAGGTTCAATATAATACCAATCAAATCCCAGTAGGCGTTTTTGTACAAATTGACTAGTTTATTCAAAAATTTACATCAAAATCTGAAGAATCTAGAATAGCCTAAAAAAATTTTACTTTTCTTAATTTAATTTGTTAATTTAAATTTGGTGAGCATAGTTTGATAACATACATTGAAGGGTTGTGAACCTATACTTCTGCATCATACAGTCTTGTGAACAAATGCTACCACAATTTAAAAAATACCAAAAAAAAATGTTAATGTATCTTAATAAATCAACTGGTGAGGTAAATCAATTATATATAAATTGGTGTAATATACAGAGCACTGTGTCTCTAAATAGGTTTTTTGTAGGACACCAATTCCTTGAAATTACTGATATAAATTTAATGAGCTAAAAAAATTGGTGAAATATAAATTAATTCTTCACCTTGAAGTTTTGAATATTTTATAGAATTTGAATGACTCTAAAGTAAATATAAATATTTTTTACTTAACATACCATTTCCCATACTTTTTAAATCATGGGCAATGCTCTAACTAACCCCGCCCTTTATTATTTTTAACATATTTGGTACTGTGTGGCAGTAGGCAATACACACTAAGCGGTTTCTACTCAGCACCATTTACAGATGATTTATTTATTTCTGCATAGAAGACCTGAAGTGTAGGCCTGAGGTTTGGGGGTAAGTGGATTCACCAGAGACAGAGTGGGGCTCAGAACAGGCTGATTTACTGAAATACTGCTAAGGAGAGCAATGGGCAGACAGGAGAGGTCTGCTGCAGTGTATGTAGATTAGCTCGTGGTCCAGGATCAAACAAAGGCCATTAAAAAGTGATACTGCTGAGACTAAACCCAATTTAATTTGAAATGTACACTTAGCTGCTTTAAGTTTTTGAGGCTCATCTAAGTTGGCTAGTTATATTGCTAGACTTCCATGATGCTACTGACAAACTTATACAGACCTGGACATTTAATTATGTACAACTGAGTGCTTATGTGTATTAACATTCAGATAAATATACTGAATTAATCTGTCTAAAAATTTGGGGTATAATCTTAGAAGGATGTGGTCCAACAGTTTTATATTTAAAATAGTATATATTAACCCTGTCACCTCAACTGCATTAAAGTATGGTCACTGCAGTAGATGAGAGAATTGTCTTGAAGTGAAACACAATAAACTACATTGGCTCAATAAACTAGGCTTTGTAAAAAAATGGAAAGCACTCATAAAATAATGGCATATTCACATAAACAGTGGAAATGACATTGCTCAAAATCAGAAATATAAGGTAGTGATGTTTTGGACCAACTTATGAAGCTTATAACATTCTAATACAAAATCACTGTATTTCAAAAATACTAAAACAGTACTGCAAGAGTGTCAAATTTTCAACTATACAATCTATGTAACACTAGATAACATTCATAAAAATTTATAAGGAGTCATACTTTGCATATTCTAGTTTCATAATGAGATGGGTAATGAAATACATAGTTTTTAAAGAGCAGCTATTAAAGCAAATTGTCTATCTAGATCTACATGAATCAATATAGATTCATTTACAACATGTACTGAACGGGGGGAAATCAAGGAAAATTTTACTGAGCCAGGATATATTCTGTTATTATGGATGTAAATACAAAAACACCATGCCTTTCTCTGGGATAATAAACTTTGAGAGAGAGAGAAGGGAAATATTTATGATGGGAAACAGTTAAGGTGATATCTGTAATGATAAAAGAAAAAAGAGGAAAAAGAAAAATTGATTTTAAGCAAAAAAACAGAAAAAAAACCCAGGATTTAATATTATTCACAACCCAATAACTATAATTTCAATACGTATTTTTCATACTTACAATGAATATTTGGAGGCAAGAGGAATAATAAAAAATGTGATTATGGAATTTATGGCTATCAATTATTCTTATGCACCTGGAAAAAAATGGCTGCAGAGAAGCTGCCATTTAAGAGCTTAGTCTATAGTTTCTTTAGTACTTAAAGGAACATATACAGTAAAAGTTCCCTAAGATCAGCATTCTAACAGGGAATTTTAGATATGTTAGCTTTTGTTCTGCTTTTCATATGTTGTAAGGTCAGTATGAGCTAATTATGTTGAAAGAGTTAAATCATGCCTACTGTAAATACAACCTAAATTTTTCAGCGATAACAGAAACTTTTTCCTTGTCATCATTTTCAAAAGAAATAGTATAAACTAAACAAACACCTGTAGTGACAGTTATTTGGATACATTTTAGAATTCAAGACATTGTTGGTGATTATTCATAACGCCTTGGCTACAAGCAGGTACACTGACAAATACCCAGTGATGCTCTGAAAACTTTCTTACTATCTATATTACCCACATGAATCACTACTGATAAAACTGTGCTGGCAATTTCTATTTTTTAAAAGTTATTTAATATTTTAGTTTTTAAAAATAAGACAATTTTATTAAACATAAAAAATGTAATAGAAAAGTTAGTCATTAAACCCCCCTACACATTTTGTTCATTATTCACTTTTGAATGTCTGCCTATATATATTTGTATTATATATATATATATGAGTGTGTGTATATATAACACATATATGTACACATACATATATGTATGTGTACATATATGCGCATATGTTTATATATGTATATGTGCGAGTATATATACATACATGCATACACTCACATATACATATATATGTATACGTGTACATACACATACATACATATACTTTGTAAGAATGTAAATGATGTTCCTACACAAGTCTCCTCATATCTAACCTGAACAACCTAGAAAGCTGTGTTTCTTAGTTTCCCTCACATTGAGGGGTATCACTTAACTAATGAGATGGAAACAAAGGTTTGCTTGTATCCCTAAAAAGGACAGAGAAATGTTTTTTTAACAGTTAAAGAAAGACAAGCTTAAAAATTAACATTTCAAAGCTGACAATGGATCTAAAGTATCCAGAACTAGAGGGTTTGGGAAAAGGGTAAAAACATAGAGGGAAGGACAATGGGTAGAGACTTTAGATGATATTTTTGAAAGTATAAAAGTGTCTTATGAAAACATTTCACAAGCAATTGTTGATGGATATAAGTAAAGCTCACTGGACTCCCTCCTTCCAGCCCAATCTATTTGACTCATGTTTAGAAATTTCCATTGCTCCTAATTTATGACTTACCTTACCATTTCATTTCTTAAAATTTTACATATATATCCAGAGTAAATATGTAGCTTTGTGTGTGTGCATGTGTGTGTTTAACAATTTACATAAAAAGTTACCTGATACAAACTTTTTTCACTCAGTTTTTAAAGATGTTTCCACAATGATCTAATATTTATGAATGTATTTCAAAAATGTGTATGTAACCTTTGATTTCTTCCTCTGATGCTGTTGCAGGGCAGAATGAGGGGTTTCCCAGGCCCCCCCAAACCTGCCTATTCTAAATGGGTTCCTCCACAAGAAAGAACATATTCAAAACAAAACATTTTGAAGACAAAACACATGCTAATACATAAGACATACGTTGGAGAGGAAGTTTAATTAGCATGCAAAAAGAGAAGAGAAAGAAGATAATGAAAATAATTTCCAATTAAACACCCAAAATTACCACCCCCTCATGTATAAATGCCCAGCCAAAAGGGATTGGCCCAGAGCAGGACCACTGAGACCTAAAATCTTGCCGCAAATAAAGGGCACCTTCTACTGGGGACCCACAAGAAAGGGGTAGAAAGAGCCAAGCAAGTCTGAAGGAAAAGAGAAAAATCAAAACTTTAGTCAAGATAAATGCTGCCATAGTCAATCTACCCACATACCTCTCACCCATATCTCTATTTCTTTCAAGTGTCTCCTTCCACGTTAACCAAGTACCAGGTACAAATCCAAGGCCAAGAAGCAAGGGCAGCTTTGTCACATGTATCTTCACTGCAAGCACCTACTCCAAGTCTTCTTCATCTCTTCCCTTTCTTTCCCAGTTTTCTGTAGCTTCTCTTCCCTGCTCAGCTCCACCATTCCTTGGGTGGGGCAGAGACCTGGAACTTTCCCTTTCACTGGTGATTATCCTATTCCTCTGTTCCTATCTATTTTTTTGTTTCCAAAATTTCACTATAACTCATGTGCCTGAAATTAGTATCTTTGAATCTGCCTCTTGGGACTTGAGTATTTTCCACAATATATTTCAAGATGTAGAAATGCAGATCTAGGATTTGTATTTTCAGCGCTTCAAATGGTCTCAAAGAGCACCACTTTCACACAATATGGGAAATCTTGAAGTCCTCATAGATCTACTATTATGAAGAATTCTTAGATAGGGCTTGCTTTTTATTCATATCTATAAATATTTTTTTATTATAATCAATAGTGTAAACTTTTAAAATAGTATTGTCCTCTGTGGTTTCAAATACTATTTGCTTAGTGAAAATAATGATTGAGAGAAATAATAAAGACTAGAAGATTAACAGTGAAGAGAAATTTATCATGAACAAAATAAAATCATCAGGATGCTAAAAACAACAATGTGTTCCCCACTTTCTGTATTACATATCAATGATAGGCAGAGAAGATATATGGCAGTGAAAAAAGATAAGGTTTTCTCTGAATAATAATTCTTTTCTGTCCCATGGCACCTTCTGTTTGACTTTTGTTCAAAGGTCTCAGAGTTTTAAATCTACAGATAAGCTTTAGTTTATAAATTCAGAAAATAAGGCTTGAGACTTAATGAGACTTGTTCAAAGACTATGAAGGCCGGTGGTATCCATGCCTATAAATCTTATGTCTAGTCACCATAATAAACTCCCTCTATCTTGGAAATTGTGGCTATCTGCTATTAAACAGTCTAAAATGCTTACTTTCTTCAAAGCTATACTTTAAATGTTAATTTATGGGAAGCAGAGCGATGCTGAATTAGCATTTACAATATGTCAATCTCTTACCTTGAAGTCCAGGGAATGATGTTTGTAAACAGTGAAAATTCTGCTTTATTTATTTACTATTTTTGTAATCACTTAGCTTTCAAATTATACCCCAAAGACACAAAAATCAAATTAAAATACTTGGCATGTTTTTAAAACATGAGTGCTTTCTTATATTTATAGGATATTTTTGCGTAGCTTCCTGTGGACTTTGCTGGCATAATTCAAAATTATAATACATTTCTCCAATATAGGATAAGGTTCATTTTTAATATGAAATCAACTTAAAATTACTTTTTCAGTATTTCTCCTTTTGTTATGGAAATAAGAAATTATTTAATCATAAAAACAATTTTTGTTTTATATTTCAAATATATATATATGCATCCCAAGCTCAATATATTATTTTATGACTACCTTTTTAACTTCAAAATTAAATACAAATTTAATACCACAAAGTAACTGTCATGAGATTGAACGCCTAATAAAGGAATGGTAAAGTGCAAAAATTGGACAAAGGGAGTCCATCATCTGGTGGCAGATGTAAACTAGACTCTGCAGGAGATCATAATATAGCAAGTACAGATCTTGAACCACAATGCAGTTTACCTGACACTTATTTACAATTGAGAACTACTGTAACATCAATAAAATAAATTTTAAAGAGTACACACACTTTCTTTCATAAAATTATTATTTTCCTTTAAAGGTTATCTAGTTAAAAAATGAGTTGTTATTGACAAATGTCAGGAAATATACCTGTACATTTATCAAAGATTCATCAGTAGTCAAAGAAAATAGGTGATATTTTACATATGATGAATTTTATAATGGTCTTGCTAATGTTTGACCATGGGGTACACAAGGCTCCCAAACTATTAAGGTGTGTACATGCTGAAAGGAACTTGACCATCCACATGTATAAAAGCAGAGAGCGCAAACACTTAGTATAATAGGTTTATTTTAAAGATTATTTATTTATGCATACAAGAACTGGGGAGAAGGCCAAAGATGTAGGGGTTGAGAGGATTCACCAGAGCTGGAGTAAGGGGCAGAAAAGTGGACTGACTGAAATACACTGCTGAGTGAAGCAGCGGTAGAGACAAGAGAAGTCTGCTGTACCATGTGGGTCAGCTCCCTGGCCTGGGATCTAACTCCTGTTGCAGTGGCTGGTAATAGCTTGATAGCATTGAGGCTTTAACCCCTGCACCACCAGGGAGGCCCAGCATAATAGGTTTTTAATACACTTGGTGTACATAAAAATCTCAGAAGTCAAGAACTACAACTCCCAGCATGCCATGAATACAACTTTGTGAATCGGGTGGTAGTGCTGGGAACTAGTGGGTAAAGTTAAGTGGCCATGCTTGTCTGTCTTATAACACAACACATGCAGTTTTGTGCTTTTCTGGTTTCAACTTGCCTTCAGTGATTTGGTGGAGAAACACAGAAGGAAATACATGGAGGAGAGACATGTAGAGGCAATTGGGTGAGAGACAATTTGGGAAGCTGTTCCTGGTCCTTGGCAGAGACAAGCAGCCATTATCTTGACTTTATATTAGATAAGATGTTCTATTTTGAATTTTAAGTCCTCTCTGTCCCAGCTTTCTGGGACCTGCCTAACTCCTTTTATGTGGGTCCTTACCAGAAGGTACCTTATACGTGTAGCAAGTTTTCTGGCTGATCCTGTTTCACTGGGCATTTGTCCATGTAGGGAATAGCTAATTTTCTGAGTTTTATTAGGAGTATCCTTTCATCTCTCCCTGTCTTTATACATATCATTCTGTTAAAAATCTACTATGCTGGGACCCCTGCACAGTCCTGCTAACAGTCTTACAGAAAAAAAAAAAATTCATCTTACTAACAGGTATATAAAAATGCTTAATATAGTAGTTCAGATTTGTATCAAAGAGAGATGATGTGGTCATGTGGTCAAGTTTTGTATTAGACTCTAATAATTCAACATATATTTGTCCTTTAACCAATATTCTGAAAAAGTAGTCATTCAAAATGTATACTTACTACCATAGGAAAGTAACTATCATCTGGTACACAGAAAACTAGAGTGTTTTACTTTTTTTTTTTCCCCTGCATTTAGACACAATCTCATACATCAAATACAAAATGTTAATTTGGGTTTCTTTGACAAATGATAAAAATGCTTTAATGATTATGCATATTAATCCATTTATCTAACTTGTCTGCCATTATGAATTTCACCTCATCAATAATACATTTTGACAAGCAACTCTGTTTTGATTTTTTGGGCAGAAATTTAACTAGTTTTATTTTAACATTAGCAGAAATAAATATGAAGGATATCATGTCCTTTACAAGGTCTGTGAAACCAGTTCTGGTGTACTAAATTCAATGGCTTGGCATTCCTGAATCATGCATAATAAATTATATTTGAATACAGTACATCCCCAAACATTTTTCATGGTCCCTTCTTACTTTTCCTCTGTTGGGACACTGTTTTCATTAAACAAAAATATTCTCTTACAAAATGCTCCAAACTTACTTTTTAAAGCACAGTATCAACTGTCTTTTAATCGTTCTTATTATCATAACAACAGATCTACAAACATTCAGTGAAATGTATGTAAAAGAGTGATGCTTTCTCTTTTTCAAAGGAAAAGAACATTCAAAAAGAAAATGCAGCATTTTTAAATTGTTATCTTTATCTGATATTCAGCATCTTATATATTTTCCTGAAGGACTGTTCTGAAAATTGTTTTTAGTTGTAACCAAAATAATTTCATGCAGACCTTCAAGTCAGCACTTTGACAAGACTAGCTGAGAAACAGATGTGAGCATATACCAATTTCCTCCACTATATTAAAAACTTTAGAAAATATAGAGAAATAGAAGTCACTGTAGCACAACTATGCTTCTTTCATTGAAAATTACCTCTCCAAGCTATTCTAGAACAAGACTGACAATTATTGTTCCATTTTGGTTAATTAAGTCTTCTGATTTAGACTTGCTAAATAGACAGGTTAGTTATATCCTTAACATAGTGGAAGGAACATACATGAATTGTAATAGAGCCTTGATTTTAACACATTAAATAGTTATTCTAACAAGTCAACAATTAAATTAAAACCGTTTCTGATGGAAGAAGGGATGCAGAGGAGGCATTCACGAGACTGAGTCACACAAAGGGGACAGATAGAAGGGACTATTAGTGCAGCAACTGACACAGCCATAAAATCAAGGTCCCCAGGCACCAAAGCCGGATGTCCAGGATGTCTGGGATGCCTGGATGTCTCCAAGAAGTCCCAGCAGATAACAGACCCAAAAGGTAAGAGATAAAGACATGGAGAGGAAGCTCATCAGGAAATCTCCAGTCCTCTCAAGTTCTACCTAGGCTCACAAGGAGTGAGCTCCTCCCAAGGAGAAACTGCCTATATCAGGGCAGTCTCTCCACCAGCACCGGGCAACTGTTCAACCACTGCCCACCTGTGACTATGCAGGTGCTTATTTCCACCCACTCTCTCCCTCTGCGGGCAGCAACCTCCTTGCCTGCCTCCATGCCAGGACTTCTCTGCATTGACCTCCCCCAGTGGAGGCTGCTCTCTCCTTAGGCCACCTGCCTGCAACTATGCAGGCCTTTCCCTCTGCAAGCCTGTCCCTTTCGGGGGCAGCACTCCCTGTCCACTTTCACCTATGCAAGTGTCTTTTCCTTGCCTGTCTCCTTCTAATAAACTTACTCTTTAAATATAACTGAGTCTCTGTTTCGTGAAGAATCTTGCCGTGTGCCGCTGAAAGGCGAGCTCTGGTGGAACCTTTCCCACAGTGAACCCAAGAACCCCGAACTCAAAAGATGACATCAGTTTCCATAATTTAAAAGACAGTGTAATTATGTGTGCTTTGGTTATTTAATCACCATTTTTGCAAAGGGGTAAACTGAAAATATCGGTACTTACTGTAGATTATAATGAATAAACTATATTTCTCTACCATGTCAGTAAGATGAAGGGTATGGCCTTTTCCTCCAAATGTACAGCTTAATAACTTATATTTTCCTTATATTCATCTTTATGTTACCAGCTTTCTCCCAGGACATCCAATGAGGTATAGTCTGTACTGGATAAATTACTATGTTTATAGGGTTTCATGCACATTTTAAAATAGCCAACACAATCCAAATCTTTATCAGTGAGTTGCATTATAACTGCTTTAACAATTTACCTGTACTTCCTTGATAGTATAAAATTCCTAGAGGAAAGTTCTCTTAGACCCTCACACCCCCTCCCATTTTACTTTTTTTTCCCATAGAAAGGCAAATACTACTGAAAGGAGAAGAGATGTAAAGCCAAGCTTGGGTAGAAAGTAGGTCTGAATTTCAATACTTCCACTTCTTTAGGGTTTTGTCTCATGCTTATTTACACAACTAGTCTTAAATTTTGTATAAGAATTGTTTTATTATCTGCACTGGAGCTTTATTACTCTTTTTACACATTTTTGTTTAACTTTTCCTGTGTCCTCCTTTATTAAGTTGTCCATATTTCCATACAGAGTTCCATGGCAGTCTGGGGTTACAGATATTAGCATTTTGCTATTTTAATTTATTTGCCATGTTCTTGGTACTGAGAATTAAAGCAAATGTTGGAGAAAGTAGATGGAATTAGAGTGTGAGGGAGAGCAAGAAGCAAGTAAGAGGTATAGGTGGTGAATTTTGACATAATATGCAGTCTTTTTCCTGAGGTTTAAAGGGATTCTTACCACTGGTACCAGTGAAGCCATTTCCAACTCTTTCCTTGGTTTCAAATAAATTGTTAGAAAGGCTCGCCGAATTCAAGGAAACATTTTGCTTACTGAATTACTAGCTTTTTATAAAAAGGATATAATTCAAGAACAGCCAGTGGAAGAGATGCATGAGGCAAGGTAATATGTTGGAAAGGGCATAGATCTTCCATGCCTGATAAATACTTGCCATTCTCCCCAAATCACTACATGTTCATCAACCTGGAAGCTCTCAGAACCTCATGCCCGGCTTCTTATGGAGGTTCATTACAGAAAGTTCTAAAGCTCTAATCACTTCCTTGGTTCCCCTAGCAACCAGCCCCTAGCCTCAGGTACTTTCCAAAAGTGATCTCATTGCCATAACAAAAGATAACTTAGTTGCACTTACCACTTCAAAAATTACAAAGTCTTAAAAGAGCTCTGTGACAGAAATAAGATGATGACAAAGACAACAAAACACATAATTCTTATGATAAATTCATGCCCCCAACCAAAAAACTAATGTTACAAAAATGGTTTAATAACATTATAATAATCTATTCAATTTTATTGGCTTTCCAGAAAATTAATACATAGGTTTTTGTTGTATTTTTTTTAACTGTTGCATTCAACTGAAGTGTTGGAAACACCTATATTTATTGTGACAATAACTGAATAAACTCTGATTTTCTTCATTCTGAGACTTCACCTCTACCTCTTCAGCAAATGATTACAGTTGGTAATATGGCATTATACATTGAGAATTGCCAAGAGTAGATTTTAAATGTTAGCATCACAAAAAAGAAATGGTACTTCATTGGCATGATGGAAGCATTAGGTAATGCTATTGTGGTAATCATTTCACAACATGTATCAACTCAACATGTACAGTTTCAGCTTACGTTAATTACATCTCCACAAAACTAGAAAAATATAATTAAGTGAAAAGCAAAAACAACATAGTCAATTAAGTATTAGTAAGGTAGAGGAAGGAATGCATTTGGGAAAGTTATGAGATATTAGCTTATCTGGTTTGCATAGGCATTCTTAGGAATTTTCAACCACAGGTGTTAGCTATGGATACTTAGTACTCAGAGCCCAGTCATATAACACCTGCTGTAGTGCCTGAAATAGTCCCGCACAATGATGAACTGTGCATTCCAAAACTGGACTGGGAGCCTTCTAGGGCATTTGATATAAGGACACAGTATAAAGAGTAAAGAAAGGAATTTGTATTATATTATGTATGAAAATGATGTACACAGTTATCTAAATAAGTCTCCCAAATGTTCTGAGAGGGGCAAGAGAGTATTTATTAATACGTGCAGTTGCTGGGTGCCTCAAGATCACTCATGTGCACTTAGAAGAGTTTGTGTCAGAACATTCATGCCTAGAACCAAATATAGACCACAACCACTGAATGGCCTTGACTATTTAAGATAAAATAGGAATGTCATTCCCCCTTTAATTTACATCAAAGTATACCTAACCTACCTAAACTCTTCAATGACTCCTTCATCCTTCTTGCTTTTGAGTAACAGTAAGAGGGAACATTATGAAATTAAAAGTGACAAATGGAGAATGAATTAACATCTCAGAATAAGAACATAATCAAACAGGGAATTGTGCCTAATGAACAAATACTTGAATTTGATTGAGTTTTCACCTCAAAGAATAAAAGCAAGTTTAAGTGTTCTGCCACTCTGATGAGATAAGAGAAACTTATACAGAAAACTAAATTAAGTGTCATTACAAAATTTAGATTATTTATCTATTATTGTAGATACAAAGGGAACAATTACCCCTATCTCTAGGTTTTTCTAGGATAGCAAATAATCAAATAAACATCAGACAAACTGTCATAGAGAAAAAACAAGAGGTTTAATAATATTGTATAGAGTTCCTATCATATTTAGTTCCTGGATACATAGAAATAACCTAGTAAAACAAAGTATCTCAACAAAACAACCAAGGTTGATATGCAACTTCAGTTAGAGACAAAGATTAGGGAGGAAGAAGGATCAACCAAAGGAGGTAAGTTATTGTCTCCTCTACAGAGAGTTAAAGTGATTAGGTCTTCCAGCTTAAAGAAGAAGCTCTTACAAAGGGAGATTGTCCTTACACTTGCAAAGGTATCTTACAAAAAGATAACCTCCACTTAATCTACAGAAATTTCCCTATAAAATCTAGAAATTTCCCTATAAAATAATCCTTATAACAAAGAGGATATATTTTGTAGATGGCACAGTTTATTTCCTGACAGGATCTTTTTTTTTTTTTAAAAGATTTATTTGTGCATACAGAACTGGGGTACAGGCCAGAGGCTCAGGGACGGTGAGAGGCTTCACCAGAGACAGAGTGGGGAGCAGAACAGGCAGATCGATGAAGTACACTGCTGAGGGGAGCAGAGGGCGGGTCAGGAGAGGTCTGCCACGCCATGTGGATCTCCTCCCGGGCAGGCGGGGATCGAACTCATGCAGAAGTGGCTTTAGCTTCTCAGTGCAGTGCTTTAACCTGCTGTGCCACCAGGGAGGGCCCTTTGATAGATTTTTAATAGAACTAGTGTGCACAGAGAGAGAAGAAAAAATTTCAACTAACAGTCTCCCAGTTAAACTCCAAAAATTCCCCATTACCTCCTGGGCAAATGCCCAGTTACACAGGCTTGGCCTGAAGCATGTCCAAAAACTTGCCACAAGTCTAATGTACCTTCTTGTGGGGAACTATAAAAAAAGTACTTAGGTAGATCACAGAGAGCTGGGACAGAAGGAGCAACTCAAAATTCAAAATATATCACTTCAAGATAATGGCTGTCATTGTCTCTGCCAAAGACCAGGAGCAGGCTCTAGATGTCTCTCACTCACATCTCTCTTCTGAGTATCTCTCCATGTCTCTCCTCCAAACCAGAAAAGGAAGATAGATTATGCACGTTTTTTATAAGCCAAACATGATTGCTGAACACCCACCTAGATATCTGCAGCACTTCATTCAGGAAGTCAGATTCATGGCATGCTGGGAGTTGTAAACCTCATCCCCTGAAATTTCAGCAAGGAGATGGGGATGGAATCTGCAAAAATGTCAGGGGATTTAGAGTGTCCAGGACATCTTTCATGGCCTCAGACTTTGCTCCTTATACTCCTTATAGATTCTAACTGATAGCTTGGTCTGAAATAATTTTTTTTTTTTTTTTTTTTTTTGCTAATCCCATTGTCCAATTAAAAATCTTCATTTTGCGGCCCTCCCTGGTGGCGCAGCGGGTTAAAGCACAGCACTGAGAAGCTAAAGCCACTTCTGCATGAGTTCGATTCCCGCCTGCCCTGGAGGTGACCACATGGCGTGGCAGACCTCTCCTGACCCTCCCACTGCTCCCCTCAGCAGTGTACTTTGTCGATCTGCCTGTTCTGTTCCCCACTCTGTCTCTGGTGAAATCTCTCACCACCCCTGAGCCTCTGGCCTGTACCCCAGTTCTGTATGCACAAATAAATAAAATCTTTAAAAAAAAAATCTTCATTTTGCAAACTCCTTACAGAACCATTCTACCTCCTAGATCAGACACTACCTGACTCATGGATCATTTAATCAAGTCAATGAGAGACCTAACTTTATTCAGATGAATTTTATTAACACACCTCAAAAGAAAAGCCCTGAATGTAGAAACCAATTTCCATCCCTGCTCTGCCCTTTATTAATCATGTTGCTTTTGACAGAATCCTCAACACAGTTGGTCTTATCATCATCTTCCACTGTAATTTGGCAATAAACAGAAATAGAATGTCCCCTAGTTGAGTTCCTATAAAAATGGAGATATAATGATGGTGTACACATTTGATTTTTATTCTCACTGCTCTTGAGAAACTTACAGGACTAATTTCTTAGCATATACAGAATCTTAGAGCACTTACATTCCAATTCCATTTAAAAAGAAAGAAAATAAATAAATCAGTGGTGAATATCAGATTACATGCATTAGACTTTGCATATACATTGGACAACTGATTACATATAATATATTACAATATTTTTTAATGTTCATCATGTGTAATTATAAATTCTTTTAATTTGTAAGAATATTTTTTTTTCTTTTATGGAATAGAATAATTTACCACTAGGATATTTCAGAATTTTTTTACCTGGGTTCAGTTGAACTATGATAATATGCATAAATATTATTTATCCTGAGTAAAATAAAATACACAGAGGTACAAATATGTATATATTTATAGAAATACATATATACATATAAAGTGTTCTCTTTTAAGCCCACAATCCTCACATAATAATAATTGTTACCGTTACCACTGACCTATTATCAATTTTTGTTGTAGGACAACAGAAATCTGCTACCCCAAAATATGTCTTCTTGGTAAAAGGTTGATATCATGGGCAAAACTTTGCAGACTGAATGGATGCTGCCTTTGAGAAACATATTTATAAGGGAACTTATATAATGGTGTATACCAGGTATCCTAATTTCCTTTTCTTTCTTTCTTTTTTTCTTTCTTTTTTTTTAATGGAAAAGGTACAATTTAAATCTACAAACATTTGCCTCCTGTTCTTTCTCTGGTAACCACCCTGATTAACTTTCCCATTCCCCCTGCCAAAGTTCTTATCTTGGCTATTTAAGATGGCTTCTGAAGTCACTCATGTATGTAGGAAGTATATATGTTGTTATTAAATTTAATTTTGTATTTTTCCTTTTATAAATCTTTCTGATGCTTATTTGATTATTTGTCAGCTTAAGAACCCAGAGGGGTATCATGATTTCTTTTGCATCCCAACAATATGAATTAACTCACTCTTTACAGTGACGCTAGAAAGCAGGGTAGTCTTTTTAATTAATATTGCTACAGTTTTTATCACACAGAGAAAACTGAAGCTTAGTGATGTTTATTATCTTAACCCAACTTTACAAAGCTCCTAAGTGAAAGATGGGTTTGGAACTCAGCTCTAACCACTACAGAAGCCTACTTCTCTTCGAATATCAAGCAGATTATATCTATTAGGCTTTTAAATTATATAATATCACCCAACTTTCTTTCTAAACATTGAGAGATGCAAAAGTAAATACAAACATAAATACATACTGAAAACAGATATAAGTATACATTCAGTGAAGTAACAGAAATCTGATAAAACAATGCCAATATTATCAAATTTCAAATGTTGCCATTTTAATTAAAAGTCAAAATGTAGATACCCTACCTATTATAAGGAAGACAGCCACTGAAATATTCAAATAAGAGATATTAACACTGTTTTTGTCTCATTTATCAACGTGATTTATAAGCTGCTAGTTTCCAAAACAGAAAATGTAAGGAATAGCAACCCATATTTTCCCATTTTAGTTGTACAAGTTGTATATTACTTCATTTAACTGTAATTTATATTTAAAATAAGGTAGTTAGATTTCAGTTTCTGTCAGTTACTGCACCATTTCCTTTAGTTTCCCCCCTCAGAGGCTGAAAGCATCCTACAAAATAAAGTTATCTCCAGATTGTACTAGAATATGAATAGATATATATATATATATGTGTGTGTGTGTGTGTGTGTGTATACATATATATGATTGCAGGTGGTAATAAAATATATTATTCATCAAGTTCTAAAATAATTATTTTTATTCATTGATCTTTACACAATTACCCTCAATAACTCTTTAAAATTAAAGGATATGATTTGAAAATGTTTTCTGGAGAGCCAAGATCAACAATTTCTAGTTAGAAAATAGATCTACATATACTGTTCTCTGGGAATAGGTTTGTAATGCATACAGTTTTATGAATAATTTAAGTCTTTCACTCTTTTTCTCTTTGCAAAGTTCCCCCTCCCCTTTGCATAGATATAAAGATGACCTTGATTTGCTTTCCATAAATCCTCAGCACATTTCAGTGATTGCCTTTGAAACATGTCTCATCTTGCCTCTCTACATAATATTTTTACAAATTGAACAATGTGCCACCTTGAAAACACTGAACAAAGCACCTTGCATGATTTACTGGTTCTCATTCTTAGAGCTTTACTACAACCAGCCAAAATCAAAGACTTGTTTGACTCTAACTCAGATAACGAACAAATGTCATATAATAATTCATGTACTCTTTCTCTATCATCTATTAGAGTTTATTGCAATAAGATACATTTAGAATTATATTTTTTGGCTATGTCTATTTTTTTCCTTGAAGTTTGGCTCTTCCTGTAAGTCCAACAAAATGTAGCTGTCTCATGACAAGAAACTAAATCTAAACATGTTGTTTTGCTTTAGCTATTATTTCAATCCTCTATCCTTATTTTATAGAGTTACCTGTCTCCGCTCTGCTGTAATTCATATATTTTATCATTATACAAATTACATTTTGAGTCATATCTTTTATATCCAAACAGTATAATTTCATATAATAATATTCAAATGTTTGCATAAGTCTGAGCATCCTTGTGAAATTTTAACAATTTTAATTGAGGAATAATCCTCAATTATTCAGTTCATCCTAATTATGATTTAGAGAACTGTATACATTTTAAATCTTCACTGTGGCTAAGGGTATAATAAGTTTTAGAATTTGTTTTATTTATACATTTTAATAATTGTATTTAACATTTTTAGAAGTTAATGTTTAGAAGTTTCTGACTTTTTAGAAGCATTACATTACAATAGTGTTTCGATGAGTTAAATTTGTTTAGCTATGATAGAAACTGCAAATTTACTCCCTTGTTGAATTTCTTCACAACAGGATGAAAAAGTAGCAAGACAAATTGATAGGAATAAAAAATGTGTAATTACAGTTTTAAGGTAAAATATGCTGCAAAGAATCTTAATATCTATTAAACTAAATTAAATAACCTAAAATTGAGTTTAAAGCTGACCTGGTTGTTACTACACATCTTAAATGCTGCTTAGCATACTTTTATGTAGGGTACATTTGACATATTCGCTGAGTGGACTTAGCAGTAACTAGAAAACTTTACCTAGAAATTTAGTTTTCCAATTCCACTTTAAAAGTTGTGTATTAATGTTCCATTTTATAAATTCTGAGTATTCAATGCTTAATTTTTCTATAACTTGTTAGTATAACTTTACTACACCATAGATAATATTAAGCAACTAAAACACTATGACTTCACAAATTTTATTATAACTCAAAAAAGCATTTTCTTTTGTTTCAAATGCTGCTAAGGTACAAGCTGTAAAGAGCTAGGATAGCTGAATTTTAGTCATTCAAATGGGTTTCTGCAATTTTTCCCTCAAAAATTTACTTCTCTGTATTTTTCTTCTCTACTGTGAAATGGTTACTTATGTAACATATTTTTTTAGAACTATTTCCAACATACTTTAGTATTCATTTTGGGATATAATATTTTATCATTTTATCATTTATAATTCCTGTGTCTCTTTTTCACAATGCTTTCCATGCTAACATGGAAATCATTAAATAATTAATGTAAACATCATGGTAAAAAATAAAATATTAAGATATTTCATTATAAAATGATATAAATGAAGTTATAATACCTTATCAAATGAACCAAGAACTGGGGTGTCTATTTACTTTTTAAAAAAATTCGTAATTAAAGTCATGCAAAATTTGCAAAGGCAGCAGTTTGTATATACGCCTCTACTAGTTTTCCACATTGTTAATGTCTTTATACAGCACACTTGCTCAACCAGGAAACCAGTATTGTCAAAGTGCTACTTGTTGAACTATTGAAGTAATTTGGATTTTACTAGTTTTTCAACTCATGTCCTCACAGAGTCTTATTTGATACAAAGAATACCATCTGCAACAGGGCACTCTATCTAGTCATCACATTTTCTAATCTAATTTAAAACATTTCCTCAGTCTTCATTTTTTTTAATAATGCTAAGTTTTAAGGAATAATTAGATTAGTCATTTTGTTAGAAAGCCCTTCAACATGTGTGTGATGTTTTCTTTATAAGGTTATATTGATATAATGGATTATTAAAGAAAATTACAGAAGTGAAATGCCCTTCTCATTCCATCATGTTAGTCCTACATACTACCAACCAGAAATGTCATTGATCATGTCAACCTTGACCACTAGCTTAAATAGTGTTTGCAGATCTCTCTACCATAAAGGTACTTTTTTTTTAAAGATTTATTTATTTATTTATTTATTTATGCCTACAGAACTGGGGTACAGACCAGAGGTGTGGTGGGTAAGAGGATTCACTGGAAAGAGTGGGGAGCAGAACGCGCAGATTGACAAAGTACACTGCTGAAGGAAGCAGTGGGTGGGTCAGAGTGGTCTGCCACGCCATGTGGGTCAGCTCCTTGGCGGGAGATAGAACTTTTGCTGCAGTGGCTTCAGAGAGCTTCATAATGCGGTGTTTTAACCCATTGCACCACCAGGGAGAGCCCCCATAATGGCACTTGTTTACCTCCATTGAATATTTTATTTCTTAGAAGCAAGCTACCAAGTGCAGACCATACCCAAAGGGGGCAAGTTATCATTTTAACTAAATATTGGTAGAGATAGTATCTAAATAAATTCTTTGGCTTTCATTCTTTTAATGGAAAAATTATCTCTTCTCCCATTTATTTAGAATCCTATTTTTATAGAATAAACAATGTAAGAAGATAAAGGAATGTTTTTAGATAATTTTGCTTTGAGTGAAAAAAAGGCCTTAGAAACTGTGTATCATCCTTCCTTTGAGATTCTCAACCAATATTACAACCAGTAATTTGTAATAACAGCTCACAGGAAAAGAGGAAAAAAGGAAGACATGGCAATAAGATCCCCTTCACAGTTCTTAAACATTCATACATACACCAACGATGGCCTTTAAGTATTTTTAGAGAAGGATCAAAGAGCTTACATGTCAAAATGCTTCAAAAATATTGTATTTTCAGGTCAATTTTTCTATGAAAAATGTCAACATTCACTCATCCATCAGCTTCCAGCAACATCTTGCATGCCCCCTAATGCACACTATTGAGTACTCCATCTTCTTTCTACAAACCTTTGCCAAGGCAGACTGCTTTACTATCCTTATCTAGTCCAACCTCCACATCCTTCAGAAGATTTACAGAGTTCAGAGTCCTATCACAAACTCCAAAATGTCATTGCCATTATCGCAAAATCAAGGGCTACACACATAAGACAGAGGATATCAAATACTTCACTTACAATATGTGAGTTTTCATACTTCTAAATCAGTAATAGAACAAAAAGGGCAAAACTTTTTGATTATTTGGTACCTATAAGTGTAAAGGAAAAATGTTTGGCGATAATTCATGATGGGAGACAATGCATCAATTATACACTGAAAGCCCAGCGTTTTTACATAGAGTTGAGTTTCAGAGAAGAATTGTGGCAAGGAAAGATTCCCTAAAGTTGAAATTGGAAGATAGCTCCAGTTAAAATGCAAATGCGTTAAAAAAAAAAAAAAAATCGGGCCCTCCCTGGTGGCCCAGCGTGTTAAAGCACTGCACTAAGAAGCTTAAGCCACTTCCACAAGAATTTGATCCCCACCCACCCCGGAGATCCACATGGTGAGGTAGACCTCTCCTGACCCGCCCAGCTGCTCCCCTCAGCAGTGTACAATGTCAGTTCTGCCATTCTGTCTCTGGTGAATCCTATCACTCTCTGCATCTCTGGCCTGTACCCCAGATCTGTATGAATAAATAAATAAATCTTAAAAAAAAAATTACTTCTATCAAAACTATTGAGTGATGATGCAATAAGGCAATATTTAATCTGTTACCAGAATTTGCTCAATTAGTGAATTAGGAAATAACTAATGAAATAATGTAAAATGTTCTTTGTGGAAGTCCATATTCAACTGTCTTTTAGTTCAAAAGGAATAGCAATTAAATAAAGTGGTAGATAACTGACTGAGAAAATTCACACCCTCTCTACAAAGTGAGAAAATCTAACAGATTCAAGGTATCTGCCTGAAGAAGAACAAGTCCAGTATAATAATGATGGCTACATTTAGCTCTTTGCTTCATGTCAGGTTTGGCCTGTACTATATTTTCACTGTATAATAAAATTAATTTTTATTTGCATATTGTACTTAAATGTCTTCATAGCAGTATATATTCTTTTTTTTTTTTTTTTGTCCTAACAGGCATTCATTCATTCAACAGCAAAAAAATCTACTTCTGAATCTCAAAGTGCTTCAGCAGGAATTAAAGGCTACACATTAATTTCAAGAGACAAAATGATATTAAGGTCCTTATAACTAGGTCAAACAAGAAATGCATTATTCTTGATGACAAACACATAATGGTTTGGACTCTCATTTAGCACTGTGCTTTGGGCTTTCTTTCACAAAACTACAAAAAAAATGAAATTTTATTTCTATTTATTCAAAAGTCACAAAAAATCATTACTCAACCAAAACAGAAATTTGAGCTTGTGATTTAAATTTAACCTTTAAGCTCCCTTTCTGCGTTCTTCTCCCACTTTTTTTTTTTAAGTTACAATTATTTTTAACTTAGTAGTTAAGTGGTGGTGGACAGTGTATGAAAGCATACCTGTTAAAGGTTTCAACCTACAGCCCCTGGAATAATATAAAGAAATACAAAGAGGTAAAACTACTTTACCTCAATTAAAATAACTTGAGAATATAAAGAGGAATTACTTAGCTACAAGAAGGTCTCCAACCATTATGGACACTGTGTATATTACAATGTCAGGAGTCCTGAGCATAATCTGCTATGAGCAGAAAATAAAATGGGCCATTGGTGCAACTGAATGAACCAAAGAACCTGTAATACCATGTATCATGGCAGAGTTTAAGCCAGAGGAACATCTTTCTCTGTAAGAGAGAGTAAATGAAGGAATGGAAGAATGAGGATAAAATGCCAGTCTTTGCAATGTTACTGTGACTGAAGCTTGATTAATTTTAATCCCATGCTCCCGTTGAATTTTCCACACTTGATTAGAATAGTGCTGGGGAAGCAAAAGAGAATTGAAGAGGATTTGAGGGAATGGGTTCAAGTCAGAAAATAAAGCACCATGTACTTGTCTTGGCTGATCT
The DNA here is from genome assembly GCF_000260355.1 of Condylura cristata. Lineage (NCBI taxonomy): Eukaryota > Metazoa > Chordata > Mammalia > Eulipotyphla > Talpidae > Condylura > Condylura cristata. Next base: position 49,005,341 of record NW_004567103.1, read on the forward strand.
AATCAAAAAACTAATGGAAAACTCAAAAAAAGACAGCATGTGTTTCACTGAGTAGGGACGAGTATTAGCAGACATTCAATCATCAAAGACTGGCCCATCAATCTCAACGGGCCTGCAGACTGCATTTATTATTCCTGTAAGTCCTTTGATAGGAAATCCCACCTGCACTAAAGAAAGCAGTGGTGAGTACTCCCTAGGCAAGGTTTACTAAAAGCATTCTTTGGTCTCCTTGTATTTTACTTATGTGGAAAGAGAGTATAATTGTTACGGTGTCTACCATTCCTCTGCTCAGTAGTTCAGAGATTCATATCAGCACCACCAAGTGAACTAACCAAAAAGCTAAACGAATCATCTGAGTGCATTTTAAGAATATCTTGCTATTCTAAGTGGAAACTGTTTAGGTTAAACTGCTCTCCCAAAGTTATCTTCAAGGAATACATAAATCTGTTTTCTTTTTATGCTTGAAATTGATTAATGTTGAGATACAGTCATTCATCTTCAAGACTGAGTATACTTAGAAACTGAAAGCTTTTTAGTTAAGATTCAAAACTTAATGGGGGTGGTTTCTCCTCTAAGGGTGTATCCAATTTTCCTGGCTATAGCTTTATCATCATCAAAACTGTCTCTACTTGACTGGATATTGTACAAAATTAGCCATTTGCATAGTTTCTACCTTCAAGAACTGACAAAATGTAAACAACAGAAATTGTGCATATAAACAAATTGTTGTGGTTATATAAACATACTGTATGTCTGTCAGCTACCTTTTGAAGCAAGTCTTAAAAATCTGTATTGTTCACACACTTTTTCAAAGCTTTATGCATTTCCTCCCATTTTAATTTTCAGCATACTTCCCCATTGAACCACCCATGATAGAAGGCTAGTATAATCTAGACGTTCCCTTTCTCTCACCTCTAATATCCAATAATTAACTACACTCTAATGACCCTACTGCCCAGAAATCTTTCAATCAACACTTTCTCGTCAACTTCTACTTCTATTGTCTTAGCCTAAGCTACTAAGGTAATGCTGTCCAGTAAAAAAAAAAAAAAAAAAAAAAAAAGTTTGAGGTAAAAATGTGTCATTTTAATTTTTTCATGAAATATAATCCCACCTCATAAATCTACTGAATCTTGTCCATTTGCATACTGTCTTCTAGTGAATATTCCTGACTTTCTTTGAGAAACTAAACCTCTTTCTATACAGCTTCCTAACTTGTTATTAAGTATAAAAGGTGACAAAGATATGTTTGAGAGGGACTGAAAGCTATGGGTGTCTCAAGGCTAAATCAGGCTCCAACTGAGGAGAGGTGGTAAGTAGATCATTAGGTAAGAACCAAAACAAAAGGTTCTTTAACATAACCTCTGGATACCACCAAATTATCACAAGTGATATGCATATAGGTGGGAAGGGCTAGTCTGGTTGTTTTCCTTCATTTGTCTCCATCTTCTGTTGATAAATATTCTCACAAGATTTTCTTCACTTCCAGTTTTTAAGAACCACCAAACAAACAAACAAACAAACAAACAAACACAAGATTTCTGTATTTTACAAACCAGCAATTATTTTAATTGTAATATAATAGTACCAGATAAGATGGTACCCTAACATCTAATTCTTTCAAGTAAAAACATAAAAAAAAATCAACTCTTAAAATGTTTTAATGAACAAAATAATTTAATGTAAAATCCTGTGCACCACACCTTTCATGACTGAAGCAGCCACAGATAACTGTCTTTAAAGAAGGACAAATTACAAATAGATTAATTATCCAAGATAAAAGACACTGTATACAAAAGTCATGTTCTTAGGTTTATTAATGGTGGTGTTTTGTCAAGTGTCAAGAAGATCTCTATTGATAAATGGGGTCCAAAGCAAAATGTATGAATAAACAAATTAATATCATACAATTGACATTTGTGAATATCCATCTGCTTTTAAGAATTAAAATCACTCCCACTTAGTTTGATTAGCTGCCTTTTCGCAGTTCTTTGTGGTTCACTGAACTTTAGGGACTTTTATTTCAAATCCTACACTATACCTTGTGTGGAGGTCTGCCCCTCCCATTCACATCCCTTTTCTTAGCTAATTCTTTCATTTCTACACCCACGCTAACAACAAGCTTTAACAATTTAAGATTCAACTAATTCAGGAATTTAGATGTTAGAGACCAAGAAATGCGGAGACGAGAACGATGCAAAAGACAAGCAGAAGGCCTGGGGCAGCGGGTTAAAGCACTACACTAAGAAGCTTAAGCCACTTCCACATGAGTTCGATTCCTGCCTGCCCCAGAGGAGATCCACACTGCGAAGCAGACCTCTCCTGACCCGCCCGCAGCTCCCCTCAGCAGTGTACTTTGTCGATCTGCTTGTTCTGCTCCCCACTCTGTCTTTGGTGAATCCTCTCACCCTCCGCATCTCTGGCCTGTACCCCAGATCTGTATGAATAAATAAATAAATCTTTTAAAAAAAAAATCATACAAACAGTAAAAAAAAAAAAGACAAGTAGAAGCCTTTATTGCTAGCCCAGGTACACTGATCCCCAGGTGTACCGACGCATTGGTCTTGTCCAGACGGGATGCACCCCGAGCCTCTGAACAGCAGGTCTTAATATAGTGAAATTCGCGGGCTGGGAAATTTCCAAAGTATGTAGTCCATTAGGATAAGTCACTCTCGGATCCTCCTTCGTGCAGGTGGTAACTGCAAGTAATGTCCTGCTGGTGCCTGGGCTTCTGATAACATCCTTTTAGTTCCTAACCACAAGCAACATCCCAGTATTTTAACATAGATGTTATAACTTCTCTGAACTCTGCAATTCAATCTGATTTACAATCTAAGTTGTTTATAATGGTGAAAACAGTTTTTTAAATGTCCTATACATGACATCTTAGAGTAATATTTATAATATTAATATTAATACCTTCAAAAGACTGAAACTTCTAGCATTCTCTTAAATAAAAGCTTGACCTAGTAAAACTGAACTTTAAGTATTTTCCCAAGATCTTGTTACAGAAATTAATATTAACTAAGTAATGATGTGTTTGTGACATGTTTACTTTTTTTTGTTGTTGTTGCTCTGAGATGCAAAGTGAAGACAACAGAGGTTGCAGAACTAAAATCACATGACTGTGAGGCAGTCACTCAACATTTACTGTACTACTGAAGTTTTCACTTGGTAACTTTATCTGTGCTCCTGAATTTACTCACTTTCACCATTCACATATACCTGAGTTAATATATCTAGGCCCAAAGGAGAAGCTAAACAAATAGACAAACATAAGCTATGAAATTAGAAAGAGAAGAGCTTTAAAACATGAATCAGTCCTCTGATTTGGGTGAGCTTTGGTTTTCTTCAACTTGATTGGGAATACCACATGTATTTCCCCAGAGGGCTTTGCAGGTTGTAGTAGAACATGGATATGTCAGCAATATAAAATTCTATCTTTTATCCAGCTTGGTAATTATGGAGTTGTCTCTGATTCACTGAAAAGCTAAAGTCTGAGGAATAAACATCATTTATAATGTTATTTATTGTCTGCATATTGTTCAATATAAAAATTCAATAGTGGGAAAGTAAGTGGATCATTGAAATAAACTGGCTCACTTTAAATAGTCTCAAAGTCTAGCACACCTGATTGTCTCTGTCCGTGACTAGAATCCAACCATAGGAACAGACTCAAATTCACTGAACTCAGGAAATTTGAGTTTAAAGAAATGCCAAATTTCTCTATAATGGAGAATTATTCTTGTGGAGATAAAAGATACTTGGTTCCTCTCTTTACCATGTACTGATGGCCTTTGTGGACAACTCATGAGAATGTCACTTTAGAATATGAGTATCAGTTTGTCAACTTAGTACAAAAGCTTTAATTTATAATTGCCAAAGGCCTTGGACAGGTGAAGTTCTGCTGTGAATATGTTATCTCTTTGTAAGCAAACTACATGAAATGCTAAATCATGATTGGAAAATAGTCTGGTGAGTATGTGACCAGAATAAGTGAACCATGTGATACAACACCATCAACTCTTTGAACAACAGTTTATATACTATTTTAGTCCACCTCAGAGTCATAACTGCCAATGGGATCAGAAAGACAGTGTGTTCTTGAACAAAGTGTTCTTACTCTGGTGGGTGGATGTAGCTACTTCTTGCCTCTTCTTATGAGTGTATGACTGATCAACCTCTCTCCTGTATATTACAGGTTTTTAACTCTTATACACATTAACACCTTAAATCTGAGTACAGATAAATATTATGGACTTGCTACCTATTATCCCTAAACTGTGATAATATTGCTCTGATTTTTAATCTTGACTTCAAGTTTTACTCTTAGAGGACAATTCCCTTTCCTTTTAAATTCTGAGAGAAAGTCTGGAAACCCCACCTTCTGAAAAAAGCAGTCCTATAAGTTGTGATATGATGATCATGATGATTCAGGAAAATATCTTCAGATTTAGATAGAAAGTTTCAATAGAAAAAGAGAGGAGGGATGAGGAGAGCAACAGAAATTTCTCATATTGCAAGCTATCAGATTTTAGGTTGCAATTTCCTGTAATTCTGGAGAAAACATATCATGATTTCTACTTTTTAGTAACAAGTTGCTAATTTATTTGGATTTCAGTCTTTTTACTATCAAGTTACATATGCATGGACATGAAATATTCAAATTTCTTTGACCTTGGTCAAATGTGCCAGCCTTCAAGGTCAGTTTATAGGCTCATGTTGACAATTCAAGGGGTAAATTTGAGAAGCAGCAGGGGGAATATTTCTACTTTTTTTTCTGCTTATTTTTATGCCAAAGGTAAATGTGTATTGGAGGTCTCACACATCACAGGAAACTCCCATATTATAAGAGTCAATTAAGAGTTTTTGCCTATAGGATCTCCTGAACATAGTAAGTTATCTTAATGATGTGTTGGAATCCTCTTTTCATTTGTAACTCTCATGCTCTTTTGATCTCCACTGTGTACTTCTGCAGTGGTTCACTACTTACAAGATGCAGAGGAAATCTCTAAGTCCCATAGTATATTTACTTAAAAGGTATGCAGTTTCAAATTGCCTAGAGATATGATCCTACCTCTGCACTATTAATAGTAAAAAGTTCCATCAAAAATATACTTCTGTGGTGCAATATGATGCAAAATGATGCCGTCTCTGGACATAAAATAAAGCTATCACCATTTCCCAACCTGAGCAACTTTCTGAGTTACCAATACAAAGACATCACATTAGGTATTCAGTAACCTAATTTTAGTGTCTCCACATCCCTTCCAACTTTTCCAATCATTATTCTGAAAGTGAAAGTTTATACTCTCCCATGAAAGGAGATGCATATTTATTTTCTAAGAGCTAATGCTCACTATAGCACTATTTCCATTATTTTATTCATCACTTTGTAAGAAGTACTTTTGCATTGTGAATTCTGCCAAGAATATTGTAAACTTCATTATCTTCTTCATAAAGTTTCTTGAAATCTTAACCCCGTGCTGTCTTTCTGTGGTTATTACCCAAGCCTTTCTTGAGCTGCACCCCTGGGCTGATAAGAAGAAAAAAACTGACTAAAAGGAACTGTTGTCTCTATTGTATCTTCATCTTACCCATGTAAAGGAAGAGCTGAAAACATAAAAACTTAAAAAAAAAAAAAAAACTGGCTGTAAAAGGGCGAAGGAACCTGTAGGAAATATATACCTATAGGAAATATGTTAAGGAATACACTCTTGTCTGTCATTAAAAAAATACAACAGAATATCCAGGACAATGGTTTCCTGGCCTTTGCCAATACTGTGGATAAAGGTTACCTATGTGATATTTCCCAAGATACTATATATGCCTGGAGTTAAGCTCAGAGTTCTTCTCACCTAGTTGTAATTACAGCACCTTTCTCTCTCTCTCTGAAAAGCAAATGCAAGAGTGAACATGACATAGGGATGACCTTGAGTCTACTATAATTCATAAGACAGCTATTCTTGTGAACAACTGAACACCTGACACCTGATACAACTGATCTCCATATACCCCATCCCACAGTTAAATCACAGAAGTAAAACTTATAACAATAATCATCATTCACAAGTTCTTGATAGAGACTGTATGCCATAAAATTCTGACTTGCAATTTAAGAAATCTTCAGAGTCTAGTACATTTTGCTTTTGCTTTACTTGGTTAAGATGTTGGGTGGGAAATAGAGAGCAATTATATAGGAACAGAAAGAAAAGGGAAGAATATCAATCTGTCTGTTACACAGAATGATGGATTTGTGCATTTGTAAAAGAGCAGGAGGCAAGAGAAATTATCCTGTAATCAAGCATTTCCTTTTCAATTGTTTGATGAGTTTGCACTGGTTGTCATTTTTTGCCTGCACTGGGATAATGCTTCATGAATACTATCCCCTTGGGTTTCTCTACAAATTCAAGATGTGTTTCTTATGAGATTATCCTCCAGAGACTCATTCTGAAATAAACAGTTCATTGCTTATAAGGTTTTTATAGAGTGAGTTCTCTTTCAGTAGATATATTACTCAAAAATTGGAAGTATATAAAACTGCTCTTATACTGATTCCTCAAAGCATAGGGATTTCTAACATATCTTTTTCTCAGATGAGGCCTGAGGCTTCCTGTCCCCTTCTATTTTAGAAAGCAGCATACTATCAGTATGCAAACTGTTTGACTCCCAAATGCAAATGACTGCTGATCTATAATACTTTATAGTCTTTTCTCAACAGTGCATAATAAAGTAACGCAGCACATAAATCATATAGCCAGCTGCTGTTTGCCATAGGTAAGTTCTTAGACTTTTTAACTACCTAAATATTTGATGATAATGCATGGTAACTTCAAATTTGGCCTTTAAATTCAGTTTTTTAAACTGTCTGCTTTTAAAGATTTCACCTTTAAAATCAAATACACATCTGCTTGGTCTACTTAGAAAATGCCAAAAAGGATAAAGCAGAAAAGATAAGCTCCAGTATTTATTTTTATGAGTAAAGGATTTAATATATTCACTATACTTTTAAGTACTTTGCTAACAGGAGGCAGAAATCTAATTAATAATCCCAAGACTCTAGTAACTAAGAATTATTAACTACTTTCTCATACATTTGAATCAATTTAGAGGAGTTAAAACATGCTTCTATCATAGAAAAGGGAGAAAATAGTAGACTTAGTTTAAGGGTAAAAAAAAATATCTGTCCTCACTATAAACCAGAATTAAAACAAACATATAAATAGGTTATATATTAAAAAAATGTTTTCCCACTCTATTCCAGAACTTGAGCTGAGAACTTTTATGAAACAATTAGCCAAGAAAAAAGGCACCCCCTCCAACCAAAAAAAAAAAAAAAAGGTTAAGTAAAAAGCACTTTAGTCATTCACATTGACATCTAAAATTGACATCTAAATTCTGTCTAGTAGCTCCACAGTAGAGTTCATTGGGAGAAACTTATTCAGAAAGGATCAACAGAAGGAATTTAAGTCCTTTACTCCAGCACACCCCAGTATAACAGAATGCTCTAGGTAGACATCAGACCTTAGGACAAGGACTCCTTGGACTGTGGAGATTTTAAGCTGCATGACTAGGGAAATATTTCACCCTTTCTGGTGGGATTAGGAATTAGAATTCAATAGAAATGTGATGTGTTAACAATAACACTACAACTTTTTTGTCAGCTCAACAGTCATATCTTAGACAGGTGCTACCTATATGACACAGCAAGCCAGCAGCATAATTTACCAAATGAGCACTCATGCCTGGCAAAGAAGTAGCTCTACTGTAGCATGATCTTATAGTTAACCAGGTTTAATTTCCTGAAATCTCAAAGAATACAACTCTTTTCATTTAAATGCAGAGAAGATCTTTTATTTTTCTAGTAAGGTCACCTGTATAGTCAGTCTTAAATTCTTTTAATTCACCTTCCTGATCCTGGAATATTGACTTCAAATATTACACCCCATTTTTCTGAAATAGTTATCATCTAAAACCAGAAAATCTGTGAGGAAGTTACTAGAATTGATGTAGGAGTCCCAGAAAATATTTAAGAATGGCCAAGTAAACAACTTTACAAAGTCAGATATGTTCTCCCAAAGCAAAATGGGAGGCCAAGAGATGTATGATGTCTGGTCCAGAGCTCCAATTTGCCTCCAAAGACTGGAGAAGAAAGAGCTGCAGATACAGCTAACCCTCTAGCTTTAGATTTATTGTTACTAGTTTACTCGCAGACACTGCCAAAGAAATTATATCATTGTCATAACTCAATGATATTAACCAAGAGTCTGGGAGGGCCCTGGAGCATAAAAGCATTGAGACTCGAAGCACTGAAACCAGCTTTCCACTTAACACATCAGTACTGACTGACAAGACCAACATCATGACAAAATAGCTGAAAGGAACACCACTTGTTAGAGGCGGACATATTGAATTACACCAAGTCCATCTGGTAGTCATCTTGGAAGATTTTTAGCATAGGACAATTTAGTACATATTCTCTTCTCACCTCCCATAATCTTATGTGTTTCCCTCTGGGTAAGGTTTAACTTCACAGTAAATTGCAAAGAATGTCTTGTTTGCAGATCTGTCCCTTGACTAACTCTTAGGAGACACATTTTGAGTAGACATACTTATATTTACTATGCTTTATTAACAAAATTCTTGTTTTTCATCTGGTGTATGTGTGTGTGTAAGAGAGAAAGAGAGAGAGAGAGGGTTAACACCAAGGCTCGGGTGAGCTTCTCTGGTGGCAACACTTTGAACCTCTGACACATAGCTTGTTGAGAAAACTAAGTATGGTCCATGTATAACTCAGTGGGATGCTTGTACCTGGTTTTCCTAGACTCACCTCATTTACTCATAAGTAAGTAAAATCTGTATTGGTTTAAACCTGTATCTTTTTGCTGAAAAAAAGTAAAACTGCAACTGTGAGTATAACAGTTTTTGAGTCGTGTGAGTCCTTCAAAAGAATCACTGAGACAATAAGTCATCTTGGGGACCCTTGGCATAGCTTGCTACTAGACAAGTGGTGTTTTACTTAACACAGAAAACCCCCCACCCCGCCCAATGTTACCACATTATATACCCATGAATGCATGGCAGCTAATTGCACTGATACGCATTTACAACCCAGATAAAAATGACTAGCGTGGCATGTGCAATGCAAGATGCTTAGTTTGGAACTGCTATACCACATGAATGGGGCACAAATAATAGTACAGAGGTGGGTAGGTCAATAGCATCAGTGACTTCTAGCCTGTTGCTTACTCTTATCTTTACATATAATACCATTCAGACTTATCAATTATCTGAGGAAGTCTACCTATAAAAAATAATGTATAGAAAAGTTTATATGGATTATGTCCCTACACACATGGTACCCTAGGAATTTCAAATCACCCTCCAATTCTTGGGCCACTAATGAGAGCTAGTCAGAGAAGACGATCTTGGAAAGGGAAAGTTCTTAAACAACAATGATAGTGAAGTCTAGCCAGCTTCCAGTGACAACCAGGGCTGTGTTTGTGCAGTTAATCTTTGACTCAGCTGCTCTAGGGAGACCATGCACAGTCTTTCTCCATAAATATATCTACACATTGAGATCCCATGTTGTAATGCTTACATTGTAAAATAGTATGTGTGGTAATGATTCTGAAAATCCCAATGGAAGGGGGTGATCCTTCTTAATCCATTCAGTGGTGTACTGTAGTGTAGGGACATTTGCATTAGATAGAGAAAGGTTCTGACTAACTTTGGGCAAACTACATGATTCTATTACACAAGTGGATTAGTTGCTAATGACTCACCTAGGAGCCATCCATCAGACTAACCAGTTTGTTCTCCTATACTCATGGGGGTTGTGGCCTTCATCTCTTTCTTCTGAATGGACAATGTAACTTCCCCAGTCTTATGTACTGAAGAGTTATAACTCCCTCCCTGTGTTCTAAGAGTAGGAATGCCCTAGTCTCTCACACTGTAGTGTTATGAGATTGAATGGTTTTAAAACCAATGGCTTTTTTTCCTGCTATGGTCAAAAGCTTTAACACAATAGTAGATGATGAGGCAGGACTTAACTCTGAGTCCTATACTGCCAGCTCACATCTTGGGTGATCAAGGGTTAGGGTCCAAACTTTGTGGTTATAGTTTTATGAAGTTTCAGGTAGATGCAGACTTAGCTACATCACCAGTCACGGATGGTGAAAAACAACCCTTCCTCTTAGCATCACATAGAAACTATGGTCCAAGTTTTGTTCAACAACATTGTATAGGCATTAAGGGTTTTATATTGTCTCTGTTGCAGATCCATAGGCTGAAAACTGAGAGAGACATTTTTTTTTTTTAAGATTTATTTATTTGTGCATACAGAACTGGGGTACAGGCCAGAGGCTCAGGGGCGGTGAGAGGCTTCACCAGAGACAGAGCGGGAAGCAGAACAGGCAGATCAACGAAGTACACTGCTGAGGGGAGCAGCGGGCGGGTCAGGAGAGGTCTGCCACGCCATGTGGTCACCTCCGGGGCAGGCGGGAATCGAACTCATGCGGAAGCGGCTTTAGATTCTCAGTGCTGTGCTTTAACCCGCTGCGCCACCAGGGAGGGCCCAGAGAGAGACATTTTTAGTATCAGTGAAGAATACTCCCTGCACTGACAGATTGCTTGGACTCACTCACTTTCAATATTGATATTTACTTCATTTCATGTCGCCCTGGTCACTGAGCATGAAGAACCTTGCTATCCTCTGTTTTTTCTTTAATACAAAAGACTTTAAATTAGCCAAAATGACCTAGTAGATATTTAAGGAAATCATTAACATGGTTATTATTGAAGATTTGCTAAATAGCTCCCACAGCCCTGAGTTAGGCAAGAGACAAAGCAATTTAAGGAATTTATATTTGAATGCTATCCCTAACTGTTGATATTTTTGGTTCTAGACTTATCACTTAATCCCTCAACATTCAGATTGCCTATTTACAAAATGAGAATAGTAGGAGAGCTTACTCATCAGAATTCTTGATTGTGTAGAGAATGATGAGTATTTGTATTTAACCAATTTGAGACATGGCCTTTATAATAGGCATTAATTTAGAGTATTTTTCCATATGTATTTTTGTCTGAGGAATTTTCCTGTCTGAAACATTATGCAGAATTATTAAATGTTTAAATTACACTTTCTTTTTAACAATGGTACCTTTAAATTAGCATTTAAAAAAGTGCTGTAATTCAGGCCCTCCCTGGTGGTGCAGCAGGTTAAAGCACAGCACTAAGAAATTTAAAGCCATTGCAGCAGGAATTCAATCCCTGCCTGCCCCAGAGGAGATCCACATGGAGCAGACCTGTCCGTTGCTCCCCTCAGCAGTGTACTTTGTCAGTCATCCTGTTCTGCTCCCCACTCTGCCTCTGGTGAATCCTCTCACCACAGCTGCACCTCTGACCTGTGCATAAATAATAAATGCATAAACAAATAAATCTTTTTAAAAAAGTGCTGTAATTCTGGGCTTGTGCAAACCTCCTTCCACAATAAAGCTATAAGCTACTAAAGGGCAGGTAACATGCCAAATGCTTCTCTGTCTCCCCATAATACCTAGTGCATTACCAAGACATGAGTAGAAAATCATTAGGTATTTGTCGTGTTGAGTCACATCACCAACTACTAGCCAACTAGAAGAACTTCACAACATGCTTCCTCACACTTAATTCTCACAGTTACATTATCAGGTTAAAAAACAAAACAACAAAACAAGCCTTCAAACCTCTCATTGCTTGAGCCAAAACACTGCTCCTTTATTTACCATGGGTGGCTGAAGTCAGCAGGATCATAATCACAACCCTCTGAGCCAAACATCAGGAGGTTAATAGAAGTTGTTGTTGGAGAGAAAAACATCCTGCTGTTCTTTGTCTCCAAAATTTCTCAGCAAGCATAAGGACCTCCTACTAGAGGAAGAGCTTAAAAAAAAGTCTCCATTTACAAAACAATTATCCTATAACCATACTTTTGTTACCCCCCAGTGGTTTGATGAATGGACTGATAGAAGCCAAGACTCTTAAGTATGTTTTTATTTGCTTCTCATCTTTAAAAATACAACATTTCTTTAGATATCTAGGACAAGAAGAAATAGTTCCATCTCCTGCAGCCAATTGATTTTTTTAGCTCTTATTTTAACTGTAAAATAAACTTCCTTGAGATAATGAACTTTTTTTTTTTCTAAGTGAGATGTATAGAAATAAGTAGAGTTTAATAGAGTATTCAGTGTGGAATGGATTTTTTTTCCATTAAAATACTGTCAACTTTGCCAATTACACCTTACTGATTCTCCTGCTTTTAAGGAACAAACTCACACAGGATCACCTGAAAACTTTAGAGGGTTTTTGAGATTCTCCAACTTGCTAAAGAGGCCGAGTGGCAGGCATTAGGCTGGTTAGTATTTGTGAAAGAGAAAGAGATAGATGAAAGTACAGGACATCAGATAAGAACAGTAAAAATCTTGAAAAGCTGGAAAAGTTAAGGCTATGCTCAGGAAATATTTCTCATCCATCTTAATCTATTTAATTCAACTTTAATCTTAGACTATTTAACTCAATAGTTTCATTGAAAGAACAGCATTGGACAGCCTTATCCTTTAAAACTAAACTCCAGGAGTTTTCAGTTTGTATTGAATAAACAACGTTATCTTGATGTCTAAGAACCTCTCCATTAAACTTAAACATCCCACCCAAAAGAACAGTCATCTCTACATACACCTCCCTTAAATCAAATCATGCCATTTTCTAATCTTGCTCCTCATGTAAATCAGTTTAGAGTTAGTGTTTGGTGCCCTCTTCTGGCCTCTCGGAACCAGCTACACTTGAAATAAGAACTGACTGGTAAACTCAAAAGTAGAGTCTTGGATTCCAGCTAAGAAGAATACATCTGCTTATAAAACAAACATTAAAACCCCAAATTGAGATTGTATCCTCCCTTCAACCTAACTTTAATTCTGTATTCTGCATTCGGTAGATTAATTTTGTTGAAATACTGTAGAGTGTACAATAGCGCTAGCAAGTTACATATCTGCTACCTTAGGTATACTGAAGAATATTCTTTAGGAATGACCATGTTTCTCAAACATTATAACAAATGTAAAAGTCACATCCTGTTCCCATTTGACAAGTCTTTGTTCCCTTCTCATCACAGTTTAAATTTTGGGAAGAATACAGGGCAGGTACTATATACTTCTAACAAATCCAAAATGCTTTTTATCTCTTGCATGACATTAAAGCAAAATTGATGTAGTCACTTAGAATCCTTGTAGAACTCTATAGGATTTAGGTACACAACCAATGACATCTTATTTCATTTTTCATATATATACAAGATAAATAATTTCCACCTTATTGTTTTATTATCCAAAACATTCTTCCTAATAGTCCAAACATTCCTCCAAATTTCTTAAAGGAAACAGAAATATTCAAATATCAAAAAAATGCATTAAAAGTAATGATTTTCAGTTACTGACGTGTTTGGTTAAAAAAGAGACTTACATAACTCCCTGCAAAGAGTTATCAAACTAGAGAAAATGGTTTCTATTGTATGTAGAATAGAAAAGCAGCTGTTAAAAAAGCCCCATAGATTGGACTCAATACTAAATGGAGAAAAGTTATTGTGTGTGCTATCAGTAGTTCATGATTATCCTACGAGAGACCAACACAGAAAGAAATCATAATTATTAGCATTGTTACCATTAATGCCATCAATGTAATTATTTATTGAGCATATCCTATATGGCAAAGAGAGAACTCAATGCTTTAACTATCCAATTTCATTTAATTATCACAATACTAGTAGATAGTTATTAGCAATTCTGTTTTTCAAATAAGAAATGTCTGAATCAAAAATTTTAGATACCTGATCTCAGACCAAACAATAAAAGTTAATATAAAGCAAGGTTTCCAATTAAGCTTATTCTTAAGTTCTGTGCTTTTGTCATTTAACTGGTAGCTCTTTATGTTTAAGACAATTTATTTACCAATACAAAATAACAAATATTTTAAAAAAGTGGCAGTTTGGGCTAGACTGACACCTCCAAAGCATAGAGTAATGAGTGCACTGAAATATACCTCCAATATTTCTGTGAGAAAATCCTCTTTGCTTATCCTGGAGCTTCCATCTAAGGAGCAGGCTTCAGGTTTGGCGCACATTCAGAAGCCAACTGAGGTGCTCTCCAGTAACACAGACTAGGAGTGGCCATCTTCATACTCTCTCTGCTCTATCATAGTAAGGAGCCTATTCACTCATCTGAAGCTGCAATTTTTGTGATGACTGCTGAGGGCACACCTCCAGATTATCTGGTCTGGTCTTGTAGTTCCACAGTAATGGTATTGTAACCAGTAGCTGAAACCAAAGATGGTTACAGGTGGTGCCCAATGGAGGGCAGTTGCTGGTGAGGATACACAGCCTCAGGGAAAACACCAAAAACATCACACTTTGGGGCGGAATGACAAAAAGAACTATCGAAACAGTAGCAGATTATTCAGTCTTCAGGATTCAGCATTTAAGGATATTCAGTGTTCTGGGTTCAGTATTTAATTCACTATCTGAGGATTCAGTGTTTCAGATTTTTTGATCTTCAGCGATTTTGGGGTCAGCAATTTTAAGACCCCGCTAAATGGATCTTCCAGAAGGCTGCTGAGGGCCTCTGAAGGTAGAGAACAACAACCAAACTCAGAAAGGAAAAATTCAGACTTTGCAGTTAGCAAAGGAACTGAAAATGTTCCCGGTTTTGCTGCTGTTACAGCCTGGCAAAGAAGGCAAAGGCCCGGAGCTGGGTGCCTCATTGAGGTGTGAGTGTGGTCATTTGTTCATTCAGCCACTTCAGCTACTGTTTTGCTTGTTTGGTACAGCACTGGAGCATCTCAGATGCTCCAGGAACATCTCCTTGTTGTGTCTTCTGTTGTCTTTATGTGTTGAAAATTGACCTCTAGCTAGCTCACTACTGTGTGCTCCAGGTCAGCAGAGGCAGGAAGATGCCATCTTGGGTACATGGCCTGTTGTTTGGGAGAGGACTCTACGTCCTCAGTGGAGAGAAGCCACTTTCTTAGGTGCTTTTGTTAAAAACACTGAACACTATGGGTGAGGTAAAAGAACATTTTTGGCCTCAGTGACCCTTCTTTTTTTTTTTTTCCTGTTTTGTTAAATAAACCCCATTGTTGTTGTTCCCTGAGCCTGAATAGTCTTGCAATTGTGTATGTAGGTTAAGAACTCAGATAGTGACTGGTAAACTATTTAGGCAGGGTTTAAGCAAAATTTAGTGCCCCTTGCTGCCCTGTATCAGTACCTGTCTATGCATCTACCATTCTATACATACTCTAAAAACTGCTATCTAGCCATCTGGTTTCCACTCAACCTGAATTTGATGCTGACTGTGATCCTCTCCTTTGGACACTGACAAGTCCTGACACACCCTCAACAAGTAGAAACTACTTCTTCTTAATGATTTATGTTTATGTTTATTTATGCATGTAAGAACTGAGGTGTAGGCCAGAGGTGTGGGGGCTGAGAGGATTCACCACAGAGCAAGTAAGGGGGCAGCACAGGTTGATCTACTAAAATACACTCCAGAGGGGTACAGCAGGAAAGATAGGAGAGGTCTATTGTGCCATGTGGGATAGCTCCCAGGCAGGGGATCAAACATGTCACAGTAGCTGGTGACAGCTTGACTTTACCCCCTGCACCACCGGAGAGTCCCAACAAGTGTAAACTATTAACAATAAAATAATATTTTACTTTCATACTAATATGATGTACTAATTAATATAATACACTAATTTTTATACTAAATAATATTTTATGTTTTATACTAGGATAATCATAGCAGTGTGAGAGCAATCAAGAACTCAGGAAAGTTTGAACAGTAAGACTTAATTCCTACATGATGCCATTCCTTCAAAACTGGGAGAGATCACAATTTCATTTAATTCCTATACTGCAACACAGAGAGTCATGAAAAATGAGGGAAATATCCAACAAGACAAAACCTCAGGAAAAAAAAATGAGACAGAGATAAGTAATCAACCTGAATTGATTAAAGAGTTCAAAATAAAGGTCATTAATATATTTGTGAACTGAGGAGATAAATGGATAAGCATAAAGATAGAAAATATGAAATATAGATCTAAAAGTTTAAAAACAGATGACTGAATGAGAGGGGTTCAGCAACAGCTGCTAGTTGAAGCAGAAAAAAAGGTGAGTGAACTTGAATATAGGGTAGTGGAACTAAACTACTCAAAGCAACAAAAATAATTTAAAAAGATAGATTAAGGAACAAAATCAAGAACAGCATTTGCATTATAGGATTTAGAAGAAAAAGGCGAACAAAAGAGGCAGAGAATTTGCTTACAGGGTTAACTTCCCTCACCTAGGGAAAGAAACAGAAGTCCAGATGCACAGAATCTAGAGAATCCCATATAAATGGAATCCAAAAAGATTCACACCAAGGTACATTATAATTTAAACATCAAAGACTAAAGATAAAGAGGGACTGATAAGAAACAAAACCATCAATAGATTTCTTTGCAGACACTCTGTAGACCAAAAAGGAGTGGTATGAGACATTAAAATTGGGAGAAAAATATCTCCCAAGAATACTCTACCCACAAAGTTATCATTCAGAATTGAAGGATAAAGGATTTTCCACCCAAACAAAAACTGCAGGAATTCATCAACACTAACCTGGCCTTACAAGATATGTGTAAGGGACTTCTTTAAACTGAAAAGAAAGGGCATTAATTAGTAACAAAAATATATATTTAAGTCTAAATCACACTGATAACAGTAAATATGTAGTAAAAATAGTAGATGAATCACTTACAAAAGTAATATGAATGTTAAAAGACAAAAGTAGAAAAGATAACTGTACAATAATTAGTTAAGGGATACACCAGATAAAAAGATGTAAATATAACATGAAAAACAAGAGGGCAAAGTAAAAATGAGGAGCTTTAGAATGCATTCAAGCATAAGGTAGCAACTAAAATAGATATGAAGGTTATTTTTTTTAAAAGATTTATTTTATTTGTACATACAGAACTGGGGTACAGGCCAGAGGCTCAGGGGCGGTGAGAGGCTTTACCAGAGACAGAGTGGAGAGCAGAACAGGCAGATCTACGAAGTACACTGCTGAGGGGGCCAGCGGGCGGGTCAGGAGAGGTCTGCCACGCCATGTGGTCACCACCGGGGCAGGCAGGAATCAAACTCATGTGGAAGTGGCTTTAGCTTCTCAGTGCTGTGCTTTAACCCACTGCGCCACCAGGGAGGGCTGAAGGTTATTTTTTAAAAGAACTAAGTTTCACAAATACCACAAAGCAAAACCTATGCATACATAAGGGGCAATGAAAAAGAAAACAAGTAAAAAAAAGTAATGACTAAAATTTATCTATGTGGAATAAAGTGATGATAATAATCTTCATCTACAAAAAGCAACCCAGTTAAAAATGGACAAAGGGTCTGCTCCACATTTTCTGAAGACATAGATGGTTCACAGGTACATGATAAAATGCTCAGCAACACTAAAAATCAAGGAAATACAAATCAAAGCCACAATGAGATGTCAACTCATATTTGATAGAATAATTATTTTTAAAAAAAGACCAGAAATAACAAACATTGGCAAAGCTGTGGAGAAAACGGGACACTTGAGCACTAGCAGTGGGGATATAAATTGGTGCCTGATACTGCAATTAATCAAATGATTAAAAGCACAACTACAAGATGACCCAATAGTTGCACTTTTGGGTATTTACAGAAAGTAAAATCACAAATTCTAAAAGATATATCCACCACCATATTCAGTTCAGCTTTATTTGCAATAACAAAATGAGGAAAATTCAGTTGATGAATAGAACAATGACTAAAATGGTGGTAGATAAATACAATAGAAGAATCAGCCATAGAAAGAATAAAATCTTGTCACTTGTGATAAGATGGACTTGGAACAAATTATGCTAAGTGTAATATGTTAGAGAAAAATGCTGCATGATCGCAGTTACCTATGGAATCTAAAAACAAAGTCCAAGCTCATAGACAGAGAGAACAGTACTGGTTGTCAGAAGCACTGAGTGGAGAATGGATGGACAAAACGAGTTAAGGAACTAACAAGGTAAAAACTTTCAGTTATGAGTAAGTCATCAATAAAGATGCGGTGGGCCCTCTCTAGAGGCGCAGCAGGTTGTAGCACTGTACTGCAAAACTTGGTAAGCCAAGTTGTGGCTGCTTCAGTGAGAGTTCATTACTTGCCCACAGGTGACCCACATGGTGCAGCAGACCTCACCTGTCTCCCCATGCTTCTCTAGGCAGTATACCTTGTCAATCTGGCTGTTCTACTCCCCACTCTGTTTCTGGTGAGTCCTCTCACTGCCCCTGCACTTCTGGCCTGTACCCAAATTCTGTATGCATGAATAAATAAAATTAACAAACAAACAAACAAAAAATAGATGTTTATGCAGCATGGTAACTACAGTTAATAATATTATATTGAATATTTCAAAGTTGCTAAGGGCAATTTAGCATGAGTATCATCAACTCATGATCTTTTTTGGTCTATTTTCATCAAACAAAAAATTGTATAATTGTATGGGGACAGATTTTAACTAGACTTATTCTCATGATCTTTTTGCAATATATACAGGTATTGAATAATTATATAGCATACTTATAAATGTTAAATATCAATTATACCACTACCAAAAAAAAGTGAATCAGTAATATTTTCAAAATATTTTTTTGGTTTCTGTACATGGGATCTTGAAGAGTGAACACACAGAAAGTTGAGATTGACAATTAATTTTAATTATATTATTCTTGTGCTCTTTACCAGAAATCTCTAATATGAAAAGCATTTGTTGTTTTGGAAATGAAAGTTTAGCTAAGAATACTTGAGTTATCTGTCATTTCAGCTCAGACACTTAATATGAGGTATCTTTGATCTTTAAAGACTACATTTTGGGAGTCATTAGTTCCACACAAAAGGAAATCAGTCTTGAAGAAACTTCAAAACTCTGACATGTGGATCTAATGTTAAAATAGACACTATTCAGAAATTTTTGAAATTCTACTTTATTCTGAAAGATTCAAAACAAATTCAACATCTATACATACATGCCAATAAGCTCCTGCATTTTTTTTCTGTACTAAGGAAGTACCTAAAATAAAGTAAGAACTATACAATGGCAACTAAATCTATAAAATTCCTTATATTTCATGAAAAAGTAGTGTGCCTTGTTCAACTATGTCAAAGGGGAAAAAAATCAATTTATAAAGAGTTTACTTGATGGAACCTGAACTTTTGCTGAAAATTAATTTAGTCTGCAGATATGATTAAAAGCAAAGTGGGCTTTCCATTGCAGCTTGTCTTAGAAGGCATCTTCTAAGTGCTTGTAATGTCTTTCTTCCCTCTCCTAAGAAGAATTGATCTACATTGTAGCTAATCAAGATGCTCTGCTTCACCACCTTTTTGTCAGCATACAACAGTTTATGTGAGGAAAGCTTTCAAAAGTAATCAATCCTAAAGAGGAAAAAATCAGTCAGGAAAAGGGTTTCATGAATAAATACTTTCATTGGACTATTTAGATTCACTGTTTTTAACATTGCCATATTCACAAAGGCAACATTTTCCCCAACTTGTTTTATAGTAATTGATCTTTAATTATAAACAACTATGATTAAATAAATCCATCATTCAAAATTGTGTTTTCCTATCTGTTCCATCACTGTTTCACGTACTTATTACCAGTTTCCAGTGGCTGTAATTAACCAGAGTTTTTCTGTGTCCCCATTAACTTCAGCAAATGAAGGTTATTCTCTGCTTATTAGTCACTTTCAAAAATTCATTTCTAAGTCATGAATCATGTTGAAAGAGAAAATGAAAACTGAAATGCATCTTTTGGGAAGGTACACAGTTATTATAGTAATCACTACCTAAAAATACAGAAGTGTTGTTTCATGAAATAGAAATGAATAGAAATACATAATCTTGTGCTAATAATGAGTGCTTTTATTTAGTGCTCACTGTAAGTAACAGTACTGGATAAGTAACACACATGTACAGATGGATTCTTGACAAGATTACACTATGAAAAAGAAAGTTACATATTTTAAATTACCTACCTAATAACAATGCCCCCCCAAAAAAATGAGTCAGATATGGTTACCCAGAGCTTAATCACTATGCCTCTGTTATAGAGATTATTAACAAAAGTCTCTTTGTAAATTGTTAATTCTCAGTGTATGAAACAGTATTTTGCCTACAAAAAATCATGTTTATATTTATGTGTGTATTTACTGAAATCCAAACTGGCTTATGAAAAAAGGGAAAATAACTGGTATGTATAACCAAACCTCAGAAATGACAGGAATAAAATGGAAGACAACCAGTTACTTAAACTGTTTCCTTTTAGCATATTACGTCTCATTTCTCTCTAGCTTCTCTTGCTGAGACTACCTCTTCTACAAGGTGTGAGCAGCCTTCAGAACCTGCTGGATCCCAAAGCTGACATCTTTCGAAGACTCATCAATGAAAGAAGTAGGCTTATGAGGCAAACTATTTTCTTTATTTTCATCCTAAGTACTCTATAACCTTAAGCATTCCTTTGGCGTTCTCTAAAAGTTCCACTACTTTTTCAAGGTAATGTGTATTTAAACAAAATAAAAGATCACTTTATTTCTAAGAGTAATGATAGTAGAATGCACCTTTCTTGGCAGGATATTTCTCCCTCTCATAAAGGTAGTCCTGATGATGAAGTTTTGTAGATGCCTTTCTAACTCATGGGATAACACTTGAAAGCTGGGGGAAAAGACCATTTACATGTGATGTGATGAACCACCTGTGCTGCTTTACCTGCTAGCTATACAGAAAGGCCCTGAGGCCCTTTGGCGTTCTCTAAAAGATCCACCACTTTTTCAAGGTAATATGTATTTAAACAAAATAAAAGATCACTGCGGTGGCGCAGTGGGTTAAAGCACAGCACTGAGAAGGTAGAGCCACTTCCGCATGAGTTCGATCCCCACCTGCCCTGGAGGTGACCACATGGTGCGGCAGACCTCTCCTGGCCCACCCGCTGCTCCCTTAAGCAGTGTACTTCATTGATCTGCGTTCTGCTCCCCACTCTGTCTCTGGTGAATCCTCTCACCCTCCGCATCTCTGGCCTGTACCCCAGTTCTGTATGAACAAATAAATAAATCTTTAAAAAAAAAAAAAAGAAAAGAAAAAGAAAGGCCCTGCATCAATATGGTTATGTAAACAATGAAATCACAAGGTAATACTCCTAGTTTTTATAAAGGTTCTGAGAATGCATCTTCTGTGAATGTGTGAGACTTTTAGCAAGAGAAACAAAACAGAAAAGCAGCATCAAAATGGAACATAGAGGGCAAATATTACTAAAGAAACACATGTTAGAGGAGATGTATTACATACATGACATAAATATTGAATCAAATATATAAGCTATTATATATATATATATGAATTTAGTATACATGTGCCTTGATATATATGAGATTAAAAATATATATCAAATTTTATAGTTTTATATGTAGTTTTAAATTTATATATCACTGAGTATATATTATGTATAATATATACTTCTATTTGTTATATACATATTTCTTTTAGTTATACTTCAATTTTATGATGACAAGTGAACTTTTCACCTACATATCAGAAAATTCAAGAAACAGAGACATAGAATCACTCTAGTTTTTCATTTACATTAATTGTTCTTAAATATGCTAGAAGAAAAGATTAACTTTCTCCCAAGTACAGACAATTTTAAAAAAGTAAAAATATATTGTAAGTAACTATATGTTAATCCAAATTTATTCAAAATATTAATGTGGAACAAAGTTTCAATCTGTGCAAGAAAAATTGCACTACCACTGTTCAGTTAAAAAGTCACCTAATTCATTTTATCTATAATAATGAATCCATCCACTAAGAGACTGAAGAAATCCCTTAGCACGTCTTTTTCTCTTCCCATCTTTCTCTTCCTCTGTCCTGTGTTAGCTTTCGCTCCAATATTACAGCTTTGTCTTTTATGCAAATTATTCCTAAAAAATCTCCCTCTCCTACACACACATACATCTTTTAGTTTTCTGAGCTCTTGTCAACATTTGTCAGGATGTAAACCTTTCTTATTGAATGTTCCCATCCTAGGGATGCCATAACAAAAATATAAACTGGGGGACTTAAAGAAAACAGAAATATATTTGCTCACAGTTCTTAAGGACAGAAATTAAAATCAACACTTTGACAAAGACATGCTTCCTCTGTATCCTCTAGAGGAAAAATTTTTCTTGCCTCTTAAATCTTCTAGTGATAACTGTCAATCCTTGGTATCAGTAGACATGCAGCTACATTCTTCTATTCACATAATGTTCACCTTGTGTGTATGTGCTATGCTCAAAAAAAAAAACTTTCTGGGATGCACAATTCAATTTAACATACTTTAAGGGGTCTCGAACATGCCACTGTGGAATAAAAGTATTAATAAATAAACATGTATTAATAAATAAGTATTAATAAATAAACATGAAAGTATTCATGTTTTTGAAATATTTTATCTGCTAAGGGCTGTTTTACAAAATAACACAGAAAGGATTCTTCATGAATTCCCTCCTGGTAAGCAACCTCTAAACTTCTCTACATTGAAAAACCAAAACCATAATCAAATGGACCTTGTCTCGGCCCTCCCTGGTGGCGCAGCGGGTTAAAGCACTGCACTGAAAAGCTAAGGCCACTTCCGCATGAGTTCAGTTCCCGCCTGCCGGGAGGAGACCACATGGCGTGGCAGACCTCTCCTGATCCGCCTGCTGCTCCCCTCAGCAGTACTTCTTCGATCTGCCTGTTCTGCTCCCCACTCTGTCTCTGGTGAATCCTCTCACACTCCACATCTCTGGCCTGTACCCCAGTTCCATATGAATAAATAAATAAATCTTAAAAAAAAAAAAAGTGGACCTTGTCTCAGAACTATCATATATCCCATCTGCCCTCTTAAAGGTCCATATCATTCCAAAAAGTCATTTGTTTTTCATAAATGATTACCATCTATTTCTCTTCCCTGACTAAAATGATATATCAGCCCATATCTAACTGCTCATTTGAATCATATTTACTTATAAATCATAAGTAATGAAATTTGTTTTTTTTTCTCTCTTTTAACCGTAAATCCATGCTCACATTTTTACTTTTGTTTATTTCTTAGAGTAGAGCCAGGGTGCAGGACAGAGATGTGGGGTCTCACCCATATTTTGTTAGATTGTAGGCTCCCAAAAATTAAGCCTAAGTGAAGAATTTTTTTCATCTCTGATATAATGATGAATTTAATTTATGCTTACTGAAGAGTTAATTATAATTTTGCATAGGTCTTATATCATGGTCTTGAAAAGTTATTGAAAAGTCTAATGTCTAAGGAGAAAGCTAAATCTCTAGTGCTTCAGAAATACTTTCTCCCTGTTTTGCTATTGTACATCTCTAAAGTTTAAATGCATTTCTTCCAATTCATTATGTATCTGTTTAGAACCACTTAATGTTGCTCCAGGATTACATTTAGTCTTCATGATGTTGAAATTAAACCTGGTAAGAAATGAAGATTATTTGATAGTTTTGAAAAAATAAGACATTTCTAGTATATTATATATGAATAAAAAAACCAGAAGTAACAGGTGATAAATGTATTTAAAATCTGAGAATACCAT
This sequence comes from Condylura cristata, assembly GCF_000260355.1. Lineage (NCBI taxonomy): Eukaryota > Metazoa > Chordata > Mammalia > Eulipotyphla > Talpidae > Condylura > Condylura cristata. Next base: position 49,029,039 of record NW_004567103.1, read on the forward strand.
GTATCTATTTAGCAGTCAAAATGTTGGGCAGGACTACTTCATGTTCCCTAATTATTCTAGGATATTCCTATCCTAACTTTTTCCCAATAAAACACCTTTTAGGCATTAGACCCACCATTACTCTTTGAAAATAATAGCTCTTCAAAAACAACAAACATTTCCAATATAATTTCTTGAAATATCATGGTACTTGGAAGGAACAAGTCTGTCCACTGGTCTTTACAATGAAGATAAAGACATAGTGTATTAATGGTATTCAGAGTTGACTCACAGCCACTATTTTTTTATGTTACTAACAGAGATTAATTAAACTTAATTCCATGCACGATCATTGTACCAGGAATCTGGACAACTATCTATCTAGAACTGTAACAGATCAGTTTCTTCTGAACTCTAGTGATGGACATAACTGTAAGTTAACATCAGCCCTTCTATCTTCCATTTTAATAAGATTTGGCTTAACTTATAAGCAAAATATACCTTGTTCAGGGTTATCTGTGTACCTAAAACCAAGTAAGGATGCATTCTAAGTACTACTTAAGTGGTAAAATGCACTGGTTCCCATCAAAGATAGCCTAAGTGCATTCTAAAGAGGATGTTGATTTGATAGATTCAACGCCGGAGATTTGGTAATGTGGTTACAAAATTTTTTTTTCCCATTAATCTTGTCAGATTCTTTGTATCAACAAATTCACCTTGATAATATTCTCCACTTCTAACTAAGCACCAATGCTGAACGAAGTCTCCTTTAGAACCATTCAGGGGTCTAGTAACCATTTTAATGCCCATTTGCATTTATATACTACATGACCATGTGGTTGACATAAGTCAGGGAGGGTCATGGTGCAGTACTGTTTTTTTCCCCTCACATTCTTTATCTAGATTGGTAGATATAGATATACTTAAAACTTAAAAAAAAAAAGGCAGAATTAGAGTATGGTACTTTTATAAAATCAGGATAGCGATGAGGACTGGATTACTCAATTTAAATTGCATTTTTTCCCAATTCATTATGTATCTGTTTAGAACCATCTAATGTTGCTTCATGAGTTGACTGAGTATATTACTATTTTTCTTAGAAATTCTTAAAAGTTAAATATTCATTGAGGTTTCTAAGTGAACTTTCTAGAACACGAAATACTAAGTGGATTAATGTCATTTTAATTGAGGAAATCATAAGATCCCAGTACAGAAAGTTCTCCTATTTATTAAGTCATTTACTTGTTGTTTGTGCTGGCTGCTTATGCATTACTTTTCATAGTCTTTAGTGCACACATAGATTAGTTATGGTTTTAATCTGCATTTAATAGAAAGGAGATTGAGGCAGAGAAGTGTAGAAAAGTGCAATATTTTGCCCAACCTTACACACATAAGACATAGCAGAACATTGAATTTTTTTGATTCCAAAGTCTTACAATGATGTGATGCCTCTTGAAACAGTGGTTTCCAGACCTGATTAGTTGTTAAATAAACTTTCAGATTTTGATATATGAACTAAGTTATACATCCCCTGGATACATAATTCATAGTATGAAACTTACTATGAAAAAATCTGTAGTTTCAAAAATCTCCTGGATAGTTTAAGGTTCACTGTTTTGGAGGCTATAAATGATGCATTTATCCACATCATTGTACCTGATTTAAAAAAAAAAAAAGATTTAGTTATGCATACACAAATTGGGGTATAGGCCAGAGGTGCAGGGGGTAGGGTGAATGAGAGGAATCACGAGAGACAGAGCAGGGAACAGAACATGCAGATTGACAATATACTCTGCTGAGGGGAGCAGTGGACAATGCAGGAGAAGTCTGCTGTGCCATGTGGGTCAGTTCCCTGACTGGGTATTGAATTTGTGCTGCAGACAGCTACATAATGCTGCACTTTAACCCACTGTGCCACCAGGGAGGGCCTATTGTAACTGATTTTTTTACTACACTATTAAGTACTATTTAAATAATGAAAATGTTAAGTTTTAAGGGAGATTGATTGCCATTCCTTATAAAAGATTATATTAGAGTGCAGAGAGAGGTAACCTGATCTGTGGTGGCTGTTTATGGACTTATTCCAAATACAATCCAAAAACTGGCAGAAAGATTTTGGTTCCTTTTGATCTTAATTCTTCAGTTTGCTCCTTTTAGGGATCAATTAACAGTTTGACTAATGAGATGCCTTGAATCATACAGTGCTACTCTTTTTGCTCTTAAAACTAATAAATAGGAATTCTGGAAATATTGAAGTTTATGTAACTGATAAAACAAACAAAAAAATGAATAAAATTGTAAACCAAAGAAAATTGGTTCAGGATCTCTTTGTGGCCTATGCGTTAAGTCTCAGCACCATCACTATCAAAGGCCTGAGTTGGACACCTGACAGAAAGCTAATACACCAATAGTCCAGCAGACCTCTCTTGTCTCACCCACCGTGCCCCTCAGCAGTATATTTCAGTAAATCATCCTGCTCTACTCCTCACTCTGGGGAATCCTCTCCCCCACCACACCTCTGGACTATACACCAGATCTTCTCTGCAAACAAAACCAAAACCAAACAAAAATCCACAAAGGAAATTCACTCACACATTTCAGAAAGCCACCAAGCATCAAGGGCCTGAGAGTCCTCCATCCCAGAAAAAGGATATAGAGAGATAAGCATAATATTTGAGATTTTTTTTTCATCTATTTGTAGTTACCAGAAGTTCTTAATGAACTAAATAATATATAAAGTCAACTGTTGTTTGGAAAGGCAAGAGTTTATTGTTAAGAAAAGACCCAACATAAATAAAGACACCCATGCTTTCATTTTGAAAAAAAAAAATATATATATCATCATAGCTTTTATCAGCAGTGACATAAATTGTACCAAAGTACACCCATCCCAAAAATGAAGCTTTTTAACAGTAATCTTTGTATTGTCAAAAACTGTTGATATGGAAGGTTGTTCATACTAAGTTAAAACTGTTTAATGCAGATAAAATAATAACAAGCAGAATTTATCATCCCAGGAACAGGAAGAACAAAATGGGAAGAGGAGAAGTTACAGAATATTTAAAGTGGATCCCTGTGAGCTGCTGCTTGCATCCCTGAGGGGACCCAACAGTGCCAAATGAAGGAAGCTGGAGTCTAAAAGAGCAGTGGCTACAGAAACAATGTGGGTGGCATGCTGCCCCGTAGCCTTGGACAACAGGGAAGTATCCTCTCACATCCTTTTTCCTTTCAGTATCCCTCCAATCCTTGTTTCCTGAACCCAACAGAAAGGCAATGGATAAGAGAGTATGGCAAATGTGTTTACAGAATCCCAGCCCAGCCACCACAGATTAGTAGAATTGTAGCTAAAAATAATAGATATATAACTAGTACAAAAGTCAATGCATTAGAAAGGAGAAATGGCCTTTCCACAATGTATTTATCACATCCAGAGGAAAACACAGAAAAACTAAGTTCAGTGTGCGAACTGTATGTGGTTTTAATTCCTGACACACTTTTCTCTGACTGTTGGATCAGTTAAGTCAGTACATAAACCTTCTTGAATTAATCTAATAACTTAAGATTTAAGAGAAATTGGAAGCAGGAAGAATGCTTATTTCCAAACAGTATATACATGCCATGGTTGTACTGATTTTTTATAGTTGCAAATAAGCACAAGGAGGGAGGGAATAAGGTAAATAAAACAGTCAAAAAAGGAAATGGCAAATAGCCCATAAGAAAATGGAAGAACATAATTTGAGGGTAAACCTTTACTACAGGAGAAAATTCCCACCAGAATCTACTCTGTCTTCTAAAATTTTTAATGGATAGTAGTGAAAAAAAAAAGCCACAGAGGATTTAACAGATTAATTGATAATGCAACAATCTGAGAGGCTTTTGAAATACTTCCAAAGCTAGTAGAGAAAGAATAAATTGCAAACTTCACCTTTATATTTGACATCAATGTTTCAAAATATCATCAAAACCTTGGTCACAACCTCTTTTGACAGAAAAGAGAGAGGGAATCATGTTCCAACAATTATCTAATTCATTTCAAACTTTGCTAAGCAATAAGACACTCTTAACACAACAATTTGTGAAGACTATCTTGATTCCTTGTAGCTCACTTTGAACTTTACATCAATAATAAGTCAATATTCTTAATAAAAAGTAATTCAAGAATAAAAGAAGCAAATATTAGGCTAAAAAAAAAAAAAGCTAGTGTTTATTGAGCTCAGCACAGAATAAGCCAATATATGTATTAACTCAGTTAACTGACAACAGTAGTTTGCAGGTGCTCTTAAGATTCCTTTTTAATAGATTATTAAGCTGAGACTCAAAGCAGTTACACAGTTGACTGATAGTATATTGCTAGTAAGAGGCAGATTCAAGACTTGAATCAAGGCAATCTGATTCTGGAAAGATAGCTGCTTCTCTTCCAGAATCTGACCACAGTGGTAAAATTCTCTATTGTACTTTCCTCATCCATTTCATAAACAGTAAGTATAAATAGTGCCTACAATATATATATATATATACACATATATATACTGTCAAATGTACATAGATCCTCATGTCTGTGTACTATATTTATGACTCATTAGATTTAAGGAATAAATTCAAAATCTTCTGTTTATACTAACAGAAAAGTGTTCATCTAACAATTTCAGCCATGACAAGTATGCTATAATCAATGGGAAGCAATTAGGATAGCACAATACAAAGACAGCCTAGCTGTACGAAGTCAATAGACCCTTCTCTCACTGAGCTATTTAATGTTGATTTTTCAAGCTATATGAAACACAAACTGAATGGTTGATTCACTATTTTTTTTAATGGTGATGTATTTTTGTCTTTATAGTTTATATGTCATTAAAAAAATAGTTCTGTGTTGACATGGACACTTTAGAGTGGATCAAAATATATTCTAACTAGGCTCTTATTATGCATTATTAATAGGTATTATAAAGAAATATGACATACTTTCATCACTAGCTAACTTGGCACAAGTAGGCTATCAGTAAATGCTGGAAAATAAAGGAAGATGAAAACTATTTTTGACTTTTTCATAGTGGTATAAATAATTTTCAGAAATATATTAAAATTAGAATTTAAAAAAGACTGAAATTCATGGCTGTCTCTCAAAAATTATGAAAATAAGATTTTCTTCATCCTTTAAAAAAATTAGTCAGCAAAGCTAAGTGCTAAATAGTAAATAAAAATAGTTTTAAAAAATCACAGAATGGCATGAAGCTTAAGGAAGAAAAATGTTTAATTTCCAGAATTATTTTGTCACTAAGTATCTTGTCAAATAGAAAACTAAAATGATAACATCTCTAGGGAAGCAGAAGCTTTTCTAGCATTTGCATCTCAACCAAAGATGAAAATGATACGAAGTGTTTTAGAAAATGAATTCAGAGAGACAGAACCAAAAAGAGAAGTTTCTTCTTATTACACATCATTTACCATGAAGAATTACAGGTAGTTAAGCTGCCCTTCTAGAATATGCAGTGACTGTGGAAATGTTCTTACTTCCACAGAGGGGATAGCAGCTACGAGAGTAGAAAGGTTGAAGCAATTTAGTTAAGAGGTGAAGAAGAATCACTGAAGCTGATAAATGGACCTATATAGAAAAAAGAATCACAGAGAATACATATTCAATCTGTGTAGCCACCACTCTTGCACTTCCCTAATGGGGCGGGGTGGGGGGGGACATAGGGTTGTCATTTCTTAAGCTAGATAAGAATAAAAGAGATACACAACCAACAAACAGAAACAATGACAGGAGACAGAAAATACAGTATTCCTAACAACCAAAGCTTAACTAGAAAGTAAGCAATAAAACCCACATTATCAAAGTTACAAAGGGTGCTAGAGTTTATTTTGTTCAACTCCTTCATTTACAGATGAGTACTTTGGAGTCCAGGTTTACAGGACTAGTTCACATTTGTGAAGTAATTTTATAGTGACAAATAAGAAATAAATGCAGTTTTTGATTACAAGGTTTTTAATAATATTTCTTTTTTTAAAATCAACCATGCACATACCACTACATTATTAAGGTTCTCCAGAGAAACAGATTTAATAGCAGATTTACATGAAGATACAGATAAGAGTTTTATTATAACAACTGACTTATATAATTACAGAGGTTAAGAAGTTCCATAATCTGTTATCAGTAATCTGAAAATCTAGTGATATAATTCAGTATAAGTCTGAAGACTCAAGAATGCGGGGAACCAAAGTTGTTTAAGTGGAAATCTAGAAAACCAAGAATTGGAGGCTGATGGTGTTAAGATCCAGTGATAGTCAAAAGGGCCTAGAAGCAAGAGTACTAAAGTCTGAGGGCAGGAGCAGAGAAAGATCTCTCTGCTCAATTAGAGCAAATTTTCACTTACCCCTGCTTTTTTTGTTCTATTCAGACCTTCAACAGATTAGATAATGCTTACCCACATTGGCTATGCCAAGCAACTTTACCCAGTCTACTGATTCAAATGATAATCTCTTTCTGAGACACCCATCTAGACACACCAAGAAGTAAAGCTACCAACTACCTAATAGCATTGCTCAGCCCAGCTTAACAATCATAGCTATCCATCCCCATTGTATTTACAATATGCTATTAACCAAACCCACTTGATACTAGAACTTTCCTTCTAAGTACCCCTTGCACTAAAACTTTCCTTCATGAAGATGACTAAAGAATGTCAATTATTCAAACATTGCAGAAAAATGTAAACCAAAAAGCGGTGTCACTCAAAGCAGCCTCAAATGCAACTTCCTTTACTGTCCAAAAATAAAATACTACATTATATGGCTTTCATTATAAATCATATTTGTGGGAAAACTTTCATCACGTCATAGAAAACTAAACAGCATAAAATCATGGTATACACTTATAGTCTAAAACTGAGTTATAAAAATTCTCAACACTAGAATTTTCCAGGTGTTTGTAAAGAAGGGCAGACTGGATAGTTTTGAAAAATTCTCTGTGAATATGAAATACCTAGCTCTAGACAGAAACAACAGCCAGTATAGCAGGCCAGTTCCAGCCGTCCCTGGTGGTGCAACAAGTTAGGAAGCAGCACGGCAAGCTGGCCACGCCCTTCAGTGCAAGTTCGATCCTCCGCCCTGGAGGTGACCCATATAGTGGGGTAGACCTCTCCTGACGGGCCCGTTGCTCTCCTCAGCAGTGTACTTCATCCACCTGACTGTTCTGCTCCCCACTCTGGTGAAGCCTGCTCCTCTGGCTTGTACCCCAGTTCTGTATGAAATAAATAAATCTTTTAAAAAATAAGGTCAGTTCCTTGTTCCAATAGCAGTCCAGACTTCACTTTGCACCACACTGCACAAAGTCCACAGGTTCACAGAGAGGGCACTGAAAGTGCCAGACACCAAGTTAGACACTTCACATTAATTACTCCATTGCCTCCTTTACACAGTTTCTCACAAAATAAAACTAAAAATGTTCTATTACTTTTATTTAAAGTCACTTATTTGCTCTACTTTGTATTTTTTCTACTGTAGTTGAAACTAGCTCAGTTTTTTGTTTTTGTTTTTTTTTTGTGGTTGTTAAAGGTAAGTATTATCTTCCTGAAAATATTTTCAAGGTTGCCTGCTGTACTTAAGCCATAATTAGTGACCTACATAGAGGAAAAAGCCATATACAATTCCTTACATGTGACAGCCTAACCTTGCCCTACCTCTCAAACTGTGATTTCAAGAAAACAATCAGATTCCTCATCTCTGGTTACATGTTTTATTCAAGTTACTAAAAGGGAAAAGGGAAGATAAAATACAATAGGAAACAGTACTACAATATAGCGATTCACCCAGTTAATTAGAATGTTCTTCTTTGGTCCTCTGAGACATCATATTGCAACCATCAAAATGGATCCCAACCAGCAAACACCAAATATTAGTATGTCCTTTGCAAAGAACTTAGTTTTATAATGTAGTCAATCACGACAAGGCATTTGCTGCAAATCATCCACCTGTAAATGTTACATATTACAACCTACTTGACACATCTAGTCACTGCATTTAACTACCCAAAGGGAGGGGAAAAGCATAAAATCCAAGGTCAGGCTATAGTCATTAATTTTATTTTCATCATTGTTTATTTTGCTGTTTTGTTTTGTAGATTTTCACAGCTAATATTAGTAGATAATTGAGATGTAGAGAAAAGTTTTAAAACAAAAAGTTAATAATGACAATTAAAATGCATTGGTATTATAAAAATCAAATGCTTAACATACATACAAAACACTAAAGAAGAAAGAATCCCTAGTTTAGCTCCTATAAATAATTACCCATTGTTTTGGAAAATCCATCTAAACCACTATTTCTGAAGGTAAATAATTACATCTGTAACAGCTGTTACAAATGTGGAAGACAGATCAAAAAAATTTAAAATACAGAATGAGCCCATTTAAATTCTGAGATCAGGAACAACCTTAAACATTTATAAGAACATTTTGTATCATTAATAATTTAACGTATACATGTATGTCAAATCTCCTCTTTAATTTCCTTAAAAATGTAAAAATCAAACTTTATCAGGGCAAAGTATCATCTGAATCATAAAATGTTGAGGTACATTAGCAATTCTTCATTGCTGCTTTAGAAATCGTTTTGCAGTTGGTAGACAAGCAGAGAATAATGGAAGGAAATCCCTACAGGTGGGGCAGAGAAATTGGAGAAAATACATATAGACTGTGTCTAAGCTACAGCCTAAGACAACAGCATGTTGACTATGGAAGCACAATCGAGAGCAAAAGATTTGGGAAACAAAACTTCAGCAAAAATTAAAGCAGCTAATGAGGAAACACCAAGGTGACAGAGACATAAAGGTGAGTGCAATTCTTGTCAGTGTTTTTTGTTTGTTGCTTTTCATCTGTGTTTGGGGGCTGCTGTCCAAAGAATTTGTGTGTGGGAGGGCTCATATATATTTCATATGTACACAAGTTTTATATATACACATTTTATACACATACATGCACATATACAGCGTATCACTATATACGCACATAGGTGTAGAAAGATACTACAGGTTTTTTCCCATATTTTTAGTGAGAAAGGAGGCAGAAAAAGCACTGAGAATAGCCCTTCTGGAAGGGTCCTTTTGGAGTCCCTTGAAATAAGTCAGGCAGAATAAATCCTAGGGGCTTACACAAACTTCACTGAAGAGTGAGTGGAGGATGAAGATAATGAACTCCTCAGAAGTCATCTAAGATTTAAAGACCTCTGAAAGAGAGATTTTGTGTATAAAATGGCCTATTCTAGAACCAGCCTTTTTTCCTGTCTTGCTTGGTCCTTAACAGACTTTATGAGAACTGACAGTGAGCACTGCCATTTTAGGAATGCAAGACTATGCATGGCCTTTAATGCTGAAAACGACCAGATCATCTTGCCCCCCTCTTCCTCCCCAGGAGATAGGGCCTGTACAGTTCTGGATCTTTTCTTAGGAGATGAGAGGGGGCCATTGTTACTGCTGCAGATGTCCAGCATCTTATGTTAGACCTTAGTCTTCTGCTCAGCTTGAGGTTCAAGAGCATTATTACCATGTGGCAGAGACAAAGAAGCACACTATTGTTAATTTCACCTGAGTGTCTTAAGTATTAGGAAAGAGAACTCTTCAGAGCATAATCCTCTTAACAGATAATTAGGAAACAATGGTATGTGAATTTATTTGCACCTTGAATTTTAAAAGTAGTTTCCACTAGTCATACTGCCCCATTAAGGGCCACTTAGAATGAAAAAAAATGGTTCTCAGCATTCAACAGCACTACCTTCAACTTGAAAAAACAAACATAAAATTTAGTCCTGATGTGAACAAATATGTTTATGATACATATCAGGTAACTTTTAGGGAGATTATATTTGAAAGATCTTAGTCTTTTCTCCCAAAGAGAAAAGAGGCACAGAGGTTTTCCTTTAAGAACAACCACCGAGTTCTTAGATGATAGCTCTGGTGCTCCACTTGCACAAATGAAAATTAAAGGTGCTGATAAATTAAAGATGCTCAAGGATCACACTCATCTATGTCACAAGGGAGCAAGTCTTTGACATGATATCCAGGTTATTTTTTTTTTTTTGTTACAAGAAAATATGAATTGGTTTTCAAACTGAACCATCACAGGAAGTGTCCTATTAACTATGGCACTATTCTACTTTTTCTTTTATTAAATATTTAAATGCATTAAATAGTAAAAATACAAAAAAAATTTAGAGAATTGACATTTTTCTATTTTATTTTAATTATTTCACTTCCAGGTAAAAATCATATCATGAAATTGGTGTGTGTTCTCCTCCTATGCATAACTACCCTGAATTCTTACATATTCCCTCTATTTGTACTTTAACTGTACATATATATATATTTTATTCTGAAACTTACTTCTTATGCAAAATTACATTTTCTATTACCCATGAATTAGAATTAGTTTATAACTTTAGCTATTTTAATAGTCTGTTGAACAAGTATGCCACCTTTTTAATCCACTACCCCATTAATTCATATTTGTTTTTAATTTTTATTACGAGTGAGAACTGCTACTGACACTGTAAAGAACACCCTTTAATATGTTTCTGTATATATTGGCAAGAATTTGTAATAGTTCAGTGTTACAAATTTAAACTGATTAGAAAATCTAAAATCAACTTAGTGGGTTGCAAATAACTTTTGAATTGCATGTGATGAAGTGATGTACAATAGGAAATGATATGTGGTAAAAATGGAATAAAAATATACTAGTCCATTGCAAGTTAAAGTTAAGAACTACTTCTTGAAACTTCTGTATTGGTTTGTAAGTACACGTGTCTGTACAAATGTTCAAAAAATATGATTAAACATGTTGCTCTGCTTTATATACTGAAAAGGGAAGTTGCTAGGTCACATGATTATTTTTGTACATTCATCTGTGCTATATAATACCAATCATTCTTCAAAGTTGCTATATCAGCTTCTAGTTCACTTTACCATCTGCACTGAACAAGGGATTTGATTCCCCACTTCTCTGCTTACACTTGGAATTATCAGACTTATTTAAATTTACCAATGTGAATGATGTTCTAGTTGTTTAATGTGTTTGTGAGATTTCTGAAAAGGTTGAACAGTTTTCCATGTCAACATTGGCAAATATGCAATTTTTTCCTTTATGAATTTTTTGGGCATGTGAAATATTTGCTTATGAATCATGTGTGTAAGCATAAAAGAGTAAACACAATTACACATAAGTCAAAGTACCCTACAAAAGTAAGCACTGGTCATCACTAATGGCCTCGCATAGCTGGGGACAAAGAGAGCTTAATGTTGTATTCTAAAATAATGATTTAGACAAATGTTTTAAAGCAGTGACACATGGCCTTCCCTGATGGCACAGAGGGTTAAAGCACAGCACTGAAAAGCTATGAGTTCAATCCCCACCCTGAAGGTGATCCACATGGTGCAGCAGCCCTCTTCTGACCCGTCTGGTGCTCCCCTCAGCAGTGTACTGTGTCAGTTAGCCTGTTGTGCTCCCCACTCTGTCTCTGGTGAAGCCCCTCGCCGCCCCTAAGCCTCTGGCCTGTACCCCAGTTCTGTATGCATAAATAAATAAATCTTTTAAAAAAATAATAAAGCAGTGACACATTAACTTTTCAGGATCTTTTCTTCATTCCTAAGGTTAATTCTGTGGATGCTAACCACCTGGAATTAGACACTAATAATGAATTATTGATATTATTAACACTAGGAGAATAGACTGATATTATTTTCAATAATATTTTCACAGGGTATATAATGCTGGACAATCAAAGCTTACAAATACAGTGAACACTTTAGAGAAAAGATGCTCTATTTAAAAAATATATTTAATAACTCTCAATTAAAAATAAAGTCATTATATGCACAGAAGCTAAATATGAAAAGACTTTACTCTCAAAGAAGCAATCAGGTCATAGGACTTAACAAAAATATCTATTTGTTAATAGTTTAAATATTGTAATGTAGATGCATCTGAGGCAGTATTTTTTTTCATGAGTCAATACAAAAAATTATTGGAACACATGAAATATACTTACATACTATTATGTTCTGAAGCCAGAAAACAGTATCAAAATAAATATTGTCATAAACCTAGGAATGTATAAAGGCCAATAAAATAATTATAAATATCAAGTATTTTGCCAAGAATTTTGAATAGGTTAACTATGAGCACTTTAAGACTTAATAATTATTACATTTGCATATGTTTTTCCTATCATTTAAAAGGTTTGGAATACTCACAGAACAGTTAATAAAGAAGTAATTATTGTTTTAGCAATTCATAAAATTTCATTACATATTTACCCATGTTTAATTAAATGTTTCAGAAAATTATTTTCAAAGTTTACAAAAGAATAATGTTTATAATTGAACACTAAGCTGAGTTAAAATAGGTGAAGTATTGCGAAGTCATCAGTGTACAGTCTCTAATAAATCAAAAATAAAATTAACAAGTGCTACTACTTTCCATTTCACATCTAATATGATTATTTTCAAACTGTAAAGGGAATTTAAGTATTGAGTCAATTGAAAAAGTAGAGTTGAACATATCCAAACCAACCTAGTAAATCCTACTTGCCTTAGATAATCCATCGTTACAGTCTGGCATATGTACATTAACACCTTCCTCCATCTAAACACAGGTTCAAATACCCTCAAACCAGTGAATATACAATATATACTGATTCATCTTCTTATGTTTCATTTTAGGTAGTTATTTTCATATGTCAGTAGATGAATGCTTTATGTAAATGGAATGATTATCATCATGGTGCCTTTTTAGGTTAGAGCTATCAATATTCTTTCATGCTCTATATTTATTTTATAGCTTCTTCTGCTGCTCCCTGCTTTTGATCATTACTCTCTCCTACCTTCCATTTACACTATGATGACACATATTAACAGACTGACAAAGATTTTTTTTTTTTTTAAGATTTATTTATTTGTGCATACAGAACTGGGATGCAGGCCAGAGGCTCAGGGGCGGTGAGAGGCTTCACCAGAGACAGAGCGGGGAACAGAACAGGCAGATCGACGAAGTACACTGCTGAGGGGAGCAGCAGGTGGGTCAGGAGAGGTCTGCCGCACCATGTGGTCACTTCTGGGGCAGGCGGGGATCGAACTCATGAGGAAGCGGCTTTAGATTCTCAGTGCTGTGCTTTAACCCGCTGTGCCACCAGGGAGGGCTCTGACTGACAAAGATTTTAAAATGACTTGGTACTTTGGAAATGGGGGGTAGGGTGGGTACAGCTACAGTGAATCACAAGGTATGACAAAAAAAATTGGGGATAAGTGGAAATTTAACTATAAAAATGTATTAAAAGTGTAATGCTTTTGAACAAAGGCTATAGAGTTGCCAAAATAATTTTGAGTTATAAAATGAACTATTATATTAATAAAAGAAAATTCCCTAAATGGTAAAGTCAAAGGTACATAGAAACATTTGAGTGTTTTTTAAGCTTATTTGAGATTCAAAAACATAAAATTGTGAGATGCTAACTTGCACCTGCTTTTAGAAGGAGAAAAGCAGTTTATTTTTCAATTCTTAGCATAGCAGGCACACAGAGAATACTAGGATTTGTACCTTCTGCCACACAGTTTGGAAATCTGACTTCAGTTTGAAAACTAATTTTTTTTAAAACTACTTGCACATCACCTCGTTTGAAAGTCACATGGGGTCTATGAGGTAATTCACTTCAACTGATTTTTTTTAATATGGAAATTAAGACCCAGAGAGGTTAAAACAACTTGCCTATGGTGTCACAGTTAAATAAGGGTAAAGCTGGAGCTCAAATTAAGGTTTCTGCTTTTAGCCCAAAATTTTGGGTTTTTTTCCTAATTGTATTTATTATAATGTTAAATTAATGCCTAGGCGACAGTAATGAACATTTTGAAATGTATACATAATTTCTATAATCCTTTACGAACGAAGGTTCCTTCAGATCTGTGGTTAATAATGACAGAATCCTTTGGAGAGGGCATGAACACCTGCTAGTTCCACAGCTGTGACAGCAGGTGATGGCTGCTGTGTCAGCTCTTGGCAACTTGGATTCTAGAACACAATTTCCAGTGATGTGTGAATCAATTTCAGCCTCATTCTATACCCCATTATTCTTGAAAGCGCGATAAAGCTACCAAATGGAAATCTTTTACCTCTAGATCTAAGTCCATTACACTTCTTTGAGTTTCTGGATTCAACACATGGAGAGTAAATTTGTAAATAGCACAACCAAATCCACATTTTCAAACATAATGCAAAAAAGGTATCAGAATTTGTTATTCACTAATTTTACTTTTACACTTCAACCCAAAGAAATGATTAGCCCACACCTAAAAATATGTCATTAATATTTCCCATTTATGAAAATAAAGGTGTAAGAGTTTTAGCTTCCTTTATGATTAGAGGGTGTATTCCTCACACCAGACTGCCTTCACTTTTGATAACAGCTGCAAGTTTGAGCATTCCCAAGACCACCTTTAGGTTTTACAATTCACTAGAAGGACTTGCAGAACATATTGGAAAGTTTTACTCTCACATTGATGGTTTATTACAGGGAAAACTGACAGATTAAAATCAGCAAATTCAGTAAGTAAGCTATATAGAGTTCAAGTAAGGTAAGGTACCAACTGGCAATTTCTCTTGTCTTCTCCCTGTGGAGTCACGGACATGCTACTTTTCTGTCTTCATGTTTGACAATATACACAGCATATGGCCAACCAGGGAAACTGACCCAACCTTCAGTGTTCACAGTTACTACCATCCCTACTGTGTAGGTAAGGAAACCCTCTGGAGGTTCACAGATAACATGTGATACAAAGTCCTGATCCTGTATCATACTGTTGGTCAGTGACCCAGGCCCCAATATAAACAGACATTCCCATTATGTGTGACATCCCAAGGGTTTAGAGATTATCTCCCAGAAGCAAGGGCAAGGCTAAATACACAAACTTCTACGGACAGTGCTCTAAAGAAAAGCTATTTTCAGAGCTTCCTTTGGACTTCCCAACAGAGAGAGTCTGTTTATTTGTATAATTACAGGCTAATCTTTGCATAGGAAGAATTAAAGGGATACATACCATTAGTTTCTCAAAAAAGAAAGGGTTCCTATGTTGATGTGATATGATACAATTAAATAATTTAATTTCCATCATTCCACTCAGAGATATCACAGAATAAAATAGTCAGTCAAGGAGGCTAATGGATTTACTATGTAATGGTCTAAAACAAAAAAATGGAATTATTAATTTTCACAAAGAACATTATTTGTAATAAACATTAGTTTATAATAGAAAGTAAGTAAAAACAAAAAATTTCTATTTGCTAGGGACTAAGGAAAAAAGGAACAAGTAGAAGCTGGAAGACTGATTTTCTTTTTTTTCATTCTTGCAGTCAATGTCTACTTCTGATCTGAATAAAAAGGAGACAAAAGCATTTTGGAGAAAACCATACCGATATATTTTTTTCTATATTTTCTACTGAACAATAGTTAATACTGAAGTATTAATTTTTTTAAAAAGTTTTATTTATTTATGCTTACAGAACTGGGGTACAGTCCAGAGGTGTGGTGGGTGAGAAGATTCATGAGAGACATTGTGGGGAGTTGAACAGGCAGACTGACAAAATACACTACTGAGGGGGCAGTGGGAAGGTCAGGAGAGGTCTGCCACACCATGTGGGTCAGCTCTCTGGCGGGGGAATCAAACCTGTGCTTCAGTGGCTTCAGAGAGCTTCATAATGTGGTGCTTTAACCTGTTGTGCCACCAGAAAGAACCCTAAAGTATTAAATTTTTAAAAAGTATTATTTTTCTTTAATCCAAAGATGTTTATGAAGATGAGAAAAAATTAAGATGATAGTTTTTTACTTAAATTTTCACTGAGGACTCTGTAATAAGTCTGATGAATTTTATATGCCCTGTGAGAAAGCACAAAAGGAATAAAAAATGTAATACAAAAATAGCAAAAAAAAAAAGTATTATGTGAAATATTTGAATAGAGACAATTTCTCTAGTATATTTCAAATGACCATTTTATTATTCTCTAAGAAAATTTAGAACACTTTTTTAGAAAATATCCTCCAAGTATACCTCAAAAGCTATAAGGCAGACATCAAAATTGCATGCAGTTTACCCAAACAATATGACATTTTAATTAAAAACAGTTTTTAGAACTTGGAAGAAAAATATGTAGTGTCATAGCCAAATTGAAGGAGGCTGGCTACCCACATAATACCATAGATCCAGCTCAAAGCACTATAAACTTATTTTCTTGATGAGACTGTCCATTAGGGCTGAGATAATTCAATGCAAAAGTAAATGAGAAGCATAAGTGATTGTAGATTTCAATTTTGAATACTAATAAATGGCATCTTAGTCATGTTAAGGGATCACAGTGTCAGGGACTGATTTGTTATCAATTAAATCCTTTGGTCCCGTCCCCTGTTTAGAACTGGTAAGCAAAACAGAACAACATTTGGCATTATTTAACTGTTTCACCAGAAAACTAACTTACTGAAGGGAGTAGGAGAAAGGGGAACAAGGGTGAAATGGCTTAATTAGTTCAGAAAGGGGCTTGGCTATCTCATAGAAAGACCCAAACCCAATTTTTTCTTAGTGTGTATTTGCTTTGCCTAGATTTTCATTACTTCTCATATGTCCCTAAACCTGGCTATTTATTTTGTAGCTGTAACTGGTTTTTTTTTTCCTGAATATTCAACTTCTCAGTCAAGTATACAACTTCTCAATACTTAATATGGATTCAGAACTGCCCCTTACCTAGATCCACTAGGCCTTTGCTATAAACCAGTACACATGGTTTGCGCTTTTCATAGGGTAACTTCTTTCTTCATTCTCTCTTCATAGATCTACAGAGGACCCATTCAAGCCACATCACCTCCATCCTACTCTTATATGAAAGTGAAAACAATTCTTTATTTTGGAATCTAAATGGCCTATTGTATATAAGCCTCTATTTCTGCTCTACCAGTTTGCCAGGCAGATGGTGGCAAGTTAAAGCCTCTAAAACGCAACCTAGCTTTTCTATTAGTCATTTGCCTTAAATCTCCTTCCCAAAGATGTAATAAGAGTCCAAATTGTATATGAATTTTCTCTTCATCCTTTTCAAATAAACACTTTTCTCATTACAGGTTCTTAATAATCTGCTTTTGAAAGACCAGGAGAAAGTAGTAATCAACTTTCCAGTAGATGGTTCCTTAAACTTACTTTAACTTGTTACATTTCAAACTCTCATTACTTTTAGATCTGTGGATCTCATATGAATTTTGTCTCTTACTTTACTTCCAATAATTCATATTGCTTAACCATAAAGTCAGCTTGGGAGTTTAATCCTAGATTTGAGAGTCTTGGTCAATATCATCAATTGATAAGATGAAAGAACAGTAGAGTCCACTATGTAAAGACTTCACAACACTTCAGTGTAGGAGTTCCTATGGGGATATGGCTGTGGCAGGTAACCTTGAGGTACAAAAGTATTACATGCTCAGGAAATTTCTATACCAATGATGCTTCCCCAGACTAAGCAAACAATAGAGAAAGAGCAGATTTCTGCAGAACCAAACTGCTCACTTCCTCCAGAATCCTATTCCATCTAAGATTATAGAGTCTGAACTCCCACTCTTTATTCCTCAGTCACTTTTAAAGTAGGGATATGATGTAGCTATAAGTCATAGAGAATTTATAATTTTTTTAAAAGTATGATACTTAGGAGTTAATCCCAACATGAAAGTCAGCTTGTTTAGAAATTGTCTTTGAACAACTGCTTCTCCTTGACCCTCTTATCCCTCTGCTATGAGACATACTCTCTCTAACCATTATTCACAGCTTCTTCATTTAATCCACCCAGTTTGATTCTATTGCCTATAAGTCAGTAACTATAGGGATTTTCTTTCATAAATTCTCAGATTTTCCTTTGACTTCCAAATAACTGTATCTATGAGGTGAATTACTATAGCTATGAGGAAATTAAAATCAAAGTTGCTGTTGTTCTATTTAGGATGAAGAAACTGAAGTAATATGAAAAAGGTAATAAATACAAAAGTATTGTTAGTAGAATAACTTCTCATGTAAAATTACTTTTATGTCCCCCAAATTACAATTAAAGCAACACAGGAAGAATGATATCTTAACTTTAAGAAACAAGGGTATTTTTAATTATGAAATGCCATGTTGACAACGTTCATTAAAATGAAATCAGGTGTCTTTGGATTTTGTGAATATGATTATTTGAATATCTCCAATCAAAACAAACAGTAAGTGGGATTAAGAGTCCTCAAAAATTAGTATTAAAGGTAATTGAATTTAAATTAGATAAATTACAAGTTAAAAAGGGAATTTGTAGATTAAATTTGAATCTCAAAACATGAAAATTATAAGTGCAAAACCCAAGTTATTAAATACCTGGATTGTATGTTTCTGAAATACCACTTGGATCCCAATACAATTATTTGTCACAGTAAAACTGCCAAGCCAAAATTCAACATGCTTTTATGATAAAAATTTCAATGAAGTGGGTTAAGAACAAATCTCAACATAATAAAAGTAACAAACTACTTCACAAAATTAACATACTTACTAATGAAAAAATTGAAATCTGAATCCTTGGTAGAGAACAGACAGGCTCTCTACAATAGATAGTAGAAACTGGGGGAACTGACTAGATAGAAAGATTGGAACTTTTAAAAGACCCCATTTTATGCCACTTACAAACACTAACTCAAAATGGATTAAAAATTTAAGTATATATAAGTATAAGACAAATATAAGAGCCCTAAAAAAATCCTTTTTGAAATTGATCTTTGAAATAATTTTTCTGGATATGATACCTAGAGCACAAATTCAAAAGCAAAAATCAACAAGCAGGACTATGTCAAGTTTAAAAGCTTCTGCAAAGCAAAAGAACCAGCAAAATAAAAAGGCAAACTATAAAATGGGAAAATTATATGCAATTCATATATATGATGATGGGTTAATATCCAAAATATATAAAGAACTCATGCAACTCAACAGTAAGCAAAAACAAAAGATCAACTTTAAAAAAGGGGGTTTTCCACCCTAAAAGCTCCACAGAGGAACTAATCAAAACCATTCACCAGTTTAGTAAGGTAGCAAGTTATAAAATCAACACACAAAAGTCAGAGGCTTTCTTATACACAAACAACCAAGCAGAAGAAACAGAGATAAAAAAAAAAAACCTTCCTCTTTTCAATTAAAACAAAAAGAATCAAATACCTGGGAGTCAACCTAACAAAGGAGGTAAAAGACCTCTACAAAGAAAATTACAAAACACTG
>NW_004567103.1:49049691-49056113 GCF_000260355.1 Condylura cristata
TTAGTGAGATAAGCCAGAAAGAGAAAGAAAAATACCGGATGGTTTCACTCATAGCAGGAGTATAATGGACCAGGCGAGAAAATAACAATAATGAACAACCATATACCAGAGACATTCTGTGGGGGCGGAGTGGGGAATGGGATCAAAAACGGGGGGGGGGAGGGAAATGCACGGGTCTATGGTGGTGGCACAGGGGTGATTTGGTGATGGGAAACCCGCGGGGATTACAATCGAGATGGAAAAAAAAAATGTGCAAAATGATATAAAAATAAACTTTGTAATAAAAAAAAGGGGGTTTTCCTGGTGGCACAAGGGTTTAAGTCTCATCACTGTGAAGCTATCCATAGGCACTACGGTGCAAATCCCTGGCAGGGAGATGACCCACAAGGCACAGCAGACCTCTCCTGTCATAGCTATTGCTCCCCTTAGCAGTGTTAGTTCAGTAGATCTGCCTGTTTTGCTCCCCACTCTGTTCCTGGTGAGTCCTCTCACACACGCCTCCCCTCCCAATATCTCTAGTCTGCATTCCAGCTTTTGTATGCATAAATAAATAAGTCTTCTTAAAAAGGGGCAAAACACCTGAATAGACATTTATCCAAAAGACAAGCAAAACAAACACGTAGATGAAAAGATGTTCATTATTTATTATTATGCAAAAAAAAAATCAATACTACAATGAGTATCACTTGATACCTGTAAATTGGTTATTTTGCAAAAGACAGGCAATTACAAGTGCTAATGTGGATGTGGAGAAAAGGAAATCTTGTAATTATCACAGTTGGGAATGTTAACTGGTAGAGTCACTATGGAAAACAGTATGGAAGACTTTAAAAAATAAACAACAGAATTACCATAAGATCCAATACTACCTTTGGATATGTCCAAGTAAATGAAAACTGAATTTCAAAGTGATTTCAGTATTCCTATGTTCAGTTGGCTGTATTCACATTTACCAATCAATGGAAATAACCTAAGTATCCATAAATGACAAGGACAATGTAAAAATCTACATGTGTTTATGTTCTCATGAGATATAGCACACATACATACACACACCCACACCCACACACTGGAATGTGGTTCAACCATAAGAGGGAAATCCTGCCATTGTAATAACATAGATAAAACTCTAGGACACTGTTATGTAAAAAAGATGGCAGTGGGCCCTCTCAGTGATGCAATAGATTAGGACACAAAACTGCACAGCACAATACTGCATTAGCCACAGCCACTTCAGTACAAGTTCGATTCCCCCACCCCAGAGGTGATCCACATGGTACAGCAGACCTCTCCTGACCTGCCCACTGCCCCCTCAGCAGTGTACTTTGTTGATCAGTCTGTTCTGCTCCCCAAACTTCTCACCACCCCTGCAACTCTGGTTCCCCAGTCCTGTATTAATAAATAAATGGATATTAAAAAAAAGACAGAAAAAAAATGGTATCATCTTACTTACAGGTGTAAATTAAATTCTAAATCATAAAAACTGGGCAGCTTGATGACCTAATGAGTGGGAAAATGGGGTGGTATTTGTCAAACTGTACAAATTATAGTTATGGGTCAGTCTTGAGGAACTAACAGATAGCTTAATGACTATATATTTATCGTTTCTAATTTATAGCTATAAGTACCTAAATTAAAAAAGAATGATCACAAATAAACTAACCTTTTACATTAAACAAATAAAAAAGGAAGAGCAAATAAATCCAAAGCATGTGATAGAAAGAATTAAAAAAAATTAGAATAGAAATAAATGAAACAGAATAAAAAGCAACAGTAAAATTTTTTCAAATCATTTATCTGCCAGGATTTGTACTCTTTTTTTAATATCCAAAATGGCAGTTTTGTTATAAAAAGTGGGGAAAGAATAAAAGACATTTACACAGACACATGCAGGCAGAAAAAGAGTTCTCTGAAAGGAACAGATTTATGAAGGGAAACACCTGCACAATCACAAGTGGGCAAAAGGGCTGCTATGGGTCTTGTATTCTGAATATAAAATGAAACTTTACAATTCTACAATAAAAAGACCAAGTAAACCAATTTGAAAAGGGAAAAAATAGACTTAAACAGATTCTTCCTCACAGCAGATCTACAAAAAGTTAACTATGTGGAAAAGTGGTTAAAGTGTAGTCTTTTGGGAAATGCAAATGAAAACCATGACACACCATTCACATCTATTTAAATACAAGCAACAGACTTAGAAACATTAGTGAGAATGTGAAGAAATTGGAATGTTCACTCTTCGCCAGTGGTAACATAAAATAGTATAGTTAGTCACTCTGCAAAACATTTTAGCACATTAATGTGGCCAGATGATCCAGCTATTTCACTCATAGGAACATACCCAAAGGAAACTAAAGCATATGCCTGCATAAAAACTTACAAGTGTTTGTGACAGCATTAGTCACAAGAGCTCCAAAATGGAAAATGCCAAAATGTTCATCAACTGATTAATTAAGAAAAAGTAATATACATATTATTTCATAGTAAGAACAAAGTATCACCATATATGACAATACAGGTAAACTCTGAAAATGTCAAGTCTGAGAATCAGTCATAAACCATCACATGCTGTGTGAGTGCACTTATTTGAAATGCCCAAATAGGTAACTCCTTAGAGACAGAAAGGGGATTGCTGGTTCCCACTGGGAATAGCAGGAAATGGGAAGTGACTGAAACTACATATAGGCAGACATAAAAATGAATGACTTCTTTTGGGCAGTGGTAAAAATTTCTAAATTTAGAAAGCTGTAATGACAAGGATCTGTCAATATACAAAATGAGCCACTTTAAAGAGGTGAATTTTTTATATAAACGATATCACAATAAAGCTGTTCTAAAATACACATTGATAAATAGGATAGAGAAGTTTACAGGAAAAGATAATATACAAGGCCATGTCGATTTTATTCTAGGTTTTTAAACTTTACAAGTTTAGAACTTTGGTTTTATTAATATGCTCAGCTTTAATGGTGTTTTGCCACCTGAGATATATTCACAAAAGAATAAACATAAAAAAATAAATTCAAAAAGAATAAACACGCAGTATTAAGGTTAGAGAGGATCCTATTGTTAAGTATTTACCTAACAGAGGAAAATCCCTATTAATACAAAAACTTATATAAATATGTTACAATCTTGCCCATAATGACCAATGAAAAGAAACAGTCCGATATACTTCAGTAAGTGAATGTAACGCTAAGAGTAGTATATCCACATATGTACTGATAAATGATAATAATAAAAAGAATCAAGCTATTAATACCGATTTCAAAATGGATGAAATGGAAACACTAAAATATTGATAAAAATAGACTCCGAAGGCTATATATAATATTTCATTTACTAGCATCTGGAAAAAGGCAAAATCAAGAGAAGAGAAAATATATTAATTGTTGCCAGTAGTTAAGGAATAGGAAAGAATTTGAATACCACAGAGAAGGAAACTTTTTGGAATGATAATATTTTTTTTCTGTATTATTTGTGATAAAAGACCGGAAAGAAGTGTTAATTAGGATGTATAGAAAAAGGAACCTATGTACACTGTTGGCAGGAATGCAGATTGGCTCAGCTCCTATGGAAAAATTTGGAGGTTTCCCAAAATACTGAAAATAGTTCTACATATGAAGCAGCAATTCCATTCCTGGATATATCTACCAAAGGATGCAAAAACAATAATTCAAAGGGATATATGCATTTCTATGTTCACTGTAGAACTGTTTATAAAAGCTAAGTTTTAGAAACAACCTAAGTGTCCAATTACAGCTGAGTAAATTAATATGTTGTGTATATACACAATAGGATACTAAATTATATTAAAAAAGATGCATTCGGCCCTCCCTGGTGGCGCAGCGGGTTAAAGCACAGCACTGAGAATCTGAAGCCACTTCCGCATGAGTTCGATTCCCGCCTGCCGCCTGCCCCGGAGGAGACCACATGGCGAGCCAGACCTCTCCTGGCCTGCCCGCTGCTTCCCTCAGCAGTGTACTTCGTAGATCTGCCTGTTCTGCTCCCCACTCTGTCTCTGGTGAAGCCTCTCACCGCCCCTGAGTCTCTGGCCTGTACCCCAGTTCTGTATGTACAAATAAATAAATAAATCTTTAAAAAAAAAAAAAAAAAAAGATGCATTCCTGCTATTTGTGACAACATAGATGGAACTGGAGAGAATAATACAAAGTGAAATAAGTCAGAAGGGCAAACAATAGAGGCTGATTTCATTCATAGGTGCAATACAAAGAAAGAAAGGAAAAGACAAACCCTAGAAATATCACTGCAAAATAAAGACTACCTGATTGTGACAGTGGAAGTGGGGACGAAACCCCATGGGCTATGGTGGATTATGTGTGCTTCTGTGGTGGGATTGACGTAATAACACATGTGAAGACAGGTGCACCTCTAGTGCTGTATCATATACAATGTCATAAACCAACATTACCTCAATAAAAAATAACCAAGATGAATAAAACAAATAACTTAGAAAACTTTAACTAAAAAGAATGAATTTACCATAAGTACATTATACATTAAATAAATGAAAAAATAGATGAGAGCTGAGGGGTGATAAGACAGAATATACAGAGTTTTCCATGCTTGTGAATGCCTCATATATCCCAGATTGATCCTGGGCAAATATTTGTAAATACACTGAAAAATAAAATCAACTTAACCTTGTGTCCCCATAGTCCTGTGTTCATCTCCTGTCAAAAACAAGTATATCTGAAAAGATTAGCACTGCCCCTATGTTTCCTCAAGGTAAACAGAGTTAGGACAAGGAAGACTTTACGGGACATGGCTATCTGAGGGAATCCAAGAGTTATCCCTCAATAAATGGGGGAAGTTACAGAGATGAGAAATATTGAATACATATATTTAGTATTATGACTTTTCTGAAAACTTCCTTTTTTTTAAACCAATATAAGTTCCTACAAGATATTGTACCCTGGAGAAAAATAAGCTGAGGCATTACATTTTTTTTTAATACTGAACATATTTTTGAGGATATTATTTCTACTTCCTCTCATTCATATTTTTAGAACCTCCTTCCTATTCAATAATTTGTAGCCACATTATGAAATTAAAATGACCTGCCTGTCTTATCTTTGGATATAGGCTACCGCAAGGTACCTCTCTGTCTCATTCTCCAACTCCAATTACTAAAAATAATCTACATCCCTGAAAGGAACAGAGGGGCTCCATAAGGCTTGCTAACTGATAAGGAAAGAATGTAATTTCCAGAAAACTCTGCAAAGCAATGGAGAGTAAAATAAAGATAACTTCAAAACAACAATATTCTTTCAGAGTCCACTTAGGGAAGGTGAGAGAAAAGGTCATTCATCATCCCTGTACTCATCAACTTATGAGAAATTATGGTATTGAAAGGCCCACTGTCTCTTGTAGATATAAAGCCAGAAAATCAATTTGTGAATCATGGGAAGTAATGATAAGTACTAACAATGAGGCACTTTTGTAACACTTAAAATTTTGTTTTGTTTTTTAACCCATTCTTAATGGCATAGAGGTAGTGAAATGTTTTAAATTAAAATAAGATTTTGATTTGGAATGATTTAAAATGAATTTTCTGATCTATAAAATTTCTATAAAATGTAGGAAATCTTTTATTTCTTCAGTAAGAGTTTTCTTTTAAGCAGATAATACTGTCTTCAGCAAGATTTGGCAGCTAAAATTATCATATTATCTTGTTCTAAATTATGCCTTTCAGACAGCAAGTGACTAAAGCACTAAAATCCCCATCCCTACTTTAAGTCAAAATTTCTGCAATACCAATTTCTTAATTCAATGCAACTATGATCCATCACATCATTCAGTTCTATTATGTGTTGCACCATTCTAACCTCTTACATATTTTTATAAAAGATAGACAAATTTACAAATGGCAATGAGAATGGAGAGAATTTGTTAAGCTGAGTTTTATGTGGTATGAAAATATATATAACACCAAAAAGGCTCAGTTCCTAAATGATCTGTTCAAGGGCTTTTAGGGTGTGTGTGTGTGTGTGTGTGTGTGTGTGTGCGTGCGTGCATCTAAAATCTCACAGACACGACTATTCATTGCAATGAGGTCTGACTTTAAATTTACTGTACATATATACTTAAAAAAAATAAAGACCAAATTCTATTAGATGAATTTGCTACCAAAACTAAACAGGACATTGATATAATATACCAATTAAAGTGAAATAGTAGTTACATTTTTCATCCTTCTTATAAATGATTAAAGTATTTCTGTTTAATTATTCTTTGATCACTTCCTAACATTATATACCCCCCAAAGGAGAAAAAAATATTTAAGTAAATTATATGATCTTTTGACTGGATTAAAAAGATGTGGTACATATATACAATGGAATATTACTCAGCAACCAAAAAAGAGAAACACATGTCTTTTGCAGCAATTTGGATGG
>NW_004567103.1:49056803-49057760 GCF_000260355.1 Condylura cristata
ATCAGGAGAGGTCTGCCACACCATGTGGTCACCTCCAGGGCAGGCGGGAATCGAACTCATAAGGAGGCGGCTTTAGATTCTCAGTGCTGCGCTTCAACCCGCTGCGCCACCAGGGAGGGCCGCAAGCTTCTAATTTTGACTATACACAATATTTAAAGACAAATTTTCATTAGTATCAATTTACAATTGAATTATTTATAAGAAACCAATCCTAGAACCAAAAAGATATATTAGACTTTCCCTTAACCACTAGCTTCATGTACTTAAGCTTTCCATAATGATGAAAGAGAATTGGTGTGGAAATATCAATATTGATTGGCTTGTCATGTACCATGTGTTTGTCACTTGCTCTACATAGAATTACAAGTTGAACAGTCAGTGGTATGGAAGTTAGTGGTTAAGAAAGGACTCTGATGGGAGATTGCCTGATTAGAATCCCATTTTTGCCAAGTCCTGAATAACTTGGCTTCATCAGGAAAATTATTTCACCTCTGAGAACCTCAGATTTTTCCTGTGCAAAAGGAGAATCAAAACTATGTTCACATCCCAGGGTAATTACCAGGATTAAACAGGATATTCCATGTCAACATTACATACAGTGTCTGCAGCATGGTAAATATACAGTATGTGTTAGCTATGATGCTACTGCTACTCCAATAATGAAAAGAAAGAGAAGAATGAAAAAGGAGAATGGAACAACTTTGGAATGAATGATACTTTCTGAGAATTATCTACTGGAATCTATATTGGCACTTGTTCACACACTTGAAGACAGATTCAAAATGAAAATCAAAGAAAAAAGAGAATCTAATGAGGGATATGAAAAATCTTCCTGTAATCTACAACTACAGCAATGTAACACATAATCAAATTTTAAAAGAAACTTCAGGCCCTCCCTGGTGGCGCACCAGGTTAAAGCACAGCACTGAGAAGGTAAAGACACTTCCGCATGAGTTC
>NW_004567103.1:49057860-49142275 GCF_000260355.1 Condylura cristata
GTAGATCTGCCTGTTCTGCTCCCCACTCTGTCTCTGGTGAAGCCTCTCGCCGCCCCTGAGCCTCTGACCTGTACCCCAGTTCTGTATGAACAAATAATTAAATCTTTAAAAAAAAAAAAAGAAACTTCAAAAATTATTAGTTTGCTTATTTAGAGTTGCTAGCTGGCTAGCTACTGTTTACATATTTATATCTCAGGTCCTAGATTTGTGTACTTTTCCTTCAGGCATTATATCTTAAACCAATAAAATCTGGCTATTAAATGCTAGTCCAAAATGTGAAAGAAAAGTGGAGAAGTGCTTTATTTAAAGCCATCTCATGTTAATATTTTTACTAGATCATGGAATGCTGCAATGAAGTTAATGCTCCATATACCTCTAAAATGCAGTAACTTTTTCCAGCACATGACTACTTGTTCTTCCTCAGGGTAAACTCAGAGCTTAGAAAGAGATCTTCCCTCAAAAGTAATAAAGCAAGAAAGAAAAAATACTCAGTACCTACAATGAACCATTTCCTCTGCTAAGCTCTTTATGAAATAAAATACAAGACAGAGTAGAGAATAAATTGAGCTCAGCAAGATCACTCTCTTAACTTCTAGTATGCTTTACACCCCCCTCCTCACCCTGGAAGCTGTTCTTTACTCATGATGAATAACTGTTCTTCAAAATCATATGTAAATAAAAACATATGAAGTATGTATCTGTGGCAATAATTTGATGCTCGCATTCCTTTCAGTGACAATTCTTAGCATAGCTGTCAGTGAAAAAACTGATGCAAATGACTAAAACTGCATTTAGATATTGCCTGAGGTAAGATAAGGGTACTTGATGAAACTGGAAAGAAGTAATGCTTTAGTAGTCTCTTACCTGCAGGAGGAATTAATTAAAATAATTTGTACAGAATAGAGGTTTTCTTCTATGAAGAAGTGAGTTCTCTAGGAGCTGTAGTACTGTTTATACTTTCCCTTGGAGGAGAGTCACATATTTTTTTTTCTTGATGAACTGTTATTTTCACTAGATTTGGTTTTCTCATTCTTCCCTTTCTTCTAACCACCAGAAAAATTTTTGATGGGGGGGAGTGATCAGGAAATGGACTTAAACATAAGCACCAAGATTAGTTTGTCATCATAGACAATGAAGCAGCAGGCTGATTACTGAAACATGTAAGTTAAGTACAGAAAGAAGACCAATAATTAAAGCTAACATGGACAGAACAAAGCATGCCTCTTAAAGAATCACTGCAATGTGATGGGAACTCCTAGCTTTTCAGTGGATAAAGTAGACCTGGATGATGGCAAGTTTGCAAATCCCATCACCACTCCTCCCTTCCTCCACCATGCCCACCAAAAATACTCTGTGATCAACAGACCTTACCCACTGAGAAAGAAGAACAGACCTATTGCCAAATAACTGAAGAAAAACACACCCCTTAGATATTTCAACAGCAGAACCTGTGAAGTGGATTCATGGAGGGTACAGAATGGAGTCAAAGGTGTGGGGAGTCAGGTGGCAGAGTTGGAGTTCAGCAGACTGCAGGACAGATGAACTGATCACTCCCAAACTAGAAACATTTCTACTTCTTCCCACTCTACTAAGTTCCATGTAAACATATTCTCACATTCTAAGTGATAGATGAAAGGTAAATCCCCTGGCATTTTTTGATGAAGGAATTTGGGGAAAATGGATTAAATTGTGAATGACACCTGAGACAGATACCATTTTAATATATCTCAATAGTTTACTTAGAGAAACTAAATTTTTCTAGATATGGTACACTGCATTCTTTTTTTTTTACTGACAACTATGCTAAGAATTGTCACAGAGGACAACCATATGAACTTGTATTGGAACTCTGTATAGGTCAAATGCTTCAGGGAAATGAGGGTTCCAGGCCAGGAGGCAGAGGTTTCTTCATTAAACTTTCCAGTGATCTTCAGTGCTCAAAAGTCATCATATATCCCTCTTATTTTAAACTATCTAATGTTTTCCATTCCATGTGTTATAAACAACAAATGTTACCATGGTGTGCAAAACCCTGAAGGTCTGCCCTCTTCTCAGCTCATATCCATCCAGCTAATATGTCTCCTGATAGTCCAATGAGCTAGATTTGGTTCCACCTGAGGCTTTCAGCACTTTTTCACTCCACCTACCCAGATTACACTTTTTGCAGATCTCTGCAAGACAGATCTCATTCTTGATGCCAAAGCTCAAAGTACTTCCCTTTGAGGGAGGTTTTTTAACCACCCTATTGTTACAACCACTCTGAGTCACTCTTAATAAGCTTATCAACCTTATTTTTCTCACTTACTATGTCATATTCAGAAAATTTCATGTTTGTATTGTCTGTTTCCCTTATTAGAATATTAATTCCCTTATTAGAATACTAGTACATGAGCTAAAGGAAAATATCTGTTTTGGCTACCATTATTCCTGCCACCAAAAATAGCATCTAGAAGATAGAAGATACTCAATACTCGCATAATGGATAATTCAACTCTATTAATAATTTTTATCAAATACATTCATGGTCCCAATTAATGCCTCCTAATGCATACATAAGTCTTTATCTGCCTTCTAACATTTGAGTCTGCTCCCAATCTGACTCTGACCCCAACCATGTGACTACTTAGGGACAAGAGGTTTGAATAATCATTCTGCGAAAAGACTTCAAAGAATACATATGTATTTTTTTTAATATTTATTTATTTATTCATACAGAACTTGGGTACAAGTCAGAGGTGCAAGGGTGGTGAGAGGATTCACCAGAGACAGAGTGCGGAACAGAACAGGCAGATTGACAAAATATACTGCTGAGGGGAGCAGTGGGCGGGTCAGGAGAGGTCTGCCATGCCATGTGGGTCACCACCTCCAGGGCTGGGGATTGAACTCACACTGAAGCGGCTGTGGCCCCCTTAAAGTGTTGCATTCTAACATGTTGCACCACCAGGGAGGGCCCTACATATGTATTTTTATCTACAACTGGGCTTGTCTGCTCTTACAACTCGGCATCTCCATGAGAGAAACCAATCGGAAAATCTGAAACATATGAAGACAAGCTTAGGTCTTTCTAAATCAGTCAATAGCCAGTTGATCTTCAATTTAAGAGAACACCCTGATCAAACACCTTGATCAAATCAAAGATGCATAGCTAGCATCATTGAAATAAAATAAAAATGAGCCTAACTAAAACCAGATGAGATACATAGCTATAAAGGCTCAAGTGTAACTTGAGAAATTCAAGCCATAATGACTCAAGAATTTCGGGTTTGTCTTGAAGTGATCACTGTAGCAAGAGAAAACTGGGACAGTAGGTAACTGGGTGAAGAAAAAGCCCTCTTGTTGATTACTCCAAATCCCTACCTTCAAATCCATCTCTCTAATTTATTTATGTATTCTAAACAAAAGTTATACTGCATAATTTACATTGGTATTAATAGCAAAATGTGTCTAAAACCTATTATATGTCATATATTTCTATCAAATATTTCAGTTAATATTAAAATTACAGTTGTTTATATATGATGGAACCAAAATCTACATAGGGTAAATACTCCTCCAAGTACACCCTACCTAGTATGGCAGATCTAAGACTCAAAGTCTAGAAAATCAGCTCCACAATGTGTGCTCTGACCTATTAGGCTTTTTTCCTTCCCTAAGGTCATAGTCAGTGCCAGAAATGTCCTGAAGATAGCCTGGAGTCAACAGATACATGGTCGAGTTCTATCGTCAACAAATCTTTCCCTCCTCTAATTTTTAAATCTTACAAGTAAATCCCAGTAAGAATAGCACCAAATCTAGAAAACTTTTTCACCTTGCAAGACTCTATACCTATTAGCAACTTAGTTCTGTTGAAATCTCCTAAGGATTTCAACTATATATTTTTTCTCTGTCTTCCAATATGCTTGTTACTACTGCCTGGAAAACACTTAAAACATTTTGATTAATAATTCTAGTCTTCGGCCCTCCCTGGTGGTGCTGTGGGTTAAAGCACAGCACTAAGAGGCTAAAGCCATTTCCGTGTGAGTTCAATTCCCGCCTGCCCCGGAGGTGACCACATGGCGTGGCAGACCTCTCCTGACCCACCTGCTGCTCCCCTCAGCAGTGTACTTCGTTGATCTGCCTATTCTGCTCCCCGCTCTGTCTCTGGTGAATCCTCTCACTCTCCGCATCTCTGGTCTGTACCCCAGTTCTGTATGAATAAATAAATCTTTAAAAAATAATAGTTCTAGTCTTCAATTTGGCCTCCTCTCATTCTCCACTATATGTCAGAGTGTGCTTTCCAAAATGCAATACTTATCCATCCATTCTATTTAAGATACACCAAAGTCATTTATAGCCAGGCTACCAGCCACAATAGATTAAACCCCTTTGTGACCTGGTCTATAGCATGCATTCAAAGGTTCCATTCATGTTTCCTAAATCATCTCTTGTGCCATCATCCTGAACAATTTTCAGTTTCCTGAACATACTATGCTTTTCATGGCTCCATAAAACAAACAAACAGAAAGACAGGGGCCCTCCGTGATGGTGTAGCAGATTAAAGCACAGCACTAAGAAGCTAAAATACTTCAGCATGAGTTCAATCACTGCCCCAGAAGTGATGCACATGGAACAGTAGACCTCTCCTGGCCCGCCTGCTCCCCTCAGCAGTGTACTATGTCAGTCAGCCTGTTCTGCTCCCCACTCTGTCTCTGGTGAATCCTCTCACTGCCCCTGCCCCTCTGGCCTGTACGCCAGTTCTATATGAATAAATAAATCTTAAAAAAAAAAAAAAAAGGCAGATCCTTGCCCCTTCCTGGTGGCACAACAGGTTAGGGGGCAGTACTACAAACAACACAGCAGCTCTAGTGCGTGGTCGATCCCTGGCTTAGAGGTGATCCACATGACGTGACAGACTGCCCCTGACTGCCCACTGCTACCCTCAGCAGTGTACTTTGTCGATCTGCTTGTTCTGTTCCTCACTCTGTCTCTGGTGAATCCTCTCACTGTCCCATACTTCAGGCCTGTGCCCCAGTTATGTATGCATAAATAAATCAATCTTTAACAACAACAACAAAATGGCAGATCCCTCTTTTTTAGAACCACTTTGCCTATTGATTATTTGGAACTTTTTCTTCAAATATAATTATGTCTCACTTTTTCTCAGTAACTTTCCTGGAAATTTATCTGTCAGAACTGCTGCTCCATCATCCCTTCTCTTCAAGTGACTAGACAAGCCAGTATTTTACATGTCTCTTTTATGGTCCATACAATATTGTCATCTTTGATCATCTTATCAGTTGTTTTGCATCAGTCTGACTGAGAACTTCTGAATGTGCACACACACTGTTAACTTGTAACAACATCTCACTGACATACATTGCAATAAATAAATACAGAGAATGAACAAACATATAAAATATTACTACTCATCCCTGAAACAAAACTCATTTTGTTGAAAAAAGTTTAGGAAAGGGTTCTTAAAAACAAGAAAGAAGCATTTAAATGAGAATAAAACTAAATGCAAAAGAAGATTGATTCTAATAAAATCTTACCTCATCCCTCTTTAAGGTGGTACCACCCTGAACTCAAATACCTCTCAACAGTTGAGATACCACATCAAAAGTTTATGAGAATTAATTATTCTTTGTAAGTACAGTAAGGTCTATAAAATTAGTTATAGTCTTGCCTGACATATTTTGTTATTACTGTATTTGCCTTTCCTCTTTACATAAAATATTCCTGGCAACATTATAGTACAGTAACTCTTGCCCTTCAAAAGGAACCACTTACAAACTTTATTATATGTTGTTCACTGAATAGTCAGTCTCATTCAAAATACATGAAAAATGTATGTACTGACAAAGACATGATTATTAGGTAACAAAATACACTGTCACCTAAAAATTCTATGCAGAATAAGAGGATTATAGTCAATTTTGCTTAATCTGAAATAAAAATACTCTATAACACAAAATAGAAGTGTTCAAATCAGGCATTTACTGTGAGCCTTTCCCAAGAGTGGATTCACTAATCTGTGGATCAACATTTTACACACACTGAAGAATATAACCCAGTCATTTCCTAAAGAGAAAAACTAACAATAATTTCAATGCATTAATACATGGTATTTTATGTTAAAAACTGAATAACTTTGGGATTTGCAGCATGGCAGATATATCTGTGTTAAAAATGAGAGCTCTAAAATCAAACTTTCTGTGGTTAAGTTTCAACTCTTGTTATTTGTAGCTCTGAACGAGCTACTCTTCCCAAGCTTCAGTTTATAGATAATGATAGTGGATACTTCATAGATAAGAATAATATGAGATAATGAAATGGAGTGCTTTACACAGAGCTCCATAAAGACATACATATTAACTATATTGATACTCAGGGCATGATAGTGCCCTTGTTTTACTTACAAATAAAAAGTGTGTATATAAAAACACATATATTATACACACACATATAAAAGAAACCTACATATATACATATACATGCATATATGCATGTATACACACACACACACACACATATAGACATACATACACATATAGAGGAAACCTATATAGGTTCTTTTACATCACCTCCAAATCCTTCAAGTTAAGTCAAATATATTCTAAGTGAAACCCTATTTAGTCATATAACAGTGACTAAAATATTCTCATCAAAATAATTTCAATGTGAAAAACAATGTTTAATGTTTCACAATTAATATGTCTTTTATCAGTGATTTTCAAGGTCTTGATTAAGAGCAATAATTAGTTTTATAGCCTAAGGTAGGGCCAATAGAACAGATATTTCTGAAGAAAGGATAACTATGTATCTTTCAAATTATAATCTGTAGTCTTGCTCTAATTAAAGGTGACTCGATACATAAACATCCCTGAAGTCCATGTGCTATTTATATTGGGTTTACCATGTAACCAATTTTGAGAAAACAATGGTTCAAATAAACATTTTAAAAATCAGATTTACAGAAACCATAAAATACCTAGAAGCAAAGATGGGTCAAACACTACACGACATACACTTCAGCGACATCTTTAAAGACAGAGCACCCAACGCCACATTAGTGAAGGCAAAGATAAATAGATGGGACCACATCAAGTTAAAGAGCTTCTGTACAGCAAAAGAGACATTACTAAAAACAAACAGACAGCCCACTAATTGGGAAAACATTTTCTCACACAAAAGTAGCGATAAAGGACTGATCACAAAAATATATGGAGAATTGATGAAACTCAACAAAAATAAACAACCCCATCAAAAAATGGGCAGTAGAGCTAAAAAGACACTTCTCCAAAGAGGAAATGCAGATGGCCAACAGGCATATGAAAAAATGTTCAACATCACTCGTAATAAGGGAGATGCAAATTAAAACCACAATGAGATACCACCTCACCCCAGTGAGAATGGCACATCTTCAAACAACTAGCAACAACAAATGTTTGCGAGGATGTGGAGTAAAAGGAACTCTCCTGCACTGCTGGTGGGAATGCAAACTAGTACAACCACTATGGAAAACTGTCTGGAGGTTCCTCAAACTGCTAAACATGGAGCTTCCCTACGACCCAGCAATCCCACTCATAGGTATCTACCCAAAAGACACAAAAAAACTGATTGAAAAAGATACTTGTACCCCCATGTTTATTGCTGCTCTATTTACAATTGGAAAAACATGGAAGCAGCACAAATGCCCAAAAGTAGATGACTGGATTAGAAAGTTGTGGTACATATATACAATGGAATATTACTCAGCAACCAAAAAAGGGAAACACATGTCTTCTGCATCAACTTGGATGGAGCTGAAAAAGATCATGCTTAGTGAGATAAGCCAGAAAGAGAAAGAAAAATACCGGATGGTTTCACTCATAGCAGGAGTATAATGGACCAGGTGGAAAATAACAAAAATAATGAACAACCATATACCAGAGACATTTTGTGGGGGTGGAGTGGGGGATGGGATCAAAAATGGGGTGAGGGGAGGGAAATGCACGGGACTATGGTGATGGCACATGGGTGACTTGGTGATGGGAAACCCGCGGGGATTACAATTGAGATGGGAAAAAAATGTACAAAATGATGTAAAAATAAACTTTTGTAATAAAAAAAATAAAAATAAGTCAGATTTACAGAAAAGTTTTATTCTAACCTTACCATGTGACTTTGTATTTAATCACATATAATCATTTTTTATTCCTGTAATATGGGATGGTTAATATCCTAAATTACTCTAAAGATACTAAGGAATGAGCTAATTATTATATCAGTTCAATGGTATTAGGGATTTCAGCAGCCTGACTGGCATATACTTCATTTCCTATACTCTGTAATATGCTACTATGGCGGTAATATGTGTACTAAAATAAAGGTACTCTAGTGGGATCCTTCTAAACACTTACTATATCACTATCTGAGTGCTCATTAGGTCTTAGTGCTTTATATTTGACTAAGAATAAAAACTCTTGGTTGATAAACTCAACTATATTTGAATATTGTCATCAATAGGGAATAAAAGGACTTTGCTCATACTCTTTGAGGCTGGGATACCTTGAACATAATCTTCATCACCTAAAATTAAATTGGGTCATTATTTTGAAAATTAAAATCATGCCCTCTTTATTAGATATGTTCTATGTCTTCATTCAATTCATGCATCAAATTTATAGAAAATCATGAATAATCTATGGATTGGTTAATATAACAAGCTGAAAAATATGGACTTTGTCATGCTAGGCAAAGTTTTCACTTATTAGGGAAATGTAATATTTTAGGTTTGCTCAGAGTATGCTGAATTTCTTATATATGGGGTATATTCTGTGAAATCAGACTACTGCCAATTCTGGATCAACAATAGTGACACCACTGATATAAAATGTGCCCCTTAAGGCTGTAGAGACAGTCAAGACCTGGATAAGCAGGACCCATTAGACTCATTGGGACAATTTATGTATATGTAACAGTGCTTAACACAATAGCTGGCACATGGTAATTGTTCAACAAATGTTAATTATTGTTCAGCTTCTATTTTCACTTAAGATGAAAATTTAGACATGATATAATATAAAGAGGGCTGGACTACACTAAAAAATAAATTTTTCATATATTTTATCTTTTTTGGGAGAGGGCAGCCACATTTCTATTTGGTCTACTTATATCAGGGGTCCTTTTATTTAATCTGATACCTTTTCAATTATATGGAATTTCCCATAAAATATATGTGCAAAGCTAAATTCTAATAACTGGATCATACCCCTACATAGAAGCATAAAATAGTGGAAGATAATGAAGTTTTGGAATAATTTACATTTGATATAAAAATCCTACCCTACTTGATAGCTATATGACCTTAATCTTCCTAAATAATTTTTCTCATTTATGCATATCCTGTAAATATCTCACAAAACTGTTATGTGAATTTAATTACATTATGCACTTAAGGCTTTGGCATCTCATCTGATTACATAGTAGGTTAGATCTTCTGAACAGTACTCCATATCCCAATCTCCAATATAAGCCAATAAATCAGAATTTTTCACTATTTTCAGTAAAGTTATTTTCATATTTGAAGTACCACAATTTCAAATGATTTAGTTTCTGTTTTAAAAACAACACTATTCTATACTCTCAACACATATCTTCAAAATTCTTACAGTTTCATGTTTATGTTGCTGGGAGTTTTATCTGAGTGGAGCTGGCAGAATCAGATGTACTAGGTACATATATTCTAGAACACTGAAAACCTAGGATGTAAATTAAGAAGAAAAATCTATTTTATGCTAAAAGTTAAATAACTTTGGGATTTGCAGCATGACAGATATATCTGTATTAAAAATGAGAGCTCTAAAATCAAACTTCCTGTAGTTAAGTTTCAACTCATTTTTTGTATCTCTTGCAAGCTATTCTTCCTCCACAAACCCCAGTTTATAGATAATGATAGTGGCCACTTCCTAGGATAACAATCACATGAGATAATGAAATGGAGTGTTTTCCATAAAGCTTCATAAAGATATAAATATTAACTACAGTGATACTCAGGACATGACAATATATACTTACAAATATAAGATGTTAGTGTCCCTAAAGCACTGTTTAAATTTGCTTAAAGCACTGGACATTATCTTTCCAGGATAAGCTTTTCTATCCTTCTACATGGGTATCTATAAATTATAAGGTAGAACAGATAGTGATAACTTCATCTTAAGAATTTCCTACTCAAATAATTACCCTTTGTCCCTCCCCAGCCTTATTCCTAGCTCTTTCCCATGCACCTTCTAGAAAAACTGTTTCAAGATAAAACAATTCTCTTATACTTCCAGATGTCCCCAGAATGCTACTTCTACCTTTTTTGCCTTTAACACAATGTGGCTATTTCCTGCTATAACTCTATGGAAAATTTCTATTAGCCATCCCCCTATGCAGGCATTGAGCGAAAATTAAGTATAGCTTAAACGGCCTTTTGTCACTTCAAAACTATTAACATCCACTCTAATAACAAAGTAAAATGAAAAAAAAAAAAAACCTTTCTTTACAATGTTCATAACATCTATCTTCTACTCTCTATCCAACCTAACATGGACCAACCTTCTACCCATGTGATCCCACTATCTAAGGTCTTTAACACTAACCTCCATATATATTTTTTTCTCTTACAGGAGAATCTAAAGCCACATGCAAATCATTCAGCAATTTGATCACTGATAGCCCCTCTGATCTCAAAAGTTTTAACATTTCTCAACCAGAAGAACCTAAACCAATGACCATATGCTAGATAGACTTCACCATCCATCTAACAAACATGCACTGAGAATCAACTACTTGCCAAGCAGCAAAGATCCAAGCAGACAAAAATCCCTGGACTGCATTCAGTTATTTCTTCTTCTCTGATTAGGTAATTTATTTGAATAAAATAAATTGGCAGTTGTTACAATCTGTCAGTATACAAGCTCAGTATGGTTCAAAAGTATATCCGTTTTGTTATGATCATATTTTGAAAAATGCAGACTTTAATTTGGAGAGTTTTAGGCATGGAATATATTTTCTACTGGCCATGATTCTCCCCCCTCCTTAACAAATTACACTCTGCCCTTTTCATTCATTTATGATACCTCCTTGGAGACAAGCGCCCCCTAGCCTCCGGTTGAAGCAGCAGTTCAGGAGCAAAAGGCCACAAAGGGCCAGCTCCACCTGCAGGCAGCAAAGGGCCCATGGAGTCCACCCTGCAACAGCTGGGACCAATGCCTCAGTGAGGCTGCATCTTCCCTCATCCAGCTCTTTACGTTGTTACCCCTAGACACAAAGAAGGGGTGCTGGTTTTAGAGTACCTCTAGCCCTACTGAGGCTGATTCTCGCTGTGACTTCTCAGAACTTATCTGCCCATGAACCTGCCCTCAGGTCAAGACACGTAGGCTCTGAGCAAGCACCAAATTTTCATTTTTATATTTGATGTCTGGGTCAAAGAATGAAACAATCAGGTGTGAGCTAAATGAACTAATCTCATTCAATTAGCTCACTAGTTAATTATTCAGAGTGAAAAGAAGAATGAGCCAATTGGTGGTAAATGGTCTGTCAGTCACTCAGGCTCGAAGATAATCAATCCAATCAGAAACAGTCCTTTGACCCCTAGAGCAGAGCTACAGCTCTATTTCAGTCACTACTTTGAAATGACTATCACACAATTACATTACCAATGGATATTTCCAATTTTTTTAAAGTTGGGAATCACAGTGTAAGATAGTAATAAAGAAATGCTCTAAGGCCACATCTGGGGGACTTAATTCCATCAGTATTGGGAATGAATTAGTTATTAGATTACTAACTATGTGAACTATCCTCACTGACAGAATAGCTAACTTTTTTCCTCAATGAATAAAAGAAACATTTGAGCCATCCTTTAACCTTCTTAGCATTCTTTGCAATTCAAAAGAAACTTAAATCTAAAATCATCTATGCAGTTTCACTATATGAAAATCACCTTCTGGATCAGAAAAGGTCATGTTCCTCACTTTTCCCAGTCCGAACCTCCAGTTAGGTTATGATAATACACATCTGACTACAGTCAGTGTGCAACAGACTATAAAGTAAATGAGGATAAATATTGCTATATTGTTTCCTCAGAATTTTACTGATTCTTGGAGAACTGGCATGGTAGAAGTCTTCTGTGAGCGACTATCATCCTGGTATAGGGGGTGTTCTGAATAAGAAATTCTATGTTGTTACTATGCCAACAGCCTTCTTCTGAATAAGTCAGAAAGTAGTTTGTATACTTAGATTACAGTGTTTCATATCATTTTATCCTGTTCCCTTGAGTTATAAAACTAGGTCATAAAATGGCATAAAACTAATCAGTTATCTGGAGATCACCAGTGACCCCAGAAAGGCAGGTAAAGCTCCTATATAGTTAACTGAGAAACATAATTTATATGGATTTGGAGTATGAAAGATTACAGTAGGTATAAGAGGAAAGCTGTCAATTCAAATGTAAAGACAGAGATGAAGGGTAGGAGAAGACAGAGAGAAAAAGTGCTATTTGGTAACAACTAGAAAAGGCAAATGCAATAGGGAGATTTTTACTGAGCACTATAGGTGAGAAAAGAAACCCCTGCTGCTAAAAGGCCAGTGAGATGGCTGGGTCATTAGAGTTGCTTGTCCCCTGCAACCCATTGTAACTCCATGAGGACTGCCTCTCTGTCTGAGCTACATTCTCTATAAGAAAAAATGCAGACTTCCATTGACAGAACAATAGGAGCCAAACAAAAACTCAGCTCCATCCCGTAGCTAAGCTGTAAAGAAATATCTGCTAGGAACCACACTGGGGAATTCCAAATTTAGATCTGAGCGGAAAATGGTGAGAGAATATGAACATTCTATCTATCCGAAATATTAAGAAATACCTATCCTGAATACCTGAGCCACATTCAAAGATTTGCAAAATAGAAAGTAGAGAGAGAACAAAGATATAAGAAAATAAATTGTAACATGAAAGGAAGAGAGGAAAAAGTCTATTTCTAAAAATAATTACCCCCCCCAAAAAATTCCCAAATGATTGGAATTCTACCTCTGCTCAACAATGTGATAAATGTAAAGTTTTTGGGTTTTTTTGTTTTGTTTTGTTTTGCAATTGTGTCTATCTTAGTTAGTACATATGATGGTATGCCCTTAGAGACAGATGGCATGCCCTTTGATATTCTCATCTCTTGTTACTTTCATTGGCTATTACTACCATCAACTTTATTGACATAAAATTTATATCAATAGGCCCTCCCTGGTGGTGCAGTGGGTTAAAGCACAGCACTGAGAAGCTAAAGCCACTTCTGCATGAGTTCGATCCCCGCCTGCCCCGGAGGTGACCACATGGCATGGCAGACCTCTCCTGACCCGCCCGCTGCTCCCCTCAGCAGCGTACTTCGTCGATCTGCCTGTTCTGCTCCCCACTCTGTCTCTGGTAAAGCCTGTCACCACCCCTGAGTCTCTGGCCTGTACCCCAGTCCTGTATGCACAAATAAATACATCTTTTAAAAAAAATTATGTCAATAAAATAACAAAAACAGAATTATAATAGAAATGCCATTTAAAATACGTCAATGACCTAGAGTTGCAGAGAGCAAGACAACTTAAAACACATAACACTTATTCCATTATTTGGTATTTCATGAGCTCTCCATCTCAGAACATAGCTCTCTCTTTCTCACCTAATGAGTTTACTTCATCCCTTAATACTCTGCCATCAGTGAAAACTGCTTTCATTAATTTCAGATCCATTAACTTTAATACAAGCTACTATGAACAATCTTACCACAATTAGAATAAATATACTAATTGAATGCAATGGAATCAATTAGAAAAATATATTAATGGAATGCAATGAAATCAATGTGATGTAATATATAGAAAATCAATACAATATGATTTTTAAAGAGACATTAAAGAAAAGAGTAAGAGTCTTGACAGCAAATGGAGGGTAGTAGAGAAGAGTATAAGGGAGGCTTCTGAAGGTGAATTCTTTCTGTGAACATTTTTCACAAAATTTTGGCTTATAGTTATTTTGTATACCACTTAAAATTAAACAAGCAGCTGTTTTCGAAACACATGGATAAAGCAAGTATATTTGAAAAAAGAAAGTGGAAGATGCTATACTTCTATACCTCTTCTTTGCCAGAGTTACATAAAGGCAAACATGGGGGGTTTGTCTCAGCATGATGCCCTATTCAATTTGCTCTGTATGCTACTGTCTGAATGAAAACTGTGAAGTAAGTTGGTGGATCTACTGAAACTTCAACAGCAAAATATCACCTTTCATGTCATCTTTATTAAGTACTTTGAGAAAAAGTAATTGGTAAGTGAATAGTTGAATAGTTTTATGTGTGCTGAGTCTATAAAATTCAATGTTCTTATGTTACTCTCAACTCCAATTTTTCTGGTCCTACCTCCTTC
Source organism: Condylura cristata (assembly GCF_000260355.1). Classification (NCBI taxonomy): domain Eukaryota; kingdom Metazoa; phylum Chordata; class Mammalia; order Eulipotyphla; family Talpidae; genus Condylura; species Condylura cristata. Next base: position 49,072,273 of record NW_004567103.1, read on the forward strand.
TCCTTAATTTCTATCACTCCTCCTCTTGCTTATTTGTGCCACAGACACACTGACCTCCTTTTTGTTCTTGCTACAAGCCAGCCAAGGTTGTCTTAAGGTCTTTGCAATCGTCGTCATCTCTGCTGAGGAAATTCCTTTCTCCACATGTTAGTATGCCTCATCCTCTACTCCACTGTCTGTCTACATCAATAGAATGCAATGTCCAAGAAGACAAAGATTTTGTCTGCTTTTTATCATACCTCTATCCCCACTGTGCTAGCACATATTACTTGACAGTGAATAATGAATGTCACATAGCTTTCTACTAAGATACTAATCAAGGGTGTCCTTGGTGGCGCAAGGGGTTAAGTCTCAAAACTATGAAGCTATCCCTATCCACTGCTGCATGAGTTCGACTCCCAATCAGAGAGGTGACCCACATGGTGAAATAGCCTTCTTCTGCCTCACCCACTGCTCCCCTCAGCAGTGTATTTTAGTACAGCCGCCCATTCTCTTCCCTACTCTTGTCTCTGCTGAATCCTCTCATCCCCAGAAATCACCCCCTGCACCTCAGGCTTACACCCCAGCACCTGTATTCATAAATATTTTAAAAATGTTTTTTAAATATAGTAATCAAAAGAGAAGACACTGTCCTAGAAGAAGCATGCAATTGCATTTTGGTTTTGGTTTAGTTTTACTGACCACACTAGTCATACCACCTTGAATAATAGTGGTTGAAAATATCTGGGAAGATGTGTGCAAGTATTAATAAATAATCGAGGAGCTTTAAATATGTACAAACCTCAGGAAAAACATAAATCATTCACAAATATTTTCCTTATTTCTCTGAGGATGATCTGATTCAAAAAAATCTGAGAATTGCTTTTGCTGCATTCTTTACAAGCTTCCCATACAGAAAACCAATATTCATCTGTATTTTTAGAAATATGCAAATTTAAAAAAAATAAATCTTAAAGTTGACTTTCAGAAATCAATCACTTAAAATATTTATTTGGTTGTTCCATTAAATATTAAAATATTTTTACTGAGGTTGTCTGCTTCTAAGTGATTACAGATAAAGTAAGTTATAACAACATTTGTAAAACTATATCATATGCATGTTTCTGCATTATCTGTTTGTTTTCTAATGTTTCCTCATAACCACACCACAGCAGGTGGGATAACTCCTATTTCACATACAAGGAAACTAAAAAAGACTGTGATTTAATAAATAAGAGAACAAGTCAGGAATAGAAGATACATATACATATGACTTCTGGGCCAGAGCTTACTCTTCTATCCCAAAATACATTCCTTAAAACTCTTTTAGTAAATCAGTGGCATTTTTAGCAAAGAAACATAAAGCTAGAAGCTAGTAATCACATCCTCATTAAAGAACCCATTTTTCTAATCAGTCTCTGGCATACCCTTCTCCGTTACAGCTTTTCAAAGCAAATCGCTTGCCTATCCTGTATTTCATACAGTATTAAAAGAAATATCAGAAACTCCATACATGCATCACGCAACATGTAAAATCACACAGCTCAGTATGAATCTCTAGGTCCCAACAATATAAATGAGTTAGGAGAAAAATCTAGGGAAAAAAAAAAGGAAACACATTCTTATTTTTTATTTTTTTTTCTTTTTATAAATATAATGCTCTCTAATATGATATGTCCCATAAAGTGGGAATTTTAAAGATTATTCATTCTAACAGGTCTGGCTTTCCAGAAAAAGCCAGATTTAAACTTTATAGAATCACTATTCATTTCAGTTAGTATAGTTCATGAATCTCACAGTCCATGCTTTATGCATACAGATTGCCAACACTGTCAATAAAGAATACTAGCCAGAGTCATGCGTAAGTTTTTGGTTTTGTTTTTTTTTTTTTACTGTAAAGAGTATCAAATTCAAATTCTAGCGTGTGTGATAGCAAATTTTTGCTTATGTTTTTCAAAATAAAATTAAGTTAAATGCACTGCAACACCTCAATTTAATTTCTGCAGATATTTGGTAAGCAATATGATGTCTAATCAATGCCTTTTAGGTTAGTGTATGGTAAGATCACTTTGACACAGGACAAGCATGTTTCTTCTGCCCCTGTTAGTGCAACAGTGGGTTAAAACATAGCACTGAAAAGCTGGCTGTAGCCGCCTCAACACCAGTTTAAGCACCAGCCAGGGAGATGACTCACTGGTGAAGTAGACCTTTCCTGTCTCGCCCACTGCTCCCACAGCAGTGCACTTCATCAGTCGGCCTGTTCTATGCCCCACTCTGTCTCTAGTGAATCCTCTCACCACCCCTGCACTATGGCCTTTATCCCAGTTTTGTATGCATAAAAAAATAAATATTTTTTTAAAATTCATTCAATGTGAACATTCAGTATTCTTTTAAATTAAAAAATAGATATAAATAAAAGTTTAATTTCCTCCTAAGGCATTTTTAGAGAACTGAACAGAAAAGCTTTGGGATGTAACATAAAAATGCTCTAAAGAAAGTGAGTCATCTCAGTATCAATTCAGATAATCAGGTATTTGTATTGCTCATCCTTGCAAGCACACTGACAAAGGTGACTGACATATCTTTAATTGGGAATGATGCTTTTGGATCTTCCACCTATGAATAAAAGGGGTCACGAAATTCAGAGGTTTATGACTTAAGATAGAACTGGAGAAGTCCTCCACAGTTTGCCAGAAATGTTAAGGGTATCCTAGACTACTGGTAAATCTAGTGTCCTAGCCTGTATGGGAGACCCTGTCTTGGTCATGTTGTGCTTTATGGTGATAATAAACATTTAACAACTCAGGAGTATTTTTAAGAGTTAAATAACATTTTAACAAATATAAAATTTAGAAAAACATGTGGCCCATATCAGGCATAAAAATTAACTTGTCTTTATGTTTTCATGTTTAAGCTTTTATAAATGTGACTTTAATAAGGGACCCCATTGTATTTTAATTTGCATTATCCTGATGTGTACATTTTTATGCATTTTCTAGCTATTTATCTCTTGTTTTAATTAAGGTAATACTGGTTTACTTCATAGCTTGTGTTTTAGAGGTATAGTGTCTCCCCATTCAGGTGCTGTTACTATACCAATCCAATAAAGCACCCATAGTCCATCCCCATAGTCCATGGTGCTCCCTCTAACTTTCTGTGTTTCTCTCACTCATCTCCTTTCCCTCTGCTAGATTCAGTTCTAAAGTCAGGATTCCAGTGTTAGTTGTTAATTTGCTGTTATTTGACCCCTTCTTTGGTTTTACTATATTCTTCAAATACTATTGGTATTTGTCTTTCTCCTTCTGCCTTAGCATAATACCCCATGCTCTCATAAATAATGAATTTACCTTTTGATAGCTGAGTAAAAACCCACTGTGTATACACACCACATCTTCCTGATCTCTTCTACTATATTTGGGTGCTAAGGTTGCTTCCATAGCTTTGCTTTTATAAACAGTGCTGCAACAAACACAGGAGTCCATGTTTCCCTTCAAGCTAGCTGTTTTTTATTCTTTGGTTAGATAACTAGGAGTGGAATTTCTGAGTCATGTTAGATTCATTTAAAAATTTTTGAGAAACATCTAGTGTTTTGAAAAAACCCCAATAGTGGTTAGGGGCTAGACGAGTCTAGCTTCCACCAACTGTCCATCAACAGTATCAGTTTCTTTTTCTCTACATTCTCATCAATACTTGTTTCTGAGTTAATTGGTTACCTCAATGTGGTTCTGATTTATATTTCCCAGACAATAAATATGATAAGTATTTTTCATGTGCCTGTTGGCCTTCTGTATGTCATCCTTGAAGATGCCGATTTACCTCTTCTGCCCATGTTTTCATTGGCTTTTTTTTTTTCTCTGTGAAAGGAAAAGGCATTGTGTGAGTGCTTTGTAGGTCTTAAATATAAACCCCCAGATACATAGTGTGCAAATATTTTCTCCCATTCACTAGGATAATTTTTGTTTGTAGCAATGGTTTCTTTTACGATGCAGAATGTTTTCAGTTTGATGTAGTTTCATTTATATTCTTTTTTATTTTCCTTGCTATTGGAGACAAATCCACAATGAAATCTCTGAAGACTATATTAAGTGTTTTGCCTATATTTTCTTAAATATTTTATGGCTTCTGTTCTTAAATCCATTTTCAATTGCTTCATGTGCACAATGTTGAGAGTGGTCTAATTTCATTCTTTTGTGCAAGGTTGTTCAGTTTTCCCTGCACCATTTATCAAGAAAGAGTTCCTTCCCTAATGAATATTCTTGGCTTCTTTGTCATGGACTAACTGTCCAACTGAGCGTGGGTTTACTTCTGGGATCTCAATTCTATTTTATTGATCTATATGTATCCATTGCAGTACCATTATATATATATAATGTAGTTTATAGTTTGAAATCTGAGAACAAGACTTTTTTTGGCAGAAATTGCCTTAACTATTCGGGGCCTCTTGCAGTTCTATATAAACCTGTTCTGTCTTTGAAGAATGGCATTGAAAAGGACTGGGCATTGTGATGTTTGTTCTGTCTTTGAAGAATGGCATTGAAAAGGACTGGACATTATGTTCATACATTGTTTTTTGCAGAGAATGGCCATTTTGGCAATGTTAATTGTTCCAATCCATGGGAAGGGAATAAATTTCCATTTCTTTGCATATTCTATATCTTGTGTAACAACATCTCGTAGTTTTTTTTTGAATAGCTCCTTTACCTCAATTATAATATTGTCTACCTCAATTATAATATTGTCTACTCTGACCCAAATGTCTCTACCTTGATAAATAACATTCACCACAATACTCAAACTGAAAATACAGGAATTTTTCTTTCTCTTTCTCTTCAATTTGCAGGCCACATTATATGTGTCAGCAATTGTTACTGGCTCTCTATCCAACTATCCCAGGTCTAATGCTCCTATCCTCTCTGCCATATCATCTGGTCCAAACCATCATTTCTCAATTTGAATGTAACAAAAAACTCAATATTTAATCCTGATCCTTCCTTTATCCTACAGTTTATTTTACATGAAAGGACATTTGTTTTTTTTATATTAAGTGGAAAAATATAAAAAGTTAAATTTCACTATAATCACTGCTTACCATAAATGTACTTGCATAAAATAAGGCAAAATGTACATAACAGGGTACGTTATTTTTCCTACTTTGTTATATTTCAAAGTTTTGCAAACACTTTATTACTTTAATAATTAGAAAAATAATTTATTGAAATAATTTTACTAAAACCAAACAAAAAAAGCTGAAGATCAATAGATCCTTAAAAGCGCATGGGGATTCTATTGTTCCTACTACCCTATTCTCTTTGTGTCAATTTTTATTATTTTTTATTTTATGATTCTGTGTCAATAAACAACTAAAATGTACATAAGGATTTTTTATTATTATTTTATAACAGTTTATTTTTACATCATTTTGTACATTTTTTTTCCATCTCAATTGTAATCCCTGTGGGTTTCCCATAACCATGTCACCCGTGTGCCATCACCATAATCCCGTGCACTCCCCACCCACCCCCATTTTTGATCCCATTCCCCACTCTACTCCCACCCCCGCAAAATATCTCTGGTATATGGCAGTTCATTATTCTTGTTATTTTCTCGCCTGGTCCATTATACTCCTGCTATGAGTGAAACCATCCGGTATTTTTCTTTCTCTTTCTGGCTTATCTCACTAAGCATGATCTTTTCCAGCTCCATCCAAGTTGCTGCAAAAGACATGTGTTTCTCTTTTTTGGTTGCTGAGTAATATTCCATTGTATATATGTACCACCTCTTTTTAATCCAGTCATCTACTTTTGGGCATTTGGGCTGCTTCCATGTTTTTCCAATTGTAAATAAAGCAGCAATAAACATGGGGGTGCAGTTATCTTTTTCAATCAGTGTTTTTGTGTCTTTTGGGTAGATAGCAAGGAATGGGATTGCTGGGTCATAGGGAAGCTCCATGTTTAGCAGTTTGAGGAACCTCCAAACAGTTTTCCATAGTGGTTGTACTAGTTTGCATTCCCACCAGCAGTGCAGGAGAGTTCCTTTTTCTCCACATCCTCGCCAACATTTGTTGTTGCTAGTTGTTTGAAGATGTGCCATTCTCACTGGGGTGAGGTGGTATCTCATTGTGGTTTTAATTTGCATCTCCCTTATTACGAGTGATGTTGAACATTTTTTCATATGCCTGTTGACCATCTGCATTTCCTCTTTGGAGAAGTGTCTTTTTAGCTCTACTGCCCATTTTTTGATGGGGTTGTTTACTTTATTTTTGTTGAGTTTCATCAGTTCTTTGTATATTTTTGTGATCAGTCCTTTATCACTACTTTTGTGTGAGAAAATGTTTTCCCAATTAGTGGGCTGTCTGTTTGTTTTTTGTAATGTCTCTTTTGCTGTACAGAATCTCTTTAACTTGATGTAGTCCCATCTATTTATCTTTGCCTTCACTATTGTGGCGTTGAGTGCTCTGTCTTTAAAGATGTCGCTGAAGTGTATGTCGTGTAGTGTTTGACCCATCTTTGCTTCTAGGTATTTTATGGTTTCCGTTCTTATGTCTAGATAAGGATTTTTTTAACCTAAAATATTTGAAAAGGAGAGACACAGTTCTAAAACATGAATCTACCTAATTTTCATCCCATGTTAATTATATAAATATTGCCTGTTGCAATAAAATCAAAGTTTGATTTAATTTATAAATTCTCCAAAGATTTGATTCAAATTATCTCCAGAACTTTACTGTGCATTAAGTACAATACATAAAGCTATCTTTTCAATTATTTATGAAACATAATTATTTTGGGGACTGAAGTAATGTAAGCATAAGTACTCCACCAAAATTCCATCTCTCTTCACACTTCCCTTCTAACTTTCTCTATAATTATTATACTTGCAAGAATTTTCCTATTCATCATTGATGGAGGCAACTTTAAAAGCTTTACATACTAGAAAGGATTAAAATTTTAGGCTGAAATTTTTCTTGTGATTTGTCTGGTATTACAAAATTTAGACTTATGTACACCTCAATATTCTAAATGTATTAACATAACTACAAAAATGATGACATTTAAGAAACAGCTGTACTAATATTAACAATACTCTGATATTTATATGGAAGAGGTTAAGGGGAATGAAAATGTCATTTATATGCTGAGCAACAGTCTGGTTTTGCTCTTCTAGCGATTTTGCCTACTGTTAATAAGAGGGGTTGCTTTTGCATTACTTGAAAATGTTTCTAACTGATATCCTAGGAAAGATCTGTTCTGAATGTTTATATCCTTGCCATTTTTTATAGATTAAGATTGCTTAAAATAGCTTCATAAATGGTGATTTAAATGTATAGGATTTAAACAGTGATTGAAATAATTATTCTTAATGGGAAGGTTTAAAGTGTACACTTATAAATAAAACTAACAAATACATAATGCAAATATTATCCACACATCTACATATCATGGATATTTTATAGTTTCTCTTGGAAAGCAACATGCTTCTAATTATGTAAACACAAGCATTTATTTTCACATATTTTATTTTGCATTTTTAATTAAATCTGATACAAAACTTATTATTTAAAAGGAATGTAGACAGAAGTCTATGCAAGATAAAAAGTATTAGCTCCCATTATAATTCTTTTGTAGTTCTTTTAAATAATGTTATCTTTAATCTTTCTCTTATTGTTGCAGTTTGGTCTGAGGTTAAGGATATAAATTAAAAGCTTTCCAAATGGATAGTCTTTTATTTCAATATTTGCTTTGTAAAGAACTTCTCTGGTGAGATTGTTATAAAACACCAGGTCTTAAATGTCTTCCAAACACAACAGGTAGTATTTACTTTCTTATGGGCACAATTTCTCTGACATTAATTCTTATACAAATCTAGTAACTTTTCTTTCATTCAAGCAAGTATTTGAAAACAAATGTGAATTATGGTATCACTGTATCAATCTTGAATTAGTTACACTTTAATAAAACAAACTTGGTGTCAAACTCAGGCACCTGTTTATTTAGTAAATACGTTTCCCATACAAATTTTATACCAATTTGTCTAGATGACACCCCACGTCTCTTTTATACCTAATATAAAAGATTTATAATACATATCAATCTCAGGACACAAAGTAGTTTGTCTTTGAAGACTGTTCAATGTTACCTTATTTGGTTGTATTAGTCCTGTCCTAGTCAAAGTGTTCATGTAAGAAATCCAACAAAATGCCCAATTAATCACTTGGTTGATAGAAAAGCATGTTCATCATCAAAAAGGGGCTATAGTATAGTGCAGAAATAGGTTTCTTTCCACAACATAAGGGATCTATAGTATCTTAGATACCAAAGAGGGGGTCAGAGTAGTTGACTTGCTTTGCTCCCCTGAGATCCATCTTGATTAACCAGTGGAGTATTCCAACCAGAGGATTTAGTGGCTTTTGCAAAACTGGAAATCAAAGACCAGAAGGACTGTACCAGAAAGGGTACAGAGGAGACTAAAGCTTCACTGAATAACAGGTGGGTGGAAAAAGATGCTGGAAGGCTATCATTGAGAGCTGGAGGTTGCAGTACAAACTGCAGCATTTCCAACTGGCCAGCTTCCTGGTCAGTGGCCCCTAAAAAAAAGCTAAATTGTGTGTGTAGCACACACCCTGAGGGAAAGCTGAGCACACAAAAGGAAAACACAAGTGTAGGTACTAAGATTTCCCCACTATGCCAAGCCCTCCCAAAAAAATAACAGGGTCATCTTATCCTTAATTTTTACTGCTTATGGTTAAGTATGTATTTCTTACACACTTTTTTCTTTAACAAATCCAAGAAAACTCTATTCTGAAACAATAAAATTATTTGTTTATAAAATTAACCTCAGTTTTCTCATGATTTGGACATTGTAAATGCAATTGATAACATAAGCAGAAAATTGCCTCTAAAATACTGTATGGACAATGTATGTAATGGTAATGACCTAGAATTAAGGTAAAAACCATCTGGTGAATCTAACTGTTGAGCAATATGCTTTGTTATACACTATTGGTGCACGTAGCTAATATTTTGTTATAAAATAAATGCAAGAACTATCTCACCCACTGACTGCCTGAGTACGATACTGTGTTAGTGAACTACTCTCTCTTTTATCACTTTCTTCAATAAAAGCCAAATTAACCAATACTGATCTGTACAGTAAAAGAACTGAGAAACCTTGGTAAATAGACCAAATATCTTCACAACTGTAATTCAGTCACATATATTTTCTTAGATCTACTTCATTTTACAAAAGGTTAATCATCTGCCAATGTACAAGGCACCATTATCTAGAATCTATGTTATTTCGTCAATAATGCCCTACATCAAGAAGAAATGTGGCTGTCATTTTCTCAGTGCCTTAAAATATTTTTATTCACCAGCTCTATTTTTTAAATTTTTCTCATTTTTTAATTTTCTCTTATTTATTTTTTAAATTTTTCTCATATTTAATTTTATTTATTCTCAAAATAAAATAAAATGCTCAAGAAAAGGGAAAATGCCAAGGCAAGAAAAAAATCACATTTAAAAATATAGTAGGGTTAGCCCTCCCTGGTGGTACAGTGGGTTAAAGCACAGCACTAAGAAGCTAACATCACTTCAGCATGAGTTTGATCGCTGCCCCTGGAGGTGACCACATGGCATGGCAGACCTCTCCTGACCTGCCCACTGCTCCCCTCAGCAGTGTATTTAGTTGATCTGCCTGTTTTGCTCCACACTCTGTTTCTGGTGAAGTCTCTCACTGCCTCTACACCTCTGGCCTGTACCCTAGTTCTGTATTCATAAATAAATAAATCTTTAAAAATATATATAGTAGAGTTATGTGCATTTTAGAGTAAAGGTTGGAAACAAGAACCTCACTGATGTTCAAAAATATTTTTTTTACATTTTTTTGGTTAAATTTCCCTATAGCACCTTTTTGTTTCACCGTTATTCTTGTTTGATCTTGAATTAACTAGTTCTCCCCTTGTACATGAATTACAATGACACACCAATAGCAGCAACAGCTGCTACTGTGAAAGGCAAGATTCTTTTTAAAGAAACTTATGGCTTTTTACACTAAAAATGAATAGGAGATTGTATCATAAATCTAGAAGACAAATGGTACAGTCCAGAGGCTAAACCCCTCGATATAGATACAAAGATCATTAAGAAACGTCACTGTCAACTACATATTTATTATAGTAATAAACCAATAATGAATGTATTAAAATATGTCATTCACTCAAGCTGTGGGTTCTGAGGTCAGGGCTCAGTAACGCTATAGATTTTACCCTGTAATCATGGAATCATTTCATGGGGCTTAGACTGTGCAGAGAAAAAGGGGGGAACCTATACTAAATTGTTTTAGTGATTATTTTTGGAAAGAGATTGTGTGCTAAAATGATGTATTTGTATTTCAGGTTCTAATATAGCAATATATTTAAAGAAATGTCTTTCCAAACATTTTGTGCTTAGCTAAAGCTGTGAGAATAGTGAAACTATTCACTCATTATTCAGTTTTCAAAATAATTATTTTAGAAGAGGAAAAACAAAGTTCTTTATTTTTTATTAGTGTTGGAAGCTGTGATTTCTGTCTCACCAACCACCCCTTTGCACAGTTATCTCAAGTCCTATCACCTTCTTACAGCGACCATTTTATTCTGGATACAAGATACATCAGACAGAATTCTACAGAACAATGATAAGACAGCTTAAGAATATGCAGTACATATCAGTGGGACAATAAAAAGAGTGCCTACTTAGAGAAGAAACAAAAGCTTGTGAAAAAATGATGGGGGTGATCTTCAAGCTAATAAATACTTTAGGTTAATAGACACAAAGGTAAGTAAGCAGAAGTGCTTATCCTTTGAGGAATTTACAATAATTTTCTGAATAAAATACATAAGGCACAATGGAAACAGAAAGAAAAATGAACTGATTATACTAATGGAAAAAAGGAACTGTAAAGCAATTAATAGCACTGAGAAAAGAAAATCTTTGTGGGAAGTTAAGAAGGTAACACAGTACAAGGTAGGGGATGACAAGATATTCAAATTTAAAAATTAATCACAATGGTAGTTCAATAAAGAGTTCCAAGTAATTAAGGAAAAGCTATGTACTGTAGAGATTTTTTAAAGAGTTAATTCACCAAAATGAAGTACCTCATTTTCTCATCCCTGAAAGTATGTGCTCTTACAAAAGAGTCCACTATATCAGGTCCTAATATCATGCCAATGCTAAGATGACAATCCCCAAAGAAACTCATTCCCACCAATTTAAATTGTCACTAATGAAAATCCAAGGTAACCATAAATGAAAAGGAATGGACGATTTCTACTCTTTCTGTCAGACTCAAATATAGTCCATAATGTTTTATATATTAAAGGCTCACTAATATTCATCACCAAACTACCTATTATGAGCAGTAATACCAAAAATCAACACAATTAACAGAAATCCATATACAGTTGACCTGGGTATCAGACATTGGAACACCAATTCTAATTTTGCATTCCACTTTAACTTGAAATAAAAGCATGTGCAGTCTTCACTAGTTACCCATTCAAACAAGTAGTCGACTGGAAAAAAATTTCTAGTTTGTGCATTTTCCTTTCCCAAGATCTATTAATCAGAGCAACACCTAACTAAAGGAGAAAATCAGAGCAACCTCCCATCTCACTGGGAAACAGACAGGGAAAATGTCTTAACCTTACCCTAATACAACTTAATAAACAAATGATGAATTACTGCACTTAAAATTCTTTTGGGATTTCGGCTTTCACTTTATGGCTTCATGACCTGGCATGTTTTATCTCATCCCAAGTTCTTTGATTTTTTTCCTCCTTCTTCTCTAAGGTTATTTACACAAACACAGATTATAGTATTAGAAGACCTAACTCCTAAAAATTATGGTAACTAGAAGTATATAAAATGTGCCACAAAATGCAAAAAAAAAAAATTTAAATTGAAGCATAATTAATAGCACTACTGTTCTTCATTCATCTTGGTATACTTTAAGTTTACTTACTTCTAGACCTCTATCCAGGTACTTCACTTTTGGAGCTGATAGGCTAATTAGGGAATAAGGAAAAGAATGGATGAGGAAAAAGTAAATGGAAGTGGAAGAGAGAAGAAAAGGGGGGCACAGTGATTACTGATGTGCATACTATGTAGCAAAATGATTTAAATTTGTCTATACTTAGGTATAACTAAATCAATCCAATAATATTATTGCTGTTGTTTTTGTTTCACTTTTTCTATGCCTATTTGCTGTTTCCACATCAGAAAACTGGCCTTATCAGCCTGCTTTTTTTTTTTTTTTTTTAATAAATTCTTGGTTTTTTTTTTTTTTTTAAAGATTTATTTATTTATTCATACAGAACTGGGGTATAGGCCAGAGGCTCAGGGACGGTGAGAGGCTTCACCAGAGACAGAGTGGGGAGCAGAACAGGCAGATTGACGAAGTACACTGCTGAGGGGAGCAGCGGGCGGGTCAGGAGAGGTCTGGCTCGGCGGAAGTGGCTTCAGATTCTCAGTGCTGTGCTTTAACCCGCTGCGCCACCAGGGAGGGCCCAGCCTGCTTTTTATTTAGTCTATTCATCCTCAACATCAGTGATTTTCAGTGTGCCCCTCCAATCAGCAGTATGAATACCACCTAGGAACTTACTAAAAATTAACATTTTCTTATTCCACACCAAATGTAGACACAGAAATTCATACAATTTCAGTATGTTCTCCAGGACCTTCTGACACATGCTAAGGCTTGAGAACCACTGACAGCTGTATATGTCTATTGGCCTGCCTTCTTACTATGGCCTGCTCCTCAGCTTAAAATACTTTAACATTTTATTTTCATCTTCAAATTAAATTTCAAACTTCTTTTAACATAAAAACTATCATTGATCTGATTCATATATTTCTTCTTCACCCTTCCCTCCCATCAACAAAGTAGGTCAGTCTCAATGAAATCTATTTATTTCCTCTTGTTATCCATTCACATATTTTTTATTTCTGATTATTGAGAAAATCTATATACCTTTTAGACACAGAACATTTCTAATTTTCCTTTAGATTTTCCCTCAGTTGACACCCACGTGTCAGAAGGTCCTGGAGAGCATACTGAAATCTCATGAATTTGTGTCTACATTAGGTGTGGAATAAGAAAATGTTGATTTTTAGTAAGTTCCAGGTGGTATTCATACTGCTGATTGGAGGGGCACACTGAAAATCACTGATGTTGAGGATGAGTAGACCAAATAAAGAGCAGGCTGATAGTCTTATCAAAACAATGAAAAATATTTGAGATGAGAATGAAGGAAAGGCTTTATTAAAGTAATTAACTAAAGGCACTCCAGTTTCATAAAAGCCATATACAAGCAAAATGTGTCAGAAAATGGAAATTCAACTAATCTGTACCAGAAATAATAAAAAATTATATTGGATTATTCCAACTATGTTTTGTTTATAACTTATAAATTATATATTGATATGATCCTATGTATTGTCATCATTATGACTGTTGTGAAACATTTACATCCTCATTTACTTGATATCTATCTTTTCCAAGTAATTAGGCATCCTAAAAGTTGATATATATCTTCCTCATCATTTATTCCACAGTAAATTCACTGCTTGCCACAAAGCATTCAGTAAAGACATCATGAATGAACACCTGAGTTTTACTGAGCAGAAAATACACTGGCTTAGAGGGACTTAACTAATTCTGAAAAATGTAGAATATCTTCAGTAAGATGAATCTGTCTTAACTTCCCTAAAATACATTCCAGCTCATCTGGAAGAAAAAAACAAACAAACATATACACACAGAAATCAAAAACCATAGGCTTGCCACATGTAAAGTCACATTGTGCTGCATGAGTTACACTGCACTATGACTGCATGGAGTCCTACTGGTTTATCACTAATTCTTCAACTCAGAAGGAAGAATGGTTAAATTTCTATTGAATTAAATGCTTCCCAAGGTATATTTCTAAAGCACTTGGGCTCCATCTATCCTTTCTTCTACTAATGTTACCTAAAGGCCAAACTATATAACAAGGACAGGGGGAAAGCAATAAACAACTGATGTTTTGGCATAGCGATAGATAATTCAGGGGAAGGAAAATAATATTAGGCAAATATATAATGAATGTATATCATCACAAATTATTAACAGGGACAGATACTTATGTGTGGGCTTGTTATTTGAAATCTTAAACTGGCTTTGTTAGACAATGGTTTTCTGAAATTGTGACATTCAAACTGATATCTACCAGGAGGAACATGGAAAGCTTCTTGTGATTAAAATCAAAATAGTGTCTTTGCAACACTGAAAGAAAATTGTTGGTGCTCTGCCCTTATCCGTGGTTACAGTTCTGCATTTATATATGTGTTTGTTTCCAAAGGTGATGCAGTAGACTCTCTTCAGGAAACACCATTTGCAATTAAAAACAGAGAAGTTCCTAAACATTATGCCCATCTCCTACCCAGCTTCCGTTTTACCAATGAACAACTGGCATAATAGTACTAACATTAGGTAACACCATTTACTAAAACTTAGAACAATAAAACTCTAAGAACAGGACAAGTGTTGTAGTTTGGGGTATAGGGAGATAGAACATTTAATAATTATAATTAATAATTATCGGCTTTATATTTTGAATTATTTGTTAAGCAGTTTGCTGACACAAATTAACTCATTTAACTTATTTATTAGCCTAGTATGAATCATCACTATTATTTCTCAGCTTTAGATGGAAAATAATTAAAAAATGCTATCAGCCCCAAAAGGGAAAATGAATAAGATGCACTCGATCCTAAATTTAGTCTGATTCTAAAGCCAGTATACACAGCAATTTACCTTTCATATCCTGTACTGACAGAAATAGAGGCTCCTACAAAATACCTCCTTGTGAATTTGACCTCAGAAAAGTTTTTTCTATGTATTTTTGAAATATAAGTCTAACTGGTCTTAAATTGGATCAGCCACCTTCCAAAGGATTAGAATACTTCATTTTAAATCCTTCTCATTCTGAAGTATTCTTATCCAGAAATTTTAAAGAAACATAATAAATCTTATTAATCTTATTTTAAGAGTCCTTTTTCAGAAAATACCTACAGTGCAAAAACAGTTCGACAGCTCTTCTGGAAGATATCCTAGGTAACTGAGGGCAGTTATATGAGATATAAAAAGAATGAAAGAATATATGGAGGACTCTGAAAAACACAGTTTCTTTAACAGCAGATTTAATCATGCCTCTTATTTGAGGGCACTAAAATCATTGGTTTGTACAGATAAAATATAGTTAAATATATGTATTTATTGAATACATAAATCCACACATTTGTGTGGAACTGAATGCTGATAAATAATGAATTAATGCATCTTTCACAGCATCAGAGTAGCTGAAAGACCTAACAAGTAACAAAATATCATAAGATGGAATGTTTTTATTTTGAATTTTAGAAAGAGTGATGTAATTGTTGAATAATATTTCCCCCACCCACCTGTTTTCTATGTGGCATCTATAACAGTTACTCATTTCAACTGAATGTCTACTTAATACTTCATGGATTAAATTTTTAATTTACTTGAACATGATGCAATTTTCATTTCATTTAGACCATTATACTATTTTAGGAAAAATGTCACATTGGGGTCTGTCGATTGATACAGATTTAGTTTAAAAGGGCATACGTTTATATAGACTTTATTTTAGAGTAGTTATAACTTTATTGAATATTTGTATTAACAATAACTTTCCATATATCTCCAATCCAGTTTTCTCTAATGTTAACACCTCATAAAAGTTTTCATTTCATTTAGACCATTGTACTATTTGAGGAAAAATGGCACATTGGGGTCTGTCGATTGATACAGATTTAGTTTAAAAGGGCATATGTTTATATAGACTTTATTTTAGAGTAGCTATAAATTTATTGAATATTTGTATTAACAATAACTTTCCATATATCTCTAATCCAGTTTTCTCTAATGTTAACACCTCATAAAAGTTTTCCCTATAAAGTCCTTTTGCTATTCTAGGATCCCATTCATCATGCCAAATTATGTTTAGTCATTGTGTCTCTTACTCTCATCTGGTCTATTACCATTTTTCAGACTTTCTTTGTTCTATAAGTTCTTGACAGTTCTGAGATATTATTTTGTAGACTATTCTTCAAGTGAGTTTGTCTGAATCTTTTCTCGTTGCTAGTAAGAGTTTACTGATCTGGGGAAGGAAGACCACAAAAGTGAAATACCATTTTTATCATATCACAGGACACATAATATGAATAGACTTATCACTGATTAATTTATCTTTGATAATTGACCAGTAACTTTCAAAGTAAAGTTACTTTTCCTCCTTTTCACATTATATTCTCTGGGAGCAAGTCACTAAGTGATTAAGTGCAGCCAATTTAGGGAGGGGCAGAGAGGAGGGGATTAAGTTCTATGTCCTAGAAAAGAAGTATTTATAGAAGTTCTTTGAAATTCTTCTATAAAGAAGGTTCATCTTTTCACCCCCATATATTTTGATCATGCAGTTCCATCTGTTCTATGTTCTATTTAGTTCTATGTATTCATGAGTATTTTACACTTTGGACTCTAATCTGACACCACATTATTTTGTTGTTTCTCAAATTGGCCACCAGGAACTTTTTGACAGATTGGCTCATAAATCCCTTTGACATATTCCACCCCAACTATGCCATTTTTAAATATATGTCCTTTTTACCTGTAAGTGCAAGATGCTCCAGTTTTATCTTGCATTTTCCTTACTCTAGCCCTAGACTCACGTGGATGTTTAATTCCCTTTGTCAAAGAAAACCAAAGAAAAATATGGGTATTGGGTGTGCTGCTATTGCACATAATTATTACCTCCAGGTTTTCACTAGAGACAAGAACATAGAGATGTACACACATATATCCCTGATGATGACTGTATCTATCCATTTTAAGTTAAACATGAACTCATACTGATAGTTTTACCTACCTCTAAATAGTTCCACATTATTCATTCTAGACTTTCCAATCGTGAGAAAACTTAGTTATCACCAGCCACCTTACACTTAACTTGTTTAACTTCAATATACAAATACTTTCCCTTATAAAATAGAATTTCTTCTATTTTTACAAAGTCTCTTAAAATCTAAGACAATATTTTGAAAGGTTAGAAGGTTATTTGCTAAATCAGTTTCAAAAAGTTAAAACTCTTAAATTAAAAAATAAGATATATGGAGTATCCCTGGTGTTGCAAGGGGTTAAATCTCAATGTTATGCAGCTCTCAGAAGCCTCAGCAGCATGAGTTCAATCCCTCCGCCAGGGAGGTGACCCACATGGCACAGCTGACCTCCCATTTCACCCACTGCTTCCCTCAGTAGTGTATTTTAGTCAATCCACCCTGTCCTGCCACCTACTTTGTAGGTAGTCATGAGTAGACAATTAAGTTTTTCCTTCCCCCTGATTTGCTCTACCTCACAAGCAAATTTTTCTCTGCAGACTCAAATTCACCTATTAAGGAAAAATGGAAATAAGAATACCTAGCTCTACCTTATTCCCACTTTCTTCCTTACCACCAACACTAGCTGAACTCCTGTGGCACTGACTCATTGTGTCTGTCATAAGGGGCAGACTTTTTAATGTATTTTACTAAAGGGAGTTGAGTCTAATCAGACTGAACAACTAGTCAAGTGCCATTATGCCTTTTAGTTCAAACACAGAGAATACACTATTTCTTCTAACTCATTTGGCAAGTAATTAAATTTCAAAATTTCAATTAAAACACCTTCCATAAAGCAATGATAAAATTATGAACTCCCACTCCCTATCAGAAGGTTTGTTTTAAATCTTTCCATTTTAATTACTAGTCTGTCCTACATGCTTTCTTCTCAAAAAAATTTCACAGCTGTCTAACTTTCCAAAGATCTCCTAGAAACCTGAACCTACAAGCTCTTCACAGCTTTGTGTAAACTTTCCAGCTCCTAATTCACTTTCATATAGATAGTCTATAAAAACATCACAGGGTGTCACTGCAGAAGGAAAACTTTCTAGAAGGCATGTCTTGGGAAAGCATATACCTAGAAAGGCCTAGGAATAGGTCCCAGAGCTGAACTTCCTACATTGCAGGAGAGGGCATAGCATGGCTTACCCTGTGGTAGAAAAAGACTATGGTAGTGTGCAGCAACAGTTGCCACAAATTCAAAAAAGACAACTAGCAAAAGATGTTCAAGGAGAAGTGTTTTAATGCCAATTACTCTGCTACAAGTATACCAAGAGGGATGCTAAGGTAACTGCTACATGCTGGTCCCACACACTGCAGAAGCTGAGCACCAGAGACACCATCCAGGCAGAAGTAGCCTGGGAAGCTGAGTGGGCTACAGGAGAGAGTTTAGGAGGCTTACGGGAATCAGAAAACACAGTTCTTCCCCCTTCCCTTAAATGTCTGTGCAGAGTCCTCTACTAACAACACATACTATCAGCAGGAAAAGGAAACATCTATTTATTGGGGCCACCTCTATTTCTGTAGATCAGACAACAACAAAAATAAATTTGGAGCTGTAAGGCAATAAATATGCAACTGCCACAATGTCCCTGTTCATGTGTAATATATATTATGTGGTCCTGATGCTCCAGGATTTTCCCCTGAAATTTCCAGATGTCCTGTCAACTTTGAATTTGCTGTCCTTGGAGCTGGTAAGGCTAGTGTTTGTACTCCTAGAGCTGAGAAGTGGGGAGTGTCCTCAGACCAAAATGGAAAACCACATACTTGTAAATCTTATTCATCACATTTGTCTTTTGAAAGCAACCCCACTCAGAATTTTTTGCCTGCTTTGTTTAATGCCTTGCTATTTCAAACAGTTGAGCTTGTTTACATTTTGTTTTCAATTTTTATAACATTATTGTGGGAGGCCTCACCAGCTACTTCACACTGCCAACATGACTAAAAGTGTGAATATCTTTAAAAAGTAAATTCTTAAGCTAAATAGATGTCTCTAGCATCTTTCTGTTCTTTGATTTACAATATAAGCTGGAGTTTACATGCACTTGAATCCCCAAATTTCTGAAGGGTTATAAAACATTTTCCAAGATGAGTGTTCCCTCAATTTGTTTATCCATAGAATGATTATTAAGACAATCGCTCTGGTCCGTAATATCAGTGCTTCTGGCCAATGTAGCCATCAGTCCTCTAACAATTTTTGCCCCCTTCCATAAGAGACCGGTTTCCAGAAAGAGGCTGCCTACTAGGGATTACATTTTAAGCTCCCATTTTTCCTAGGAACATAATCTTTTCAAAGAATATATGCAAAAACAGTTTGTGTCACTTCTAGGCTAAAAGGGGTATGAACTCTTTCCTCCAGGTGAAAGAGAAAGTATGCAGAGGTACAATAAATGACATTACAATACAATGGGAGGGAGGAAACTGTATTTTTTTTTAATATTTTATTTATTCATACAGAACTGGGGTACAGGCCAGAGGTGTAGGAGGTGGTGAGAGGATTCACTAGAGACAGAGTGGGCAGCAGGACAGGGAGATTGATGATGTACACTGCTGAGGAGAGCAGCGGGTGAGACAGGAGAAGTCTGCTGCACCATGTGGGTCACCTCCCTGGCTAAGGCTGCGGCCAGATCCACAGTGCTGTACTTTAACCCATTGTACCACTAGAGACTCTATTTTTTAGTTACCTCCTACAGTGCTCCTACTGAACACGTGTACTGGGATATATCCTTAAAAAAAAAACAAACTATGAAATTTTTGGCTCTACTGAAAATGTCAATATCCAACCAGATATATCAAGTTTGAAAGTAACATTAAAGTTTTTATTTTTGTCTGAATTTAATATGCTAATGAGATCATATTTGTGGTTTGGCCAAAAAATATAAAAATTGTTGTGACTAAATGTGACTTTATCCAGTTTCTTACTTAGGTAAATTAGACATATGTCTGTAGCTTTAAATACCATTAAAATACGTGGGATTATTTTAAGTACTATTTCTTCAGTCACAAGAGATTCTGTGATTTTTAATTGTTGTTTGAATATAAAATTTTGGAACCTTTGTAGCAATCTTATTCTGTACTGGGAATAAAAATATCCCACTGTTAGATATAACTTGAACCGTGGTCACTAGTGTTCGGCTCACTAACATGTAAGCATGTACACACATTCACTTGTGCACACGCTCTCTTTCTCTCTCTACACACACACACACACACACATACATTCACATAATACATTCATACATATATTTCTGCTTGAATTAAGATTACAAAAATGGATTTTCTTCATAGACTTTCATTAAGGATATATTTATATAGATACACTATATATTCTAATTTGTCTAGTAGTCATTTCTTTCTTTCCATTTTTAACATTTTTTTTTTTAGGTTTCAGCTCTTTCCCCAAATATTCCGCAGGTCAGGAGACAACCTCACCCCCAGATGCTATAATGGGCCAAATGGACAGACTTTAAATACAATCTTCCTCATCAGTGATTGGTTTTAAATGGGTAATGACCCAGTTTGAAACACTGGTGTGTGAGACTTTCTGTAAATCTGTGACACAATTTTTCCCTTTATCATGTAGAAATAATTATTTAAATGACCTTTACCCATTCTTTTTTATTGACATAAATTACAATGAAGCCAGGCTTGATTCCATATTCTTAACAACAATACCAGGATGAAACCAATACATGAGAGACATCATCACTGTGAAAAATGAGTTTACTGTTTGCTATTTGAAACACAATGAATATCAAACTTATTCTTTAAAATAGTTTTATATTAATTGTCCCTAAATGACAGAGTAGAAGATATTTTTCTAAATATGACAGGGTTTTACATGTATTTTTCAAGTATTTGGGAGCTCAGAGAATGGGTTTTTAAATTATTCTAGAGCTTGTCTTTGTCTTGTGACATTCCCTCTAATCAAAGTTAGCGATCAAGGCTATTCTTGACACAACATATGAAAAATTAATTTCTACTAGAAACTGAACTTTGGACTTTTTTTATCTCAAAACTTGAAAGTAGAAACGTTATCATTTTAAACTTAAGAAACTTCTAATAGCTTTTTACCATTTATGCTGATGTCTCCTGAACTGGATTTTGTGCCATAAAAAAGGAAATGTGATTCCTTTTATCTTTTTCCAGGTATTGTCATGGATGTTATTTATACAAATCATTCCAATTTAAGAACCTAAAAGGCTCTAAATGTTATCTATATTGCATAGTGGAATTCCTGTTTATGAGAAGATGAAGTACTATTGTAAAACCAATATATCACAGTCTATTCTGATATTAATTTGAATTAATCTATCTAGCTGTCATGAAGCTATTGACATATTGTTCATCGTGAGGCAGTCTATTATTGGCTTCATGATACATCAAATCTATGACTACTGAAGTCTATTTGTGGATTTAAAAATAAAATCTGTTTACTGGAATATTAAATACAAAAATTCTTCTACATGACAATGAATCAGGAGGTTGACACCTGAAGAAGAGTGTACAGGAATGAGAAGAGTAAAAAAAGCCCTTGGCATCAAGAGAAAGAGTAGTGAGAGTAGTAAAAAAATTTAAATAAAGAACAAAACTATGCTTTTTGAACTTGTGTGTGTGTGTGTGTGTGTGTACCTGGAGCCTTTGTATAAAAGTTACTAGGTTCAAAGTTTTAAATAGGAAAAACATTATATATATACGATGTCCATTTTAATTAATCCCACAGTGGAATATTTAGTAAAAGAGTATCCTATCCTCCTCATATTGACACATAAATACTAAACTTTAGTAGAACTTAGTTGGAGGGAGACAAGTATGTAAAAGTAAAGCAAGAAAGAAAGTAAATAACTACAAAAAAGATGACAGAAAGAAGCAAATAAGGCAAATAAAAAGAAGATGTATAAAAAGTGAATAAGCCCATGAGAAAATGCTCAACATCACTATTAATTAAGACAGCATATTCTAATGAAGAGTGGTGCTAGACACATGGTAGAGCAGGAAACTTAAAGCTCCAGAACAAATCAAAAGAGAAGCAGAAACTGTTAGAACCAACTCCATCAAAAATGCAACACACCAGCAAAGGTTTACAACAGTCAAGCTAATTCTTGAAAATATTAACATTCTCTCTACATTTTTTTTTATTAATGCACAATCATGTTTGTGATAATCTGGTCTGCCCAGAGTCTATTACAGATTATTCTTCAACCTACAATATGTATCATATGTTTATCAGCTGTAGAGATGCTAATTGTTCCTTCAGTACTTGTGTTCAGTATAACTTAGAACCACTACTTTTCCTGGGAGGTTATATTTTAAATAAGGACACAGCCCTGGTGCAGAGTCCGTCAGTGCCCTAGCTCTCTACAGTTAGAAAAAATAAGGTCTGGACTTATTTTTCATATAGCTTAATTAAAAACAGACCTTTGCATGCTTTGGTTCAATATGGTTTAAATAACAATTATTTTTATATGAACTCATTCTCTAATATTCGCCACAGATTTTTCTCCAGAATTACTTTTCAGATTTCCCAGAAGGTGAAGATGAAGAGATAGCAACTGATTTCTTTTTGACTGGACATTATCCTTTAGGAGTAACTGCTGTAATTAATGTTGTTCCCCAATTTACTTAAATACACAAGAAAATAAAAAAGTGAAGTGAAAAAAAGGAAAGGGAGATGGAACAAAAACTTGCAGAGAAGTGTGACTGAACTATTTTATGAAGAAAGCAACCCTCTGTATAACCATAAAGGGGCAGAGGGACCCCATTTGTTACAAGGGAAAATGGAAGAAGAAAAAAAGAGCATTAATTATTTCACAACCACTCGCTGACTTGAATTCAACATAAAACTTCACCTCCAACTGATTATATCAAATTTAAATATTACTATTTTTTTCAGAAATATGTATTAAATGTCTACTATATGCCAAAAGCTATTCTCAGTAGAGTAATGAAAAAAACAAAGAATTCCTCCAAGTACATGAAGCTTAAATTCTAGCTGGAATAGGAATAAAGCAACAGCCAAACAAAGAAGCACAGGGAATAAGATGGTATAAATATTAGGAATAGAAATAAAGCAAGTTAGGGGATGACAAATGAGATATTCCTTGGGGTAGTCAGGGAAACTGACTTATTCCAAGATTAATGCATGCTAACTGAAGGAAATTTTATCAAATTAAAAAAAAAGACAAAAACAATAAAATTATCTTTTATGACCCAGGGATGCACAGATTGTTAATATTTTGTGTAATATGTGTGTGTGTATGGTATGCGCTTGCTAATAAGATTATTATACTTTTCCACTTACTGACCTATTACTTAGTGTATAAAAACAAGAAAAGCACACTTTCTTGCCTCATTTCAGCTTTGATCATTGACCTGGTCAGCCAATGAAATCTGAGCTAAAGAACCTTGTGCTTATTCTGAGCAGAAGCCGAAAGAACACTGGCCTATTTATGCCAGATTGTTTACACTATTCCAATGGTATAATCCAAATGTGAGCTTATTTTCACACTGGGTTTTGACATCAAAACCATCTTGAACAGAGTCACAGAAAACCACTGTTCATGGAGATTTTGTTAATGCATTATAAAATATTGAAAGCTGACTATGTATATTTGTATGTTATTTTAAAAATGTCATAAAGTACTTATTGTTTTATTTAGTGATTTTTATATTAAAAAACAGTATGACTAGTGCTACATCCTTTACCAATTAATTTACCAATGTTCAAATTATAAATAATACATACTTTTATAACATTATCAAACTTTACAGAGATGATGTTAAAAGTGAAATTCCTTATACTTCTCCAAACTTGTCCAAATACAGTCAATATCATAGGTAGACAATTTACAGCATGTATTTTTGTAGGCATAGCTGTATGAGAGCTTTTCTTCTCTTTCCCATTCTTTCTGTCACATACACACACCTTAAAAAATGGGGTAATAGGCTCATATGCAATACAGTGGGAATTGTGTATCTCTGTGGATTAGTAATTGCATCACAACCACCTTTCCAAATGAATATGTACAAGATAGACCTCATTCCTTTGCATTGTGTTACATGGTCTGACAGTTAACACAATTAATTTAGTTATTTTTACTTATCATGTAAATGTATGGTACATTTACATTTCATAATTACAAGAAAACTCAAAAAAATTATATATAATAATTATTAGTGTTAGGAGATATTCCTAGAAGAGTTCAAGCATAACATATTTTCTAAAATACTATTTTTTCTACTTGCATTTTCTTATGTTATATATGTAACTTATTTAAAATGTTATGTAAATGACTATTAATTTTTATGGAGTTTTCCCCAAACTTTTACTTCTATGTACAGAACTACAGTAAATATTCCTATAATTTAATTACAATGACCATAATCATTTCATAATTCTAATTTCAAATAACAACAATGCAAAATTCTAAAATTATGATCAATACTGTCATAATTTTTCTAAGTTATTGCCACTGGCAATACTATATAAAAATAGCCATTTCTTCAAATACTCATTAATCTAAGTCATTGCTATTCACTAATATACAATGAATATGATTTACCTATTTTTAGATTTGTTATAATAATGCCACACAGCCTTTAATATAAAAGTGGTGTAAACACTGTGATGGTTCTAACAGATGCTACAAAAAGAATAAAAGGTAATGGACAGAAGAAATTTACTTTCTCATAGTGGCTAGAACTGCAGTACATTTCCATATATAAATGGTGTTGTAGGCCATAAGACCTCAGTTATCTTTGGTAAGGAAAGGCAAATTTTAAATATTTTTCCAACTCTCTTGAGCTATACATACAATAAGCTGTATATCTTAAATTTACAAATTTGGTAAGTTCTGACATTTTTAGAAACACAAGTAAGTATCACCAAGACCAAAATTTTAAAAATTCCATATTATCCATAGTTTCTTCTGGCTCTTTATAACCAACCCTTAAACATAAAATCTCATCCATTACCCAAGGAAATATTTGCTTTCTGTTACTCGAAATTTGTTTCAGTATCGAAAATTGTATATACATTAAATAAATTAATGGTTATATAAATAAATTCAATGTATACCAATAAGATGAAGAAATGCCCATCTACCATTCTTTTTGTCTGACTTGTTTCCCTGTCATTATTTCAACATTCATTTAGGTGACTGAATGTACCAATAATTTGTTCCTTGTCCTTGTTACATATATCCCAATTTGTTTATCATTCATTAATGACTATTGTTCATTAATGACCAGCTTTGGTTATAATTATAAGTAAAGGTGCTATGAACACTAATGCACCAATCTTTTTTGTGGTTGATTTTTTTCATTTATTCAGAGCCAATAGCTAATGACTAGATGATATCATGGGCACACCTGTAGCTTTAAAAAAAAAAAAAGCTGTCAAACTAATTTGAAATTGGTTTTCATTTTAAATACCTACTGGCAGCCTTATCCTCTGCCCCAATCTCATCTTTCTTATAGTTAGAAAGTTAACTTAATGAGTCATGTCAGCCTCACTGCACATAAGTCACAATTCACACTGTAGGGAGACTGAGAATTGCCTGGGAAAAAGAAACTTCAAGATTTATCAACTTCATGTTAGATTTCAACTTGGTAGTAGGAAGAGAAACTTTTACCCGGGAACTGCAAGATCAACCTGGAAAAATGGAATACCCATGCTCTCAAGTTACTTACCTTTCCTCAGCTAACCATAACTCCCAACAAACAATGGAAATCCAAAGTTGAAAATTCAGTAAACACAAATTTTATAGCTTTTGCTTTCCTTTTTTTCCTTTCCCAAAATCACTCACAAACTCAAAAAGTTATCTCATTGTACCTTTTCCTGTCCTTTTAAGATAACAGAAATCTTAAAGCTCTACTTACTGTATTGAGGAAGCAGTCCCCTTAAATTCTGTCTATCCCCTTGTGACAGAACCCTCATCAGATTAACCACTACCACAATAACCACTATCATGTTTCCTAATATTTTATACTTTAACATACACATATAAAACATACACATGAATAATCTAAATTGTTGTATATGAATTTTTTTAATTTTAAAAGATATATTTCAAATACAGACAAAGATATATGTTCCATTTTCTTTTCTTAATGGTTACAAATAACAGTATCTTAGTTATATTAATATTGTAGCCATTTTAAATTGATAAATATATAAATATTGTAATAATACTCTAAAAATCTCTAAAATAAGTGAGTATATCAATCCCCTTAGCTGAAGAATTGGGCCTTAACAAGATTAAACATTTTTTGAATGCCACTTCCTATCCCAAACCATGAAAGTATGCACATATGTTATTATTTTACTTTACTGTTTCTTAAATCTATTTATGAACTTTAAGATATTTTGCTCACCATTATTTCTACAGTCCCATTACTTATGCCTGGAGTAACTTTTCTTCTCTGTAGAATATCTTATCGTTGATAGTCTGTGGGTAATTAAAAGAACAAATACTTCAGAAATATGTTCATTTGTAGGATATAAATTTGTAGCATGTAAATTTGTTCTTAAAATGCAAGACAAAAAATTCTGAGCAGCTGTTCCAAATAATAGAACTCATGTTGTAATTTTCATAATGTAAATGAGATGAAAAGAATTATTCTGGTTAAAAATAAATATACATTTAGTTTAAACTCTAGTAATTTGGTTCTAATTAGAAATTCAGTTACACCTGAAAGATTTAGAGACTATCTAACAAATGAACCAATGTGATCTTAAAAGTCATACATCCTGACTTAATGTTTCATGATGTTGACAAAAGAAATTCAATGAAAAGGTAAAAAATGTAAGATTTTTTTTTTATCATGGACATTAAATAGCAAAAAAACAGCACAGGAAATCTGTTACTTTCAATCCTGCAGAAAAAATTTCCTTCTCTCAAGACCGCTTGTAACATCATGAGTTAAAAGACAGGATTCTGAATGCCTAGCTCTCTTAGTGAAAGAAAGTAATTCACAACATAGTGCCTACATAAACAGAAATGCTTTAGATGCTAATGATCTCCATCATAGCTTTCATTTAAAGGTGATTCTATGTTTAATTTTTTTTAAAGATTTATTTATTGTGCATACAGTACTGGGGTACAGGCCAGAGGCTCAGGGGCGGTGAGTGGCTTCACCAGAGACAGCGTGGGGAACAGAACAGGCAGATCGATGAAGTACACTGCTGAGGGGAGCAGCGGGCGGGTCAGGAGAGGTCTGCCACGCCATGCGGTCACCTCCGGGGCAGGCGGGAATCGAACTCATGCAGAAGCGGCTTTAGATTCTCAGTGCTGTGCTTTAACCCGCTGTGCCACCAGGGAGGGCCTCTATGTTTAATTTTGCTGTCACTTTTGTGGCCTCTGTAAAGACAGATCTTATTTTATTTTATTCTATTCAGTAAAAATAAATACTGATACTGGTAAACTGTTTTGATCTGTTTATGGATATGTAATACCTTAAAACAGTTTCATTTTCTCTCAGTATGCTGAAGATTTTATTATATTGTCTTCTGACAAAGACTACTATGGAGATAAACCCTACTTTAAATGACTGTAACTTCTGTAGAGGGAATCTGTGTTTTTATTTTGAAATGTTTTAAATATTTTTCATTGTTCTTAATGGAATGGTATTTTACTATTTTTTAAAAATTTTTACTTAATGGTATTTTTACTACTGCATTCTAATTGTAGATTTATTTGTATTATCATTGCTTAACACACTGAGTTCTGTCAATTTGTAGATACATCTTTCTCAATACTAGAAAAACCTGTCATTAGCTCTTTGGTATCTCCTCATCATCATTAAATAATCCCTACTATGCCATTTTTTAAAATGCATTAGAAATACATAAATTCTAAAAATAACTTAATTTCTTATATGTGCCATATTCTTATTGCCTTTAGAAATTTACTAAATTACATTATCAAATTCACTTACTCCTATGTCCAATATACTAGTTAATATATGTATTGATTTTCAAGTTTACCAGGTAATTTTTTAAATTAAAGATTATTTTAGTTTTTAAGTGAATGATTAATTTCCAAAAAGTTTTCTTTCTTACATTTTCATCTCTTCTTTTGCAATCTTTTTTTGTTCATTTCTTAATGTTCTTTGAAAACTTGAAACAAAATTATTTTAAAATAAAATCCACCAAACAAAAACAAATCTAACTGCAAAACTGAATGATGTAGAAAGGAAGGTTTTCTCTGATAAACAGAAAGTTAATGAGATAACCACCAGCCCTGCCCTACAAGAAATGTTGAAAGGAGTTCTTCTATATAAGACCTTGGGCAATGTGATTAGAATAATACAGAACCAGAAACACAACCTAGATTAAAAAACAATCAGCAAGTACTATGGTGGAGGAGGAAAAGGCCAGAACCTCTATAGTCATGATGGGGAGTCAATGTAAACACAGAAAAATAGATGTAGAAAGTTTGGAACAATTCTCACTGTCACAACAAAAATCTAAAGTACAGACAATTACAGACAAAGGGAAAAAAATAGTTATTGAGGACATGATAATGTCAACATAAAAAAACAAACAATTACACTGGAAATATATAGAATCTCTCCTAATGAACCTTTTATATAGAAGATAATGATTCTAAAACTAATTTAACAGGTAAGAGAAACAATATTATATATATATATATATAAAATAGTATATATTATATTATATATAACAATATTATATATATAGTATAAATAGTATATATTATATTATATTATATATAACAATATTATATATATAGTAATCTATATATGTTACTGACAGTAGTATGAAAATTTCTTTTTTTAAGTAATTATATTTCTCTGCCATGATACTCCTACGATAATCATACAAACCCATATTAATTCTAATATTTCACCAAATTAATAAATTATACATAGGGAAAATTGAGAGAAAGAGAATTGAAAACTATCATATTAGCAGAATAACAAGGCTTTTAAACATACATAAAAACATGACTTTGTACAGCTACAATTTACTTTCCTTAAAGTGGCAAAATAATACAGTAACAAAAGTTATTCAACAATATTTCTATTTTATACCACACAAAGCCAAGAAGCACAAATATAAATCTTAAATTTATCCTTAAGCATCAACCATGTTTAGTATTCAATGTTAAGAAGTTATCTAGAGTATGGGAAAATATCTATTAATTAATGTTATTTAATATAAACTATCCTGAACATGTGTTCAAAGTAGGAAATACAAAACATAGCCACTGTTACATAAAAGCTTCTGTTGCTATTTTGTTTCAATTTAGTTCAACACAAATTAACATTTTTCATAAGATTAAACATCACATAGAAACAGCTTATTTGATCAGTAAGCTAATAAAAGTAACAAACTCACTATTCCAGTTCCTTCATAAGGAAACAATACTAAATCTTATAATAAATAATCTTATAAAATATGTGAGCTTTTGAATTGTACTTGACAATAATGAATCAGAGGGAAAATACTCAGTTTTTTTTTTTAAATCAAAATTATACATCAGCATTATTTGCAAAAGATTCATTTAGATTTTGTAACCTGAATCTTCAAACATTTTTGAACTAATAGTATCTGTGAGGCAGATTATTTTGTGGCAGAGGTAACTAAATATTTTTTAAGATTTATTTATTCATACAGAACTGGGGAACAGACCAGAGGCACAGGGGTGGTGAGAGGATTCACCAGAGACAGAGTGGGGAGCTGAACAGGCCGACTGACGTTCTGAGGGGAGCAGCGGGCAGGTCAGGAGAGATCTGCAGTGCCATGTGGATCACTTCCAGGGTTGGGGGTCAGACTCAGGCTGAAGTGGCTTTAATTTCTTAGTGTTGTGCTTTAACCTGCTGCACCACCAGAGAGGGTCCAGTAACTAAATTTTTTAAAGTATTAGGAAATATGTTTTACTGTGGTTCTTAAAAATTTACATAATTTATGTTAAGTACTTGCTTATTTTGGAAAACCAATCTACAGAATTAAGAAACATTATAATGCCAAAGGAATTTACTTCACATTTGCCAAGGAAATATAAATACTTTACAGACACATAGACATAAACACAGATATGAAGACAACTTACTCTTTAGTTCTGCAATTTTAGTTGCAAGCAAAAGAAAATCCAGGAATGTTCTTCTTTCCCAATGAACAGAAAGTTTTAATTAAAATAGAATAGGAAAAAAAGAAAAATTAACAAATCAAGTTCCTGTCACTATCTCCTAAAAGTATACAGATCATCATCCTCCTCCACAGAGCAGGTATCTTACCAAATGTTGAAACCACAATATCAGAATCCTATACACTGTTACCACCAAAGGGGAATGAACTGTGAGTTATGAAGCAAAAACTGACCATCAACATACTTTACAAGCTATGAGGAAATTACTCTTTGATATCCCTTTTTCTTGAACAAAGACATATTTGGCTTTTGCTCTCAATCTTAGAGCCCTAAATATGAGAAATATGCTAGTTGGCCTTGTGTACCATCTACAAATTTGTCAAGTAAATTCTGACTCCAACAGCTTTTTTACAGTGTTAGTGACTAGAAGTTGAATAAAAATGGTTTGATTTGTGGTCAGCTTGTTATGCATATAATATTAGAGCATTAGAAAAACTGTTGAGAGGCATAAACTAAGAATATTTAATATGGAAGTCATTTATGCAATCTTAGGAGAGAAGTATTTTCAAAGAATAGATTCATTTTATTGTTGCTTTTAACGTTCATCACTGTTTCTAGCAGTCTTTCCACATAAATGTAAAGATAAATTAGATTGATTTTATATGCAAATATATGGATATTAAATATCAAATGATCGTAAGGCTATTAGATACTGTTTTTAATGCTACAGGAAAAACTAATTTGGGTCCAACTAATATCCATTTTGATACTTCATAAGGGTTCGGCTTAATATTACCTTTGCTTTATGAGAAAATAATTTACAAAACATATTAATCTTATGAAAAAAATGCCCTGCTTATGTGACAAATTGTATATATAATCCTTGTGGCTTAGAAACATTTACAAATGATTAATTGATACAAATGATTAATTGATACAAATGATTAATTGATACAAATGATTAATTGATACACTAATTATAAATCATTTTAGCTGTTAGTTAAATCAAGTTTCCTACATTCATACATAATAGGCTGCACAGTTCAATGTTGAATATAGCATGGGAGAGGATATTATAAAAAAAGCAATTATACACAACAAAAGCTTTCAATTAATAGTTTTACATATTCAAATAAGCTTATCCATTTTTTTATAGGAAGACGCTCAGAACATAATGTAGTTTTTAGTAGATATTATTTCTTATCTTTAATTTGTTCACATGCTGAGATAGAAATAAAATTTTGAGTGGGTTGATTATTAACTCTGGTGTTAAAGAGGAAGTTGATTAAAGTCTATTTCCCATATTTTAGACTTCGCCTTTTTTGACTGAATAAATTTCTAATTTGTACTTAGGCTTAATTAGTGAAATAAATTTTGGCTTAGTTAGCTCTCAAATATAAAAAAAATATTGCTATTTGACCATATTTGGTTTAACATAGATTTTTGTGTGTGTGATCCCAAATGAAACCTCTAATTTTCCAGAATAGTTCTCTGAAAGATTGAATGATTATATAAATTGAGAAAATATTCCATATATTTTGGTGTGTTTATTGTCTTGATATCTGAATGTCAAGTGCCTGTTCATCAGTGATTATATCACTATAAGGATTACAAAAAAAGGGAAGACTGCTTGTGAAAATCTTAAATTCAAGAACATAAAGTTCTTGAATTCCTGACTCAAGATGTTGAAAAAAGGAAAGGAATCAGAAAATATCTTTGGAAACTGTAAAAAGTTCGTTATTTTCTACACCCACAGAATAAGCCTGAGTCTGAGTTTAAGGGGTACAAAGTTAAAGTACCAGTTAAATGTAGCACTCCCCATATCTCATTTCAATTACTAAGGTATAGTGTGGAAAAGTGGGAACCATAAGTAAGGGTCATATTGGTAAAAGCATGTAAGACCAAGAAATAGTAATCCCAAGGGGGGAAAAAATGGAGACATAGACAGAGAAAGCATGAATCATGAATCATGAGCATGGGATCACACACACAAAAAATCATGAACAGAGCAGCAGATTTTAAATAAGTCTCTATGACACTGAATGTAGAGAATGGTAAAGCAATGCTTATAATTCTGCTGATTTAACGTCTTCATCTCCAAATAGGGGTAAATTAAGTTAATAATTCTAAGAGAGAAAAGAAATATGCTCATCATAAATTTAATAAATTTCACTCAAACTATTTTCTTAAAATCTGAACAATCGCTTGTATTTACTGTCTTTATAATTGGATTAATGATGCTTAACAAATTTTAACAATATTTAAAAGTATTTAAATGAAGCCAAATTGATTTAACAACCTAAGTGTTTTGTGAACCATGAAGAAAAATGTTAAATGATCCCTTTTAATTAGCTTTTGATGTTTATGCAGTCACATCTAGTTTTTTTGAACCTAAAAACACTGCAACTTTTTTAAAGTTTAGTTATTCTCAGCTTGGTTTAAGAGGGTGAAAGACACTAATGAGGCTTAACTTAGTTTAATGTAGTATGAAAATTTTAATGAATTTTAAGTTTTAATGAGACATACAATCCCCTTCTATTTAAGATTATGAAGATTTTCTTAATATCTGGAAAATACCTTAATTCTTAAGGCAATTATGAATACAATGAAAATCTCCTGATAAATAAGGACAACTTCTAAAGAATATAACATGTTCTTTGGAATGGAAGGGAAGGGGAAGTCAGGGAACTGAAATTATAAGTATTCTAACACAATTACTAGAAAATATAGTAAATTCTGAGCATTCAAAAAGGCATTCTCTCCATTTAATTTAATTTTCTACCCAAGGCAGGATCCCCTCTCAATATTATACCTGAAGCACTGCCACATCACTGTAAACTTGAAAAACACATGATAAGCTTACTATTCTAATAAAACATCACATGGAATTTTGAAAAAAATCATTTAAGTATAATAAATTATTATACATTGAGATCAAAATGATATTATGAATCCCAATTGATTTGCACTTGAAGATTAACACAGTAGTTATTAATTGCATTTATACATAAACAAAGAATAAAATATACTATTTAAAAATATGGCTTCTGGATTTAGACTGCCTGAGAATATTATTGCAACACCAGTGCTTACTATCTCTGAAAGCTTTGGAAAATCAGTTAAACCTCTCTGAGCACTGATGATTCAAGGGGATTTAAATAAGGTCTTCACAGAAATGTGTGCCAACAGGTGGGTAACGGGTAAATCTGGACAAAAGTCATTCAGAAATTCTCTGTTCTATTCCCACACATTCTAAATATTAGCATTTATTTCAAAATAAAAAACAAATAAAATAAAATGCAGTTCTTGTGAACTTTAACTAGTTCTTTCCTTTAATACTTCTTTTTTTTTAAAGATTTAATTATTTTATTCATACAGAACTGGGGTACAGGCCAGAGATGCAGAGGGTGAGAGGATTCACCAGAGACAAAGCGGGGAGCAGAACAAACAGATCCATGAAGTACACTGCTAAGGGGAGCAGCGGGCGGGTCAGGAGAGGTCTGCCACGCCTTGTGGTCACCTCCGGGGCAGGCAGGAATCGAACTCATGCTGACGCGGCTTTAGCTTCTTAGTGGTGTGC
Organism: Condylura cristata; assembly: GCF_000260355.1. Lineage (NCBI taxonomy): Eukaryota > Metazoa > Chordata > Mammalia > Eulipotyphla > Talpidae > Condylura > Condylura cristata. The sequence goes on from NW_004567103.1 coordinate 49,105,920, forward strand.
TCTAACCCACTGTGCCACCAGGAGGGCCCTAATACTTCTTTTTAGATTGAATTCCAATTTTTTTCAAAAACAATTTTAGCATTGCATTTTACTTTTTACATTTATATATGTATATGTATAAAAACTAAAATAGATCCTTAAAATCACAATCTTTACTAGATTATTATTATACCAGTTTAGGCATAATTAATCTTCTATATCGCTCCCTTGCTACCTCTATATGACTGTTGTGATTCCACTACCACTATATGTGACCTCACTACAAAATGTTATTGCTTGTGCATTAAAGAACTATATTCTGATGAAATTACAACTATCTTTTGCATGTACTTCCTTACAACTTATATTGCTCTTCAGTCCTTCTTATAGATCCATCTTTCCAACTTGTATTATTTCTGCTTAGCACGCTCGGCTTTTTTTGTAATAAATTCACTGTTCATTGGTGTGTGCACTTATTTCTGGATTCTCAATTCTTTTTCACTGGTGTATGAGATCTGTTTTTATTCCACTACATACTGTTTTGATTACTATAATTTTGTAGGGTTGTCTGATATCTAGGAATGTGATACCACCATTCTCTCTTATTTGTCAGGATTGCTTTGGTTCTCTGGTGTCTTTTGTTACTATATATGAATTTCTGAAAGTCTGCTCTATTTCTCTAGACTATCCTCCGCACCTTGACAGAGACTGGACTGAATTCATATAATGCTTTGGGTGTGTGCCATTCTAACAATGTTAATTCTTCTAACCCATGAGTGGAGAACACCTTTGCATTTCTTGTGTGTTTGATTTATTTTAACAATTTCATTCTATGCATTCTAGGAAAAAATCAGAAGTCACATGGGGAGAAGGGTGGATGGTCTCCCCACTCCCTGGGGTAGGTACAATCCTGGGACACAGAAATAGTGGAGTGACAGATCAATGGCTCTCCTCACTGCAAAAACTAGTCACTGACCACATGGATGTCCTCCATTGAATATTCAAACAGGGTATACATTCTCAGAAGTATGTACTTTTTTCCTTCTCTGGCCAGAACACTTTGAGAGCCTGGGGAGCCAGTGGAGAAATGGTGAACTGGCACAATTGCTGACAATATTTCTCCATCTTTCCTGCCTTTTCCACTGATTTCTGGTTCTCTTCTAGGAACAAGCTACAGATGTGGCTCCTCTCTCCAGACACCTACTCTCAGGGTCCCTAAAGTAAGCAATAACCAAATGGTCCTGTTTGTTTACCATCTTCCACAATCCTCCAGAAATAACTATTATTAAGCACCATCTTAAAAACCCACAGTACAGATAGCTACTACATACTTGAGATGTTCAAAATATGTATAAAATATTATGTACTACATCATTTTGGAAACAATTCGAAGTGTTATAATTTTGCCAAGAAAGTTTGTGAAACTGCACTATCTAATGAAGGGGTTGGCCCAAATTAATGATAAAGTACATTCAAACACCAAGTTTTGTATTTATAAAATAAACTATCAAAACAAATTTGATTAAGCTGCTAAAATATATCTATGTATAAAAATATTTACAAGTATAGTTTGCTACTGTATCATCAAAAAGCTAAAAAGTTACTAAACTCTTCTAAAAGCTGTAATTGTGGCATCTTAAACTTTTGGAATCTTGACTAGCAAAATAACAGATTAAACATAATTTGCATGAATTAAGGAAAATAATTTTCCAAACAGTACTTAGACTTCAGAATGGGAAATAAAATAAAACATTTTAAGAAATTTTTTTAAAATAATCTCTTAAATCTTGGTATCATTTATTTTTTTATTTTTAATGAAACAGAGATCAATTCACTCTTTGTCATAGCCTCTATACATTATACAAATATAAATTTAGAGAAGATCTGGAAAAGGCAAAAAAATTTCATTTTTTGTAGCATTTCTCAAACATAACAAACACCTACAAACTAGAAATGTAATGAGATTAGAGAAACAGGGTTGAAACCTCAGATCTATTGGACTTTGTCTCCAGCAGAAGGTAAACAGCAGAAACTGAAAATGCCTTAATGAGGTGGACACTAAATTTGGACTCAGTATTTGAATCCAGGTCGATGAAGGGAGACAAAGAAAAATTCTAACTCTTCCAAGGACATAATTTAAATAAAGAGGAATATCTACCATCATCAGAGTGGGGGAGAGAAGAAAATCTTAACACTGAACACTACCAAACAGCTTGCAAGGGCATGACTTGAACTGAATTTCTTTACTTTCCCATAGGATTAAAGAGCTAAACTGACAATGTAAGATCTGATTGTACTATACTGACTCCACTCTTATACTAGAACTATAAGAGTGAAAGGAAACACCTGAAACTACAGACAAGGGAAATAAGAGAAAAAGAGAAGTGATACAGAAGAGATAGATATTATCATAGATGGGACTTCAAACAAAAATTCCAGAACAAATGAGGGGGAAAAATGCTAGATACGATAAATCTAGAGAGTATAACTTTAGATACAGTACAAAACAATAAATCTAAGATGCCCTTTTAAAAGCATGTTACAGATTATCAAAGGCAAAGCAGAAAACAAACCATGAAAAACTACTAGTCTCAAACACCAAGTATCAAAAAGGCAATCATTGAAATTAAAAACAAAAAGATTGTTAAAAAAGGGACACTGTCAAAGGAAAGATGAGAATATGTGCTTAGCATCACAAGAAGGCATAACAGAAGAGCCAGTAAAACAAAGAGTAAATACACACATACAAAAGAAGTTCAAAACAGATATCAAATGACAGATTAAGGGAAAGGACCTAATTTATCTCTAATAGATACACAGAAGACAACTGAGGAGATATTAGAAAAACACTAAGTGGTAAGAATGGAAATATCGTAGTACAAGAGGGAAACAGAATTTTCCAAAATGTACACACGGAGGACAAACGGGATAAATGAGAATTAAACACAGTATCCATGCATTGCAGATGGTAGCAGTTCAGTAGTAAACAATAACAACAGCAAATAATTCACATTCAGAAATGTATTCAGAGACCCCATTACTACTAAACCCAATGCACTCTAATGTTCAATGTATTATTTTTTATTTATTTTTTTTTTTTTGTACTGAGGTAACATTGATTTACAATGTTTGCGTTTAAGTACAGCTCTCTCTCTCCAGGTGATGTTACTATACCACACCCACTACCAAAGCACCCACAGTCTACCACGTAGTCCATTATGCACCCCCCTCCATGCTTTGTTCTCTCCACTTCCCTTCCTCTTCTGGTATCCTCAGTTCTATAGTCAGAATTTGACAGTGTGCTACCAATTTGTACCATAAAAATATCCTTGTCTTCGGATGAATCAGACCTTAGGTCTCACTCTTAACTGATTTTGATACTTAGATGAACTTTGAACTTCAACTTTGGAATAGATGCTGTAAAGAGTTAAAACTTTTGGGCTGCTTAAATAAGTCATAGAATACATTTTGTGCATGAAAAGGATATGAATTTGGGAGAGCAAGAATTAGATGCCACTGACTGAATTGTCTTCCTAGAATTCATATGTTGAAGGCAAAACCCCCCAAGTTATGACAAATGGAGATGAAGTCTTTAGGAAATAATTAGATTTCAATGAAGTTAAGAAAGCGTGACCCTCATGTCAGGATTCTCAAGCACTCTTATAAAAAGAGATGACAGAGAGAACTTATTTCTACTCTATCCACCATGTGAAAACCTGCTGGGAAGGTGGCACCCTGCAAACCTTCAAGAGAATTATCATGAAGAACCAAATCCTGATCTTTGACTTCCCAACCATTAAAAATACAGAATAAACCCCTTTTGTTTAAGTCTTCCAGTTTATGGTGTTTTTGTTATCATGCCCAGAAATGACTAATACAAACATCACTCCAAATTGTGTCACCTGTAACTCCTGATTATCACATTTCATTCCCTAAATTATGCTTTACAGATCAAGTTTCTTACAATGATTTTAAAATTTACACTCTTCCATGTTTCTCTGGTTTGTTACCTCTCCATTTTAAAAGAATTATCAATATCTCTAATATTCTGAAACATGAATAGCTTAATATATTCTATCTTCTGTGGCCTCCAACTCTTTCCATGGTCTTTCTGAATTAATATACTCAATTATCAGAAACATAAACATTATGCGTTAAAGGAAAATGTAAAAGAATATGTTGGTAGGATTTGGATGGGGGAATATATTCTTAAACATATCTCTCAAACAAATAAATGCAAGTAAATATCTTTTTCACTATGCCAGATAGGCAATTAAGGAATCGACTAGTACCATATGACTGGTTTCTTTCAAGGTTTTAAATTTAAATTACTAATTCTGAAAGAATCAAATAAAGTCATACCCAGAAAGATATAATGTCTTTCTTTGGAAAAATTCTAAACTATTTTGGCCATGAGGATTTGGAGACTTCAGCAAACACTGAAATGCACCTAAAGGTAATTCATACGTGCGGAGTTCAGACTCCTGGCAAAAGGCGAGGCAAATCAACCTGATACTTTCCTCTCCTTTTTAACACCCTCTTGCTTAGGCTTAGACAGGTTTCTGCAGCAAGAAGCTTGGGCTTATTCATTCTCAGAACTCCTCTGGGCTGGAGAACTTTGGGAGATTCTGGGAAAAGCGCGCGTGCCTGGAGAGGTCGCGGAAGCTCTGACACCTGACCCATATACCTTAATTTCAGTATCTCTTCCTCTGGCTGTTGATTTTCAACACATCAAGGACCCACTGTCAAGGACCCACTCGCCTTTCCCAAGAAGCTCTTGGTCCGGAAATGGTCCCGGCATCCTTTGGAACAAGGAACAGAGAACCTACGCGTGGAAAGTGGAGAGGCCCGGCCAGTGACCGCCAAGTAATTGCACTTGCGCCTGCGCAGTGGCCGAGCCTACTGCGCCGTTGCCGCCAAGATCGTGGTTCATCCGGGCAATCTGTGGAGAAGTTTGACTCCTGCCAGCTGCTGGAGCGGCCTCATCTTTACGTTGCTGGCCGAACCGTGGCGTTGTAGCCATTCCTTTCAACACCACGACTTTCATTCGAAACATGGTGCTTTGAGATGTGATGTTTACATTTGTTACCATTCCAGCAATCAGAGGGATCTGGAAACTGAGATGCTGAAAACGAATCCACTGATAAATGTGCGCTGTATTCCCACAGACCCAGTCAACACAATACAGTGAAGCTGGGAAGTTTTCAGGCTCAGCAAAACAGTCGGTGTCTGGCATTGGGAGCTTTTAAAGAGGGTAGCCGACAGATGGCAGAATAACGTCGAAACTGACCCAAATGGACCTTGACTTCCTTTGGAGACCACGCTGCTGTACTTTTTTCCCCCCGGCACTGGCTCTCAGTGCTAACAAAGGTTATCAGTCGTTGCCTGAAGAATCCTTTAGTTGTTCATCCTAAAATAGCTCACCTTTCTGTGGCTGTTGATTCACAGAAAGTGGGTCAATCTGAACATTTCTTGAACTAACCCTGCCCTTTCTCTGCCATGAATTAGAAACCACCTCCACTGATGAAGAGGAAAATGAAGCTGAGTCTGCTACCAAGCACAGAAGTAGAAATTTCCTAGCTCCTAATGTGACATTTTGAAAAATTTCTTGAAAACCTGGATAAGTCCAGAAAAGAATTTCTCAAGAAGAATGATTTACAAAATGACTTCTGAAAGTAGCAAATTCCTTCAAACCAATGTGGATATCCTCTACCTTCAGTCAAGAATGAAGGCGTTCAAGAGCTATTAAATAAATATGGCCAAACCTTGCATGTGTCCTAATGCTTAAGGCGAAAATTCCTTTTCTTGAGGAATAACGTTGAAAAGATTCCAGAGACTACCGAGAGTGTCAAGTTCCCTGGAAGCAGCAAAAATGGGAGGAGTAAGTGGATTGCAGATACGTCTATAAAACTTTATGTTAAACATTAAGAAGATTCTAAGATCTACGTGAATTCTCAAGTCTTCTATTTGCCAAATGTAGAGGTAAGTGAGCAGCAATATGCCCAAGACTTTAACCTGAGTTCATCGGATAAAGAATTCACAAGTTCTGTGAATATTCTAAGTAAATAATGGCTTTGACCATAGGTTTTAGATATTTAAGATAATTAACCCTGGAATATGTAATTCAGTCACATCCTAATTTTGCTTACTGATAGTTTTGTTTGTAATTCTATACACCCTACTACCCATATTTTAAAATCATTTTCAACTAAATACAATAACCTACTAAAACTTTAATTCAAAAGACAAGAGTTGCCATAATACAATATTTTGGTTTAATGTATATAACTATTGCAACTGTAGCTCCTAACTTCTTCCCTCAGAAAACAATTAGATTAGTCTACCACAGTCCACTATCTACTGTGCCTAGGGGGCACAGTAACCCACTTCAGCAACATAAAACTTTTTAAATACTTGTACTTTTCATATATCTAGACACTTTAGTCTTAAAACAATTTTCTCTTCCATGTTTGATTTCTTGTAATAGATTTTTAAAGTGTTGATTTCTTTTGCCTGGTTTTATAACCAATTTAAATCAGTCCTTCTGTTCTATCTTCTAGAGAATGTTGAGAAAAAAATCTACTTATGAAAATTTTCCTTCGTAAGCATTTTCTTTAACATTGTTTAATCTATAGCTAGATTAGCTTTTTTTCTGTATCTTTTAGTTTATATAAAATAGGCTATTATAGTTAAACTGAAATGCCTTGCAGTTCTTTCTCTTTTACTTTTTTTAAACATAAGTTAATGACTACTGTGAAAAAGAAAGAGAAAACACTCTGGGTAGTGGTCTGTATATGATTATGAAGAAAATAGCACAATAAAATACAACCTAAAGCAGAACTGATTTGGGAGAAAAGCCCAAATCTAATTTTATGATAAGCAATAAGTGAAACTTTAACGCCACCTAGGGTGCGATACTGGAATCACACCTTGGCAACAAGACGTGTAGAACTAAGCTGGTTACTGACTCAGAGCAGGAGTTAAAGATGTTGCTGTGTTATTTCTGAGTTATTGTCCTGAAAAACCAGCCACACAAATAAGCCATTATTAGATTTAAGGAATTTACCAGATATTTACAGATCCATTCAACAGAAGTACTCATTTCAATTTCAGTTTTTAAAATACTAAGGTTTGAATGATAGAAATCCTGATTTGGTGGAAATAACAATGAATTTGTGATGAAAGTCAGGATGGCAATAACACCTGGGAATAAAGACAGTTCATGCGCATCTAAAAATGATTTTACATATGTATAAATTAGATCATATTTACTTTGGGTTTTATTTGAATCTATTTTGCATGATGAATCTATTTTTATTCATATCAAAATAGATTGATATGAAAAGAATAAAATTATATTTACAATTTCTATGGCAGCTATCATTTTGGTGGGTCCTTTCTGTAATTTTATGCTCAACAACCCTGTGAAATAGATATTGATATTATTGACTTTTCCAGCTGAAGAAACTAGGGTTTAGACACTTAGGTTTTTTATCCAATGTGGGGTAAATATTGGGAAGGTTGCAGTTTGAAATTTGAAGTCATTTCTGATGATTTCAAGTTCTAAACTACTCTGTAGAAATACTTGAAAGTCAAAGTTTCATACAGCTGGCACTTCATATTTTTCTTGGATATTGAAATCTATTTCTCCATGTTTATGTTTCTATAAAGGCACATCCACTCCATTTCCTGGAAAAGAATAGTTCAACTCGTCCTTTACCACCTAGTCCTAGCATCAAGTTCTTCCCATGGTAGAAAAAGTGAACATTCCTAGTACTTTTGTCATTCCCTGAGGCTCATTAACATGAGGGTTAGGACCCAGACATTATAATTTAAGTAGCATGGATCTAACTCTCTTTCCCTTTGGAAAAAACCATGTCCTGGCACAGAAAATCTTTGTTCTTATCAATTCCAGGAATAAGCTGAAAAACTCAGGCTTCTTATAGACCCAGCTTGTTCATCTGCTATGTAATAGGTGAATTGTAGACTAGAAGATCTCAGTTTCTAGAATCAACATAAAGGCATGAAGATTCTGAAAGATTCTGTTATGCTCTTCAATTCAGTGTTACTTAAAAAACCAAAAAGCCTTATTTCAATACTTCCTGACTGTTTGTCTGACATCGATTGGTTAAACCCCCACAGATTGGAAGGATAATTAACTAGGTCCACTCAAACCTCTTGAGTATGAGAAGCATTGAAATTACAATACAAGCCTAAGGTTATTTTAGAGCAGCTCCAGGTTGTTGCTGGAATGATCTCATCTGCCTTGAATATACCCTAAGGCAGAGTAAGTATAAAGCCTACTGAATTTCCTTCCATTTGACAAATCTTTAAGTGAGCTTCTTAAATGATTGCCTATAATGAAGTTAATGGAAGACTAACAAATTACAGTCTGGTCATGAAACAGGGTGGAACTGAACCTAATGAGAATGTGAAATTGCAAAGAACTGCAGAATAAATTACAAGGGTCAATGGTAGTCATCACTTAAATGAACTGTTTGACTTGATGAAGTTTAACTGCAAAGTGATGATTGATGTAAGAACAAATATATAGAAGGAAAGACAGTTATCAATTCTCTTTTCATGGAGTTTAAATGTTCATTCTTATGCATGAAGGATTTAATGCAGACACAAGGATACAGTCTTTAACTAAAAAAAAAAAAATGGTGGCAGGCCAATAAGTTATAGAGATGAGGGGGAAAAAAAATCTGTCTAAGACATTTTAAATGACTCCTTCTTTTAGATTCTAAAAGTCTTGGTTAAGCCTATGACATGGGAAACTCATCAGAACTATGGTTTCATGCAGCCAGACCAAAAAAAAAAAAACAATTTCTCTTGTTGGGATATCCTGTTGAGATCACTCCCTGTCAGTTTGTACTCTGCACCTACTTGGAAAGTAAAACTTTGTTTGGGTTGTGAGAATTCTGCCTGTGGGTGATAGGGATGTCTGGCAGGTAGTTAAGTTTTTCTTAAGTTAAAACTTAACTTAGCTAAACTTGCTAATCACACATCATTTAATAAGCAGAATCAGAAGGTATTTGGAATTATTCCTGGTTTATCTGCATAGTATCAGTAATAATATATAAAAAAATATAAAGGCTTTTTTCCAATCCTTCTGTATTTGAATATAAGATTACATCAAGCTGTGAATGTCTTCCACTATCATTTAAATATATATTCAATCAGTATTAGAAAAGGTTCTATGGAGTAGGTTAATGTCAGAAGCTGTTTTTAAACAATAGAATAAAAAATAGTGCCTATGTGTTATGCACATATTAAATAAATGTTCATATTACATCTACAGTGCTTTAATTCCCTTCTCTCACTATCAATCTCCTCCTCTGGAGTAGTCCTGCAAGTACAAGCTATTTCCATAATGTGAGTCTCATGGTCCTAGCCTTGCCCCTCCCATTAGAAAGCCCAAGCTTCATAGACCATGACCCTAGGTAGAAAGGAATAACATAGTGATAGGAAGGTTGCTGAAGACAACCTAAGCACAGAATACAACTTACTGTGTAACAAAGCAAGAGGAAGAGGAGACTAACATCAAACCAAGATAGAGTATTAAAGCTCTGGACCCCTGACCACACCCCGCCCTCAACATCACCACAGTCCAAGATAAATAAAGAGGACAAATAAAGATAAATCCCTACTGTCCCAATCATACGCACATGTATAAATAGCTACAAATAAGGCACTGTATATCTCTAGGAAGCAAGGAATATCACAAAACATTTGCAGTGTTCTGTACCAAATGCAGCAAATACATATTCTTCTCCAAGACATTTTCAAGAATAGATCATGTACAGGGACATAAAAATGTCTACGAATGTAGAAATTCTAACAAGCATCTTCACAAATGCTATTAATCTAGAAATTAACCATAGAAGAAACTTGGAACAACCCAAATTATGTGGTGACTAAAAATAAAATGCTTTTGAACAACTCTTGGGTCAATAAAAAAGCTAAAGATTATCTAGAGACTAACAAAAATCAACAGATAATGGGATGCATTAAAAGCAGGACTACATGGGAAGGTCATAGAAATATAGGCCCACATTTTACAAAAAACTAGATCTCATTTAAACAATTTAGCTCTTCAGTTAAGAAACTAGAAAAACAACAGCAACAACAAAAGCACCAAAAAAAAAAGTAGAAGCAAGAAATAGTAAACATTATAAGTTTTATAATAATAATGAAAACAAGCAGAAATAAAAATACAAAACTACTGTCCAAAATATTATGAAACCAAGAGCTGATTCTTTGAAAAATAGGAATATATTAAAGTCACTGAAGCCATCTCTGAAAACAAAACAAAACTGAATTTCTTCAACTTCAAAATGTCCCAAGAATTTCTTTAAATTATCTAGATGTTTGAAGGTAAATAAATACTAGTTCTTTGCTCCTAAAGCAATACAAATTTGTTCTCTGATAGTCTGGAAACCAGCTCTCCCAACATCAAGATATTAGTATACTAGTATACTATCCATTTGAATAGGTGCAAAAACACCAATCTGTGAAATAATAGGCACCTAAAAATCCAGAGTCAAATGAAAGACAATATTAAGCATAATTCCTAAAGTACCTTTACCAATGAAAATTATATTTTAGATTATCCAAATTAATGGGGTGCAGGAAAAGCCATGTTAAGAGAAAAGATGATTGCTTACAGACCTACATTAAGAGGAAGAAAAACCTCAAATAAAGAATTTAATACTTCACATAATCAAATTGAGAAAAAAAAAAAAGGAACAAAGCCAAAATAGAGAAGGAAGAGAATAAAAATAAGCATAGAAATAAATTAAATGGAAATAAAAAAAGTTGATACAAAATATAAGTGCAACTAAGAGTTAGTTCTTTGAGAAGCAAATAAAATTAATAAACTCCCCACTAGACTAGCAAAGGGGATAAAAAGAGAGAACATTAATACATAGAATTGGAATTGAAAGAGGAGAAATTGCCACAGATTATGGGGAAATACAAAGGATTATACAAGATTACTACAAACAAATAGAAATGAAAATATAGAAATGAATAAATTTGAAAACATTTTACCCACTGTAATGGGCATCCACTACCAACGAAATGTACTATTTCACATCAAATTCACAGGGAACATTTAATAAACTATACCATGTCTGGGACCATAAAGTCCAAGTTGTAAAAATTATACAGAATACATAATGTTACTACAATGGAGTTTAGATAGCAATAAATAACAAAACAAATAAACAAATATGGACATTTTTTAACTGCTTAACAATTAAATAACACATTTCTAAATGGCCCAATTATGAACAAATGATTGAAGAAATAAAACAGTTTGAGTTAAATGAAAACAAGATAAATGGAAAGTTTGTAGAATATAGCTAAAGTTATGTTAGAACTAGTTCCCCATAATATTGAAGCATTATTTTATATATATATATAAATGCTCCGAAAATAAAATGCTACTCAAATTCTTATATGATGTCCACAGAGCCACAGCTCCAATGTGACAAGGAAGATAAATTACACGCCAATGTCTCTCATAGTCATAGAAGCAAAATATTAAGTCAAATTCAATAGTATATAAAAAAAAAATGCACCACAAACAAATTGGTATATTAGCAAGAAAATAAAAAATGTTTTGACATTGGAAAAGTAGTTACTCTAGACTCAGTTCCAAACAAGGATTCCTTCTCTCAGCTGAATTCTGAACCTTTTTGCCTTTTTGTCTATTGTTTTCATAAATATATATTTTTATATTATCATGTTTTCCTTTCCCTTGCCTTTTAATTGTCTCCCTGGTTTTAAACTGTATGATTTTCAATCAAAATTTCAAATCTTCTAGCAGTACTCAAGTAGCCACCAGTTAATAGTATTGAACATAACAACTCTATTCGAACAGTTTATGAATTCACAAAATCAGGCTTCTCTGGTGAAGAATATATTTGTATGACTCTTCACCCTTCAATGGGAGCTAAACAAGCTCTTACATGTATTAAAAATTGTGTTTAGACTGAACTTATGATATTAAATATTGTCCAGCCAGATACATTATCTTAGGTAGGAATATATAGAAAGTTGAACCTGAAATAAAATTTATGTGCCTGATTTTATGTTGGTGATTGCAACCCCCTGGGAGCTAAGGTCTGAAGACTTCAATCATCAATAAAACATCAGTAAATAGCTTTTGCTTCAGGTTCTGTTAGCTATAAAAGAAGAGAGAACATATGCACAGCTGTCCATTATTGAAGCAGCTACAGTTCTGTATAACATGGCTGAATTTTTGCTTGGTCTTGCTGGATGTTGTTTTAATTGATTTTTTTCCTAGTGGTAACATTGATATACAACATCATATAAAATTCAAAGGTGTGGATCACAACTTTTCAGATATATGTCACCATACCACAACTGCCACCCACTCAGTTTCCACCACAGTCCATAGTAATAAATAACATTATTTATAGTCCATTGGGCCCCCTTCAGACTTTTCTCGTCACCATTCTCCTCCCCCTAAAGTACTTGTTAGATTTTTTTTTTTTTTAAGATTTATTTATTCATGCATATACAACTGGGATTTACAAGCCAGAGGTGCAGGGGCAGTGAAAAGATTCACCAGAGACAGAGTGGGGAACAGAACAGGCAGATCTGTGAAGTATACTGCTGAGGGGAGCAGCCAGCAAGACAGGAGAGGTCTGCCACGCCATGTGGGTCACCTCCAGGGCTGGGGATCAAACTCACATTGAAGTGGCTGTGGCCAGCTTGCAGTTCTGTGTCCTAACCCGTTGTGCCACCAGGAAGGGCTTATTCCATGTTTTTGTAGAGGTAGCATCTCAAGTAATCTAATCCAGGAGGATGCTGAAGGAATTTATTCTGATCCCTACATAAAGTTGGTAGAATGACAGCAATTTAGAACCAAAATACTTGTACCAAAAACCAGCAGCAGAAACAGGTACATTTCATAAAATCTGCAGCAGTAATAAATTGTGTCAGGTATATTCATATTACCTGAGTCTGGCTGTTAAACTCACAAATATTCATTCCATTCTTTACAGTGTTACCTTTTTCATGAATATGATTATTGCCTAGTTTTCAATTTGATGTTCAACAACAGTCAAGATCAATTTCCTGATTCCTTGCAAATTCTGTATTAATACATTATTAAAGTCTGGGATACAGATCTTGAAAGAGCACTGGTGATAAATACCCCCAAGTAATTTATCAAAAAATAGAAGCAAATCTTGAAATTCAGAATATATTAATATAAGTTTTTGAAAGCCAAAGATTTTGCCCAAACACATTTTTATTTCATATTTGTATAGAGCACACTCAGTTGTGTTAACATTTCTTGAGCAATCTGTGTACTTCACAGGCATAAAATGTGGCATGATGACTAAACTCAAACCATTTTAGATGGTCATAAATAATATTCACTGTAAAATAACTTATAAAACAGTGAAAGTGGAAAATGAGTGGTTAGAAGTGAGAAATAAATATAGCCAATATGTTAATAGCTTTTACAAGTTGTTTAATACATCTTTGTATGCAAGTCACAGTGAAACTGGAAGTTATGTTATTACCATAAGAGATGGCTAGCCCAAACTTTAAGCATCTCTATTTAATTGGCTTTAGAAAATGGATTAGAATTTAACTTGACACTTACTGCTTTTTTAGTAAAGCTTGGAAAGCGTTGCTTTCCAATGCTCTTCACTCTATAGTCCCAGTGGGCCTGTGAGGAGTATTATGTTCTTCTAACTCTTGGCATAATATCATAAGAAGATGCCGATGCTTAGCCAAAGCGGTTACATTAGGAGAAGTGAGTCTTTGGAAGAAGCCAGTGCTGCTCTTCAGAGGAAAAAGGGCAGCCCTCCAAGGGAACTTGACTGGTGTGGGTGGTGATGCTCAGAGGCAGCTCCTGGGGGAGGGTGTGTTCCAAGTGAAGTAGCCTAATCCTTCAACTGGTAAAAAACAAACTTGTGACTCTCACAAATGCAAAATGACTACATCATTATATTCATGATCACCAACCAGAATATCACAGTCTTTTAGTTATTCTAAACTTGTGATTGGAGCTGCAATTAAAATGTAAGTCCTTGGACACTACTCTGTATTTGTTAGATTTGCATTAAGTTCTTCAGGCTATGTTTATTCAACCTGAAGTTTGAGGGCTATCAGGTAGCTTAGAATTTAAACTTAACAGTTTATTAACTAAGGGTTAAAAGCATAGACCCTGAATTAACCTGCTTAGACTAACTGCTAGACTCAGTTGATAAATTTATGTCCTTTATAAGCTTTTAGTTAGTACATAATGAACTCACTGTAATGACCATTGTTAAGGCAAAGCTCTGTTTTCTTTTTTTTTTAATATTTGCATCTTTTAATTGAGTTATCAGTTTATAATACCATTTATAATTTAGGGATATAGGATCATATCTTTTTTTAGCTATAAAGTTTTGTTTTCAATGTCTTCGCTCTCAATGGGCTGACTTTTAATAAATTCACTTCTCATATAAGAATGTGTCAAAAGATCATTTTAACTGTGTTTCAAACCTGCAGAATAAGGTATGTAATTAGTTGAAAAAAAAATAGCATCTTTGGGGGGTCAGGGACCTATTACATTTTCTCTAGTTATTTCCCTACATGGGAAAAATGAGACTGACTAAGTAGAGCCATTATTGTTTAGATATATTAAGTGTGATAACTGTCCCCAAGTAATGGAGCCAGGGAAGCAGCACAGGATTCTCTGATATCTCAGAACAAGTGAAGAATACTATAAGGACGGAAACAAAGGAATTGGGTGAAGAGTGAGAAGCCCTACTGAATATAAAAGAATCTAAACCCCTTACTGGTGGCAAAACCATTAGGATGCAGCACTGCAAGCTAGCAGCAGCTGCTACAGTGTGAGTTCCATCCCCAGCCCTGGAGGTGACCCACATGACACAGCAGACCTCTCCTGACCTGCCACTGCTCCCCTCAGCAGTGTACCTGGTCAGTCTCTCTGTTCTGCTTCCCACTCTGTCTCTGGTGAATCCTCTCACCACCCCTGCACCTCTTTTGTACCCCAGTTCTGTATGCATAAATAAATAAATCTTTTAAAAAACATATTGTTTTCAAACAAATAATGTGAGTCAATGTACTACATTATTCACATATTCCATTATGCCTCTGACTTAATAAATAATGAGCCCTCTATGAAAGGAATACCTACCATGAGTTTTAATTTAAGCTAGTGTATATACTGCATATAATGTTACAGCAAAATCCACAACTATAATATTTTTTAAATAACTGATTTTAAGGAAAATAAAGATATAAGTCATATTTCTGATACCCTTGTGAATACCTCAGTCTTCTTAGCTTAAAGGTTCCTAAGACTCAGAGAATTGCCTATGCTGTAATACAGCTCTTATATTATGTTCACCCTAAGTGCATTTTCAGTTTCCTTCCCTGCCCTTATACTATTGGAAATCATTACCACTGCAGCGAGACTAATTTTTGTACCATTACAAACACTGACATTTACTCATGACGACTATGAATGTGGAAGCCAAAAAGCAATTGACATTTATCATATGCAGAAAGTTCTTAAAGTCACATTTAAAGCATTTGTATAATTTTAAAACATACAATTGTGTTTCAGAATACAAATTCTCAATTACCAATTAAATACAAAATGCATTTTTTCCCCTAAAACCTGGCCTTGAACTTATAACTAATTCTGATCCCTAAAACGTTGCTCTTTTATTACTGGATCCCAATATAAGGGTTTAATTTTTGTAACTAACCCTTCCTCAAAATGTTTCAAAAATTGACTTGTAGTTTGATTTCTCAATATAAATGACCTGATTAAAATAATGGTTCAGCACTGATTTCACATAATTTCCCTTAGGATGCCTAAAATCCCAAATGTTATTCTTTCCCTGTAGAATTTCAGTGCTTTTTTTTAACTGTGGCAATTATTTTTTTACTGAACTTTGTAATGGCCTTCCTGCCAGTTTGCTTGTTTCTCTCTTCCTTACTGTTTTATTCCTTTCCCTACACATGGAAGAGAAGACTCAAGTATTTAATCAGGAAGACAAGGATTCTAAGTTTGTTTTTGTTCCCTACATGGCAATCCCTACTTCAAATCAAATATGGCTTCTGAAAATAAAAACTTTTGCTCATGCCTCATGGCCAAATGAGCCATTTGGCTTGATAACTTCTAACTAAAACCAAACCTGTCATATGATTTGTAAAATTGCTGCATTTGTCAAATCTTAGCCATAGATTTTCTTGAGAAATTGCTTGTTTTTAATCTCTGCCATCTAGATTCAGGAAAAAAATATATATTTTGATTCTCCGTAGTACCTTCTATCTTTTCTTTTAATGCACATATTACATGACACTGCTAATCCTGTTTATTTTTCTATATCCTCTATTGCAGTTTAATCTTCTTGAGTACAAGAAGGAATATGCCTTGTAGCTAATACAGTATCTGGCACGTAAGTATCCTACAAATTTTGTACATACAGTTAATATTGAAAAATCCCTTTCTGCTTGCTTAAATTCCTATAAGGAATTTAAAAAGAAAAGGCCTGAGTGGGGGCCAGGTCATCTAACAGCTTTATCAT
Organism: Condylura cristata; assembly: GCF_000260355.1. Classification (NCBI taxonomy): domain Eukaryota; kingdom Metazoa; phylum Chordata; class Mammalia; order Eulipotyphla; family Talpidae; genus Condylura; species Condylura cristata. Next base: position 49,122,494 of record NW_004567103.1, read on the forward strand.
TGGCACTGTTATCTTAAATATTTCTTATGAAATAATCATAAATTCTACAATGAAAGTGTTGGATTAAACACTCTGTAAAGATCATTGTCAACTTTGAATGTTTAATAGTATCTGACTTCGGCTGCCATTTATCAATAATTTGAAAAGTAACATCTTTGCAGATGTGTATGAATGTATACATATAAATTGAGTGAATCATGAGAAAATGAGAAGCAAGGGAGAAGGGGAGTAAGATAAAGGAAAACTAGCAAGTAGAATTTAGATTGCCATTGTTTCAGACACAACAATTAATCAATTTAAAAATAGCAGGTATAATTACTTATTTCAACAAATTCCCAACTGAATTTGTGAAATGAGTGAAAATTTTGCACAAAATCCTACCTCCAATAAGAAAACAGAAGAACAATGGGGATGCTGGATGGACTGTGTAACAGATAATTCTTAATTTGAACACAAGGGGGCTGTAGAGTATTTTCTTAAAATAGGTCCGACGCGGTGTGATCTTATACCCCTGAATCACATACAATGTTGTAGAGGGGTGTTATCTCAATAATAATAATAATAATGATATACAATAAAATGTTTCTAAAGGTAAATTTTAATTTGAAACATTTTCAATCGGTCACATTTACTTAATGCCCTTGTAAGCAGATCCTAAAAGAAAAATGTTGAAGGAAATTCTTAAGAAATATTTTCGTTTGTAGGCATTTAAAGCAGAGTAACTGTTAAAATCCATCATTGCCCTATGTTGTTAATATACCAATGCTTTTAAACTCTAAACCAAAGTAGCTAATACTTGTACCTCTTCTAACAAGAAACTATGATTTCTTTTTGAATTAAGATATACTTGCTATAACACTATTAGTTTCAGGTGTACAATATGACTGGATATATGTACATATTGCACAATTATCATCACAAAAGATAACTTGCTTTTTATTGTGTGATAAAATCTTTAAAGTTCTATTTTTTAGGAACTATTTTCTAATTTATTTGTTTCTTGAATATAATTGACATATAGCATTCCTCAGGTACACAACATAAAGATTTGAGATAGAGCAATATATCACCACAGTTAGTCCAGTTAACTTTTGTCACATACATGTGTTATTATAATTTTGTCACCATGTGTTATTATAATTTTTTCTTGTGATCTTTTGGATCTCCTAGCAACTTTCAAATATGCAGTGTAGTATCATTAACAACAATCACCATACTGCACGTTACAACCCCATGATTGATCTATTTTATAACTGAAAATGCGCAACTTTTGCCATCTTTAGCCCATTTATTACATTCTCTAACTTCCACTTCTGGCAACCACTATCTTCTCTTTGAAGAAGAGCTCTGTGAGCTTGATTTTTTGTTTATCACGGTTAGACTCCTCATATTATGAGATCAGACAGTATTTGCCTTTTTCTGTTTGGTTTATTTCACATGATATAAAGCCTTCAAGTTCCATCCACGTTGTTATAAATGGCAAGATTTTATTTTTTATGGCTGAATGGTATTCCTGCCTTCAATAGGTTGTCTTTCATTTTGTTAATAATACCCTTTGCTGTACAGAAACTCTTTAGTTTGATATAATGACACTTGTTTATTTTTGCTTTTCAAATTAGATCCAAAAAAAAAAAATCCTTGCCAATATCAATATCAAGGAGATTATTGTTTATCTTTCCTTTTAGGAGCCTTATGATTTCAGGTCTTACCTTTAAGTCTTTTGTACATTTTTAGCTAATTTTTGTAAGTAAGATAGTGGTAAGATATTTTCATTTTATTATGTGTGATAGTTCAGTTTTCCAATATAACTTATTGAAGAAACCTTCCTTCTGAATCATGCAATCTTATAGTAAAATATATAACTATAGTTTAAAATCAGGGAATGTAATGCCTCCAGATTTATTGCTCTTTATTAAGATTGGTTTGGTTATTTTGGTTCTTGTGGTTCCATACAAATTTTAGAAATGTTTTTTTCTATGTGAGAAAAGGCTATTGGTGTGTTGATAAGGTTTGTATTATTTGTGTCTTTTTTTAAGATTTATTTATTTTTGCATACAAAACTGGAGCATAAGCCAGAGGTACGGAGGCAATGAGAGGATTCACCAGAAACAGAGTGGGGAGCAGAATAGGCAGATCAACAAGTACACTGCTGAGGGCAGCCAGTGAGACAGGAGAGGTCTGCTGTGCCATGTGGATCACCTCCGGGGCCAGGGATCGAACTTGCACTGAAACATCTGCAGCTAGCTTGCAATTCTGCATCCTAACCCATTGTGCCACCAGGGAGGACCTATTTGTGTTTTCTTAAATTTCTCTCATCAATGTCTTCTAATGGTTGGTTAAAGGTTTTTCACTCCTTGTTTAAACTTTTTGGTGTAATTGTAAATTACTTCTTAAAATTTCTTTCTGAGAGTATCAGTTTATAGAAATGCAATAGATTTTGTGTGTTTTTTTTTAATTTCCTGCCACTTTATTGAATTTATTAACAATTTTGGGCAAAATCCTTCGAAATTTCTATTTATAGCATATCAGATACAAATAGTAATGATTTTACTGCTCACTTTCTCATGTGAATTTTTAGATTTCTTTTGTTGACTAATTGCTCTTACTAGGACTTGTGATATTATGCTGAATAGAACTGATGATAGTAGCCTTCCTTGTCTTGTTCATGATCTTAGATGAAAGGCTTTCAGCTTTTTTTTTTTTTTGCATTGAGTATGATGTTAGCAGAGGGCTTGTCATATATAGTCTTTGTTACATTAAAGTGCATTTCCTCTATACCTACCTTGCTGCATTTTTATCATAAATAGAGGTTGAATTTTGTCAAATGCTTTTCTGCAGCTATTGAAATGACTGTATGATATTTAACCTTCATTTTGTTAATGTCATATTATCATATCATGCTTTGATGATGCTGAGCCATTTCTACACTGCTAGAATAAGTCCTCAGTGCAGTTTGTAAATATTTTGTTGAGGAGTTTTCATCTATACTACTCAGGGGTATTGACCTGTAGTCGTCTTTTCTTGTAATTTCCTTGTCTGGTTTTGGTGTTCAGGTAATTTTGACTAGGCAAAATTAGTTTTGAAGATTCTTTTCTCTTTTATTTTTAGAAAATGCTGAGAAACTAAAAGTTTCTATTGTCTTTTTACTATCTATTTCATTATATTTTAAAAAATATTTGATTTGATATTGCTTCCTACTGACTTTAAGCTTCAGTTATTCTTTTTTAATTTTTTAGGTATAAAAGAATACTTAGATTTTTGCAGATGAAACAATTGGGAAGAAAAGTGTTTTTTCTAAGATGGTAACTACTTGTCACATATCGCTATTTAAATTTAGGTCAATTACAATAAAATTTATAACACAATTCTTCAATCTCACTAGCCATGTTTCAAATGCTACTGAAGAACAGACTAATGATTATATTAGTCATTACAAATACTCTAATACAAATTGGATAAGCAGGTATAGAACATTTTCATCACTGCAAATAGTTCACTTGGGTAACACTAGGCTAGAGTAAGAACTAGAGTAAAATCAATCTCTTCATGTAATACACCAGAGAAATGGAATCAGAAAGTGTGGGGTCAGCCGACACAAAGAAATAGTTTTAAGAGGAAATATTACAATAAAGTTGTTAGATAGATTGAAATTGATTCTGGCATTTAGAGACATTTTTCCCCCATGGCTTTATATAGTGTCTCTCAAAGTCTCAGCTCTTAATATAACATCATGAGTTTCCAAAGAAGTGATAACAAATAAAATTATTCCGTTATAAAAGATGATAATACATAGTACCAGTACTGAAACATTAATACTTTTAACTTGTAATACAAATATTTTTGAGACTATAAATTGAAGAAAAGCATTTTATAAAGACACCAACTGCTACTTATGTACCTCTGCAAAGTATTTTATTCAAATAAGATGATCCATTGTTGACTCTGGCAAATGCATTTGAGTGGAAGACAAGTAATTTAAAACCAAATTCCCCAAATGCATGGCAGGGAAGCAAATACACAAAGTATAGCTGTTTAGTTTAGAAGGTAGCAAGATGGTAGCCCAACATATGAGCTATATACTTTAATATTAATAAGATTCAGCCTTCTTCATGAAGTTAAGCATAGAACTTATCTTTTGTGCATTTGTGTCTTTTTCCATATAGAAAGCATATAGTATGTCTCAGCGAATTTGAAGATAAAGAGGTGAAAACTGAGTGAGCAAAGCTTTGAGGAAGCAGGTAAGAAAAGAAATAGGAAGAGATTTGAGAAGTAGATCTTAGCAAAGTGTATAAAGCATCAATTTTGGTCACCATGAAAAGAAAAACTGAATAGATGGAGAGCGACAATCTTGAATAATCAGAATGAGAAGTCATACAACACTATTTACAGAGTTTCAATTTTTTATTGGTTTCACCTGGACTTTCTCCAAGTATTTTTGTTATTCATGTCCTCTACATAGAGTAGTATTTTATTGTGGGAATATCTAAAAGTACCAACCATGAGCCAATTTACAACAGATAATCATTTAGTACTAAATATAAGCTGTTTGTGCTTAGTTCTCTGTTTTAGTATTTTTCTATATGTTTACTTGTAGCAAGACCAGAGCTAGGCAAAGAAAGTCTTAATACAGTATAACTTATACACTTAGACTTTTGGGAATCTTACTTTTCTTTATTACTCATCATGCATAATTTATTCCTGCCTTTCTCCAGCATGTCCAGAATCTTCATTATACTTTACCTTAAGTAGTCACAGTTCCTAGGAACCTCACTAATTATAGTATGAACATATTTCCTTTGACGTGTCTTTATTTTTCTCTAAAGTAAATTTTGGGGTTGCATTGCTGTTCTGCTTTTGTTATGATTATTTCTTAAAAATCTGTAATAAAGAGTCCAATAACAATAAAATATAACATTTATTAAGTTATTGCTATATCAGTTTTATATTCATTTTATCATTTAATTATGCTAATGACTTTAGATATATATGCATTATTAATTGTTTTGCAAATAAACATATGCAGCAATTCTTAATCTCCATAGTTTATACTAATACAATCCTGGTAAGAATGTTATCAGACTCTGTGAAGTGTGACAGCCTGGGAAGAAAATATAAATTGAACAAAAGATGACGTGATTAGTAACTTCATTACAATTAGTAATATGAAGGTCTAAGCAGGGGTAGCTAACGTTGTCTGGCAGTAAAAGGTTCCCAAAAGATTTTTAAAAATGAAGGGTGAATAGTTGAAGGGAAAATAGACAAGAAGCAAAATAACTTGAGATGGTGTTGGTGAAGAAGCTGACTCATGATAAAACAATAGCTATTCCTGTTTGTTTTGTGTAGCAATCTGAAAAAAAAATATGATTTCTTCACCATTTTATAAACATTTCAGAATACTGAATTTAAGTAATCATCTAGTTACCTTAGTTGATGCTTGTGTAAACCCTCACAGAGTGAACAGTTCCAAATTGACTGTTGATTCATTTAAGACTTTTTACCTCTATCAGCTACAATGTTGAAGGCAGTGAGGGGTGGGTGCCTGAGAGACAATTACATTCTGTTTCTTCAAGGGATACAATTGCTTTTGAGGGGGAGGAGGTTACAACATGGAGTCTACATCAGTGAATGTGAGGGTAGATTTTGGAAGGATGTGGAAGTAGATTTCTCAAGCTATGGCCAAGACACAGTATTCACTTAATAAATGAAAAGCCAGTTTAAGATTTGGTGGCTTTTTGGAAATTCCTCTTATTTTTGGTAGGTCTTTTCTTGTTTTGAGAAATCTATTATTCCAAGTCTGATTTTTCTTTAGGCACAGTAAAGAGATAAAGCAGCAATCAGGGTTAGAGGATGAGATTTTTATATGTTCATGTTGGTGTAATAACTTATTGGGAAATTATGTATTAATTTTACTTTCAATTTATTTTTATGCTTTACTAAGGTGAAACATAGACATAGTTTAAAAAGTTAAATTGTCCTGGGCCCTCCTCGTGGTGCAGTGAGTTAAATTACAGTACTGCTAGGCTAGCTGAATCCACTCCATTGAGATTTTGATTCCTGGCTAGGGAAGTGACTCACATGGCACAGCAGACCTCTCCTGTCTAACCTGCTGCTCCCTTCAGCAGTGTACTACATGGATCTGCCTGTTCTGCTCCCCACTCTGTCTCTAGTGAATCCTCTCACCATCCCTGCACCTCTGGCCTGTACCCTATTTCTTCTACGCATAAATAAATAAATATTTTTTTAAAAAAAAATGTTAAATTCTCCTAAGGAACTATTTTAAATTCTTCTTGACTATCTTGACTATACTTCCCAGTAGATAGCTCTTTATAAAGCATATTAGTTGTTATATCTTTGATCTTCTACTAAACTTAAAAGGATGTATGGCTACTATTCTGTTTTGATTAATCATTTTTAGATAATATCCATCACATATCCACTATGCAAAATGAGCATTGCCCTCTCTTTCACTCTCCTATGCACAGAAACATCTTTCCAGTGTGACTAAAGAACAATGATAAAACCCATTGCTTTCATAACATGATTCTGCTAAGTCAGAGAGAGTACTGCACTTATATTTCTTTACATTTGTGCTTTTGGTTTTCTTAGGGTTAATACTTGAATAGCTTTTAAAATTTCTTAATTTTTAACTGTTGACGATGTAGTCTCTCACTCTTCCAGCTTTCTGTAAAATATCATATGTACCTCTACCTCCAGTCTAGACTGGGTGCTCTTAGGGCCTGCTGTGCATTTCACATTCTGGTACATTCATTCACATCATTAGGAAATGCCTCTTTGCATTTTTCATGTGTTGAAATCCTTTTTATTGAATGCCAGAAACATTTTTGTGTTGCTATTTTCTTGGAAAGCTCTCTTTTTCCAATAACTTCTTAAGTAAGAGTGCATAGAAGATGAAAAGTACATGGAAAATAGATTTTTGAGAACCTCCATGTCTGAAAACTATTTATATTCTTCTCTTATATTGACTGATGACTGGACTATACATAGAAAACTAGATCAGAGATACTTTTTTCCTAGAAATGTGAATGTAACACTCCACTGCCTTCTGGATTCCAATAATAACTATTAATAAATCATCTACCCTTTATAGCCCAATCCCTTGTTGTTATTTTTTTTTTAAAATCCACAGACTTCATTAGAATGTCACTAGTTTCCCCACCAAAGTCATTTTTCTGTTTCAGAATCTAGTACAGAATCCCACATATATATATTATCATATCTCTTTAGTCTCTTCTATTCTATAACAGTCCCTTGGCCTTTCTTTGATTTTAATCACTTGACAAGTTATTTCATACAACATCTCTCAAAATAGCACAGATTGGTATTGGTGCATTGGTATTGATGATATAATACCAATCAATACATTATATCAGAAGGAGCATGATGCCTGCATGTTAACTATGATCATTTGCTTATGTCGAACTCCACCAAGATTGTATAGTTCCTAAGTTCCCCTTGTAACTAATATCTATTTTGTAACTAGATTTTTTTGAGCCTATGGCAGTAGCATTTTTCTCATAGTTTTACCTCAAATAGTAGACTCTACTTTTAGAGAAGTTTTGATTTATTAAAAAAAACTTCAAGGCCCTCCCTGGTGGCGCAGCTGGTTAAAGCACAGCACTGAGAATCTAAAGCCACTTCCGCATGAGTTCGATTCCCGCCTGCCCCGGAGGTGACCACATGGTGTGGCAGACCTCTCCTGACCTGCCCGCTGCTCCCCTCAGCAGTGTACTTCATAGATCTGCCTGTTCTGTACCCCACTCTGTGTCTGGTGAATCCTCTCACCCTCCACATCTCTGGCCTGTACCCCAGTTCTGTATGAATAAATGAAATAAAATTAAAAAAAAAAAAACTTCAAGATTATAATATACAGTTCCTATATTACACTTTCCCCCAGTAGATTCCCCCATTACCTTAGTACAGTATATTTATTACAATTCATGAATCAATATTGACACATAGCAATTGATTAAAGTTTGTAGCTATTCCAGATTTCTTTACTTTTAATTTAATACCTTTTTTTCTATTCCTGAATCCCATCCTGCTTACACATTTACATGTTGTATCCTTAGACTCCTTTTGGATCTGACAATTTCTTAGACTTTATCTGGTTTGCCCTTTTAACAATTTTGAGGAAAATTGAGTAGGTATATTGTTTGTTTATTGGAATTTGTTAGATGTTTTTCTCTTATCCTGAGTTTATAGATTTGGGGAAGAAGATTATAGAAACAATGTGTCATTTTCATCAAGTCATATCGAAATTTGACAATAGGATTAAATCATGCTATGAATATGATTTATTTAGACTGGATATTGACCTTGATCACCAGGATTAGACAGTGTTCGTGAGATTTCTACACTGTAAAGTTAGTCTTTTACTTATTTCCTTACCGTGCTCCTTGGGAAGAAGTACTGAAGCTCAGGGGTCAGTAAAGGAGTGAGGCATTAAGCTCCCTCTCCTTTAGTGTAGAATATTTACATAAATTAGTTAGAATTCTTTTCCATTGGAGATTTGTCCCTCCTTTCACATTAATTAATAAGTTAACTAATATAAATATGGATTCATGGATGTTTTATCCTCTAGATTATAAGCCAACACTATTTTGTTGTTCATATATCCAAGATTCGGACAATTGCTATGTTCTCCATCCTGAATTATTTTTCTCCCTCAAAGTTTTACAATCATTTCTTTTACCCAAGGATTCTAAAATTTCATGAGTTTATTTGGTTGAGTTACCATTTTCACTTGAACTTACTGGCCCTCTGTGGGCCCAATCACATAAATTAGGAGGCGTAGGTCCTTAATTCTGAGAAATTTTCTTGTATTATTTATTTTGACAATTTATGATCACTTGTTTTTTGTTCTCACAGATGGAATTAATGTTAGTTGAAGTAAGAACCTTTGGAATTAACTCTCTAAAATTATCTTTAATGCATTGTTCCCTACCTATTTGCCCTTTCCCCCATCTACTCCCTTTGTAATTTCTGCAGTAGTATTATCTAAGGTGTTACTTAATCATCACCATCATCTTCTTTATCATTTACCACATATTCAGATTCCAAGATCTCTTTTGCATATTGTCTCTTTAAAAGAAGACATTCTATGTATATACTGTTATTTCCCAAATTAGTCATAAATTTCTGGGCCCTCCCTGGTGGCGCAGCGGGTTAAAGCACTGCACTAAGAAACTAAAGCCACTTCAGCATAAGTTCGATCCCCGCCTTCCCCGGAGGCAATCAAGCAATGACAAGGCGCGGCAGACCTCTCCTGACCCGCCCGCTGCTCCCCTCAGCAGTGTACTTCTTCCATCTGCCTGCTCTGCTCCCCCGCTCTGTCTCTGGTGAATCCTCTCACCTTCCGCATCTCTGGCCTGTACCCCAGTTCTGTAAGAATAAATAAAATAAATCTTTAAAAAAAAATTAGTCATAAATTTCGCAGAAGACATGTATATATACACACATGCGCTCTTATTTTCCACATTAGTTATATATTTCACCAAAGACATACACACACACACACACACACATATTTCCCACATTAGTTATGTATTTCACTGAAAACATAGTTAGTAATTTCTAGTTTGTTTACTCCCTGTTTTGAAAATATAAGAGAGAAAAATTTATGAGAAATATTTTTAAATTGGCTTTTTAATATCAAATCAAAAATAAAGTAGTAGAAATGAATGAAATAATATTTGTAAAGATGTATTTAAGAAAACAAAAATAATACTACTGTAAGTATTCAGTTGGTTGTTTTTCAGTATGAATTTCTTGCCTGCTAATTTTAATTTGGAGAAGGAGATATTTGCTGATAAATTTGGTTCTGCTTTTATCTTGGAGGCTACAACATCCAGTCTAAATAGAAAGTTGACTGCAGATGCTGACATAATGTCAAGAGGTTGGTGGCTATTCCCCAATTCTTATTTCACCCTTTTAAAAAATATTTATTTATTTATTTATTTATTTATTTATTTATTTATTTATTTATTTATGCATACAGAACTGGGGTACAGGTCAAAGGTGCAGAGGTGGTCTGATGATTCACCAGAGACAGAGTGGGGAACAGAACAGGCAGACTGATGAAGCACACTGCTGAGGGGAAAGTGGGGGGAGGGGCTCAAGAGAGGTTTGCTACTCCATGTGAGTCAACTCCCTGACCTGGGATCAAACTCATGCTGAAGAGACTGTGGCTAGCTTTGCAGTGCTGCACTTTAACCTGTTATGCCACCAGGGAGGATCCTGGTGTATAATCTTTCTATACATTTGCAGAAATCTCTACTTTGGCTCACTGAAAAGGCTGTCATATCCCCACCCCTACCCCACCAAAAAAAAAAATTATATTCCCAGGCTTCCTTGCAACCAGTACCCCCACAACTATGGGATTGAGTTTTTAGCCAACATGATTTGAACTTAAGAATAAGTACAATGAAATGTCTGGAAGTAACCTTTAATGGGATGATTAAGCATCCCATGTCCTCTATTCCATTACCTGGAATGCAAATGAGTTGGTGTTATCCAGAATCACACAGATGTGGCTAACATACACTACAGACTGCAGCTCAATAAGATTGAAGAGGCCCGATTCCATGATATTTTATAGTTTTGGGCTTTTTATACCTGGATCACTAAATTTGACAGAAATAAACTTTACCAAATTTTAGTCACAGTTATTTCAGGTTTTTTGTTACACCCGCCAAATATGACATTTGAATAGGATGCCATTCTTACATTAAACTGTTTCACATACATTGCACAAAAATTACAATGGGACTTCCAGCTAAATAACAATAAACTACAATTTTAAATTAATAATATTTGGTTTATATTTATTTATTTGTTCATTTATTTATTTATTTTTACCAGAATGACTCTTCTAGGTAACTAATATATTCTAGACTTCTGCCAAGCCTGGCTAGGAATTATTTGATAGATGATTGTTGGATTTGAAAATGGAAATTAGAATGTATTATGTGCTCAGGAAGATTTTGAACACAAACTTTGGTTTGTGATTTTTATAGTGTGGTTTTTGGGATCAAGGAAAATTATAAAATAAATACAGGTACAGAACTGTCCAACTTATACTAGATGAGTGTATATTTTTCAAATGAAATATTTGATGTATTTTTCTCTGTTGGCATTTAGTTTTCAAATGAAATATTTGATATGTTTTTCTCTGTTGGCGTTTAGTTTAGTTTATTGGTGATATTCTTTACTGATTGTGCCTATATTTGGAATATGTTTAGAAAGAACCAAGCTAGGACATTGTGTATGTCCCAGGGAAGCTGAGGAGTTGGAACTAGTTTAGAAACTTATTAACTGATAATTAATGCTCTATAAGGGGTTTTGACCACTTTTTTTTTTTTTGTCTGGAAGCCTAATTGACTGTTACCATGTATTTTCTTTTGTTTCTGGGAATTCCAAAGAAGCAAGCCATTACTTTTGCTTCTCTGTGACTGTTAAAAAGCTTTTTACAGTTTGATTCAAATATCATCTTCACATTCTTATAGTTCTGAAATTGTAACAGAATTGAAGACTGTGTCAAGGTTTTCCTGAAAAAGTTCTAAGGAACTCACAGATAGAAATAGACTGAATCATAGCTAGAATCACTATTTTGTATACCGAGAGCTAATATAATATTTAAAAAAGAAAGAAAATGACATGGTAAGTTTGAATCAGCTACAGCTGAAATGGACAGCTGTCACATCTAATCACATCTAACTTCCAAGCACTCAGCAAATAAGGACCACTGAATGTCACAAGGTAGTATAAAATATGTTTATCTATAATGCACCATTTTACTTGCTGTCCAGGAAAAAGAAGAGAGAGAGGTGGTTCACTAAAGAGACAGCTAGCCTGTGGTGCACAATTTTGTCTCTCTGAAGACTACCAAAGACTCCTTTTCTTTAGGTGTGGGGCAATTTACAATGGGAGAATGGATTATCTAGAGGGCAGCAGGAAGGAGAGGGGGGGAAAAGGAAATGAAAAAGGTTTTTCAATATTGAAACAATGTTATATATGCTACAATTGTTTTATAAAGTAAGCTGCAGTTTAACTTAAGCATTATATGGTTAAAATAATTACAGAAAAGAATGGGGTATATCACTGACTTGAAAATGTTATAAAACATATTTGTTTGAAAGGTAAGGGATCCAGATTTACAACAGGTATTTGTCTGTTTGCCTATGAAATCACCTTAAATTGCCTATTCCCAGGGACAAGGAGAAAAAATAATAAGTCCTCCTCTCTCCCATAGAAAACACCATAAGGTGATTTGGAATTTATATAAAATATGATCATAAATAGACAACTGTGAAGATAACTATCCTGTTATTGTCAGAAGCACCTGAAATATGCTACATAACATATTACTTTCAAAGGAGTTTTGGAGCCCTGCTAAATGTCAGTTACCTCTGAAGGCAATTTCAGATTTGGCAGTTGGAAGACATACTATCATCATACCTGTTATTTATACTTGAACCTAAAGGTTAAAAAAAAATAATGCATTATATTTAGTACTTTGAAAGCGGATTTAGTGGACTTGAATGTGTTATTTTCTGAACATGGCTAGATAGTAATAAAGTTTACTAATAATGAACTTAGATTAATAAAAGTATTTCCTAGACCACTTTGCCCTCACTTCTGCCTTGCTTACTTACTTATCAGTAAATTAAGGTTTTATTTCTTTCAGGCCTTATATTCTGAAGGAAATAAAGACCCTATGGACTGAATTATAGAGTAAGAAGAGTTGTTTCCAGATGCTATAAAATACAGTTTTATCCTTTTTCCTAAACATCTTTTTTGGTTGATGTTAAAAAGAAAAAGAGAATAAGATAAAACATTCTTGATTTCTTCCTCTTGCCAGGAAAAATTTCCACATCTATGTATTATAAAAACATAAAAATATTAGATCAGACAAAATGAAAGCAAATCAACAATCACATCCTTCATATTGCTCTATAGTAAATGTGTAACTTAACAAACAAAATACACACTGTGAAGTGTGGTTGAACCAAGTCCCTAACTTAATTTTCATAGAAGCTAGTATTTAGTTCCATCTCACTCTTCAGTTACATACTCTGGAACATAAAATTTGAACATCAAAATACTTGTTTTACCCTTTTCCTCATTTTTGTTATCTTGCTGTATTGCAGATATACTTTTTAAGAACACTTCATCTTTAAAAAAAAAAAATGTGAGGTTATATAATGAATGCTCTGTGGTATAATGAAAATTTTCAAACTCCCTTTGGAAAAGAAGATCCTGCACCTCTTTCCTTCACTGACAAATTAGTTTCCCCAAATTTCCAAAATACATACTTTTCTTTTGCCCACTGGATTTCAAATCAGCAGAATGGGAAAGAAATCTAGAATGAGAAGGTTATAGTATTTCCAACCTATTCTTTCTTACACACACGCACACACACACTCACACACGCACGCACACACATACACCACACACACACACCACTACACCAGATCCAATTTGAATGCTGCAGGCTGACAATTGCCCCTTCCAAGCTCTACTAGGGTAGTTAGAAGGAAGGAGAGAAAACAGCTGAAGGTATTCACTCTACTCCACCCCACCCTCTTAAGTGCTTCCTTGCTTTCCCCAATGCTCCAATCCTGCCTATTTTTGCAGTCCTCTCCAGGCTCCCCCTCCTCACCGATCAGGCTCCTTTGGCCCTCTCCCTTCCCTTGCAGCTGGTGGAGGAGACACCACAGCTGCTGCTTTTGCTGCTACTGCAGCCTCTGCCGCCGGTCTCTGTCAACATCACTCCGCCCACGCCCGGTCTGGATGCAGAAGTCGCGTACTGGCATGGAGATGAGGGTGGGGGAGAGGGTGGTTTGGCTAGGAGAGGGGAGGGAGGAGTGGGAAGGACACAAAACAGCTTCTAGGCGGCTCCACTGTGCCTCAGGCTGGCTGGAGGGTTCTCTGGGTCGGTGGCTGGGCAGCAGCTCCAGGCTCTTGGGGTTTTAGATTGCTCTTCAGTGGGCTATGTATACTGCCCAGCGGTAGTGGGCTGGGTGGGATCTGCTGGTGAGGGCAGACGTCTGCCTAGCAACACCTCCTAAGCAACTAGAGCTCAGGAAATCAGAGAGATCTGGGAAGAAAAAGCCCAGGTGGAGAAAAGGGCTCCAGGGAACCCTGAGAAGCAGGGTGCCATTGGAGAACCCTCACATGGTAGCAAGTAAGTACCTTTTTCTTGCTCTGTGCCCTGTCCTGGGATAGTGGTGGTAATAGCGGCCATCAGCTGCCAGCCTCTCCCATTACCCCTGGCTGCCCCACCCCATGCACACCCTTATGATTCTTAGCCAGAGACTAAGATTTAGACAGAATTAAAAGCTACTTCAAGGGCAATAGTGGTGTGTGGATGTTTGCTCTGTCCTGTACGTGTGGTTAATTTTCTCATTCCATCACCTACACTTTTGAAAACAAGATGCTCTAATAATTGTACAAAATGTCTAGAAAACTATATGGCAATGATCTTAAATTACTTGACACATTGATAGTATAGAAGGAACAAATGTTTATGCAGCAAGGAGTATCCTTCTAGGAATTCTTGTCCCTTATTCCAACTTGGTGATTTCAGGACTGTTGCTTTTCACATAAGCATGCACTGTACAAAATTAGAGCCAAAGGTGCGATGCAAAATTGTGTACCTGGTTTAAATAGCCCAGTATTTTGGTGGTTTCTGGATCAACAGGTATTTTCTTTGTTTTTGCATTGTTTACTCTGTAAAATGCATTCCTTCCTCAGGTTTTCTTTTCAGAGTGATGATGTATTCATGTGACTCTGGTTACATGATACCTCTAATAACTAAGATGTAGTGGTCAAAGCAGAGCAAATGATGAATACATGTGAAATGATACATTGATGGACTCCCTTTATTAATGGAAAGGATGGATTTAAGTTTGGATACTGGCCAGAGATGTCTTTTGAAAAGAGGATGAATATAGCTGGTACTTCTGATGGGTATTTTTGGCTCTGGCTATAGTTCATGAGAGTGGTTTATGGCAAAAATAGAGGGAGTTAGGCCATGCAGTCCAAATGCTATATCTGTTATGACTAGCTCTGATTAAGGTTTCTATAATTCAGCCACTCATTTTATAAGATAAGATTTACAATGAGTAATTTGACATTCTGTGACTAATCAAATACAGTAAAGATGATTTTGGCATTTGGAATGGTAAAATTTTATTTCCATTTTTGTGACAATGAAGCAAGTTATTGAACTTTTGACTCAGTTTTCTGTTTCTTATTTGTAAATTACACTTTACCAAAAATAATGTAAGTCAAAAGATTTTCATTACCAGGTAAAGATTTAATGACAGAAATGATGTAAAGAGTGCTGCGAGGATAATATTATTTGTAACTATTGTTTGCATATGAAGTTATTCAGTGTTTTTATCCCCTTCACTATTCTAGCTCTCATTTTAAATTTAGTTTAATATATGAATAAGTGGGTATTTACAGTTCTGACTAGAATGCCATAGAGGGAGAGAAATTCCTTCAAACCATGATCTCTTGCTAGTTCTACAATTTAAAATATTTTCTAACCTATGAGCCTCTATCCTTGCACACTTGTGTGCTTTGGTTAACAACTCATATTTAAAAAACTTTGAATAATCTCAAAATATGCTTTTTCCTCTTTCT
This sequence comes from Condylura cristata, assembly GCF_000260355.1. Taxonomy (NCBI): domain Eukaryota; kingdom Metazoa; phylum Chordata; class Mammalia; order Eulipotyphla; family Talpidae; genus Condylura; species Condylura cristata. The sequence goes on from NW_004567103.1 coordinate 49,138,166, forward strand.
CTTTTTGTTTTAAATTGAGGTATGTGCTCTTAATTCTTTGTGATGACACCATCAGTTGTAATGGATATTGATAAATATGTTTGGTCCTTTAAAAGCTATCGGAAAAATCAAATTTTAGCATAAATACTACCCTCTTGAATATTGAAATTCATTAAAACCCTGCACTTAGAGGAGGGTAGCAGTACTATAAACCTACTCTTTCCAACTGATGTATTTTAAATAACAGGAGAAAAACCTGAAATTGGACAAAGATTCAAGAAAAGGTACCAAAGGATTACAGTTGGCCTGGTGGGCTCTCGGGCCAGCAGGAGGTCCAGTGAAGCACTAGAAGCTGAGCACTCTGTCTCGAAACCCCTGTGTTCTAGGCATTGGCAGGATAGTCGATAAGCACTCCCAGTACTTTTGCCCAGGTTGAGTGAATATAGCTCCAGTCACACTGGAAATGAAAATAACAGTATGTTGCTCAATTCTTTATCAGCAGAGATGTATTTTAATACACCTCAGTCCTAGATCTTATTATGACTACTGTGCAACGGGAACATGCACAGACTGACCTACAGCCAGGTATCTGCAAATAGACCATAGTCAACGTTTATAGTGTAGTGTTAGCATAAAAGGGAGATTCCAGTTCTGTTATTTCCACTAACCATTATCAAGATTTGTCAACTGTAAGAAGGATCTCTGTAACCCCTCTACCCCCTACTAGCTATCAACAAGGTAGAGTCACTACCATAAGATCACACTAAATTACATAGACAGATGTCATTTTCCCTGAGTTGGTCACCTTCCCTTCTATTAGTGTGATCTAACTAAGGCCAATTAAGCATAGACTCACCTCTGCACCAGTGAAAATTGGAACCTTTAAATCTGAAAGGAAAGTTTCCATCCAAGGACTTGTGGGATGTTTTTCAGTTGGTTCATATCTGTGCCCAGCTGGATCATGATTTCCACTTGCCCAGTCAATCTCATTCTACTCTCTGCTTCTGGGAAACTCCCATTTACTTGACAAACAAATATACAATTCTTCAGACAAGATTGACTCAACCTATTGCTGGCTAAGGACACTGGTGATGATGACACCCAGATGTCAGACTATATCAACATCAAATAAGAGATTGAAGAAGATACTAAAACTAAGGCACCACCCTTGGACATCCTGATTTAAAAAATCTGAGATTAAAACAGGAATTTCATAGTAAGCTAGACTATCAGAGGAAACTTATTTGGGATCCACATTTCCTACCTGAAAACATGCTGTTCAAGGGAATATGCCTTCCTTTCTGCTTTAAATATCAGAATGAGTTCTTAGTTCTTGGTTCTTCCAGCAGATGCATGGCCTAAGCACTCAAATATAAAATATAACTTGTCTCTGATCCATACTTAGTCTCACCTTAGTATATTTCAAGGCTCCTCTCTATTTGTTTTCCAACTTGACAAGGATATGGGTATCTGTGTTTGGGCCCACATTTGGAAAATCTGGGTAAAAGTACGTCCTGGAAAACCAGTCTGACTAAATCTTTAAGAAGTGATTAGGAAGAAAGGGAAATAGATGGTTCTATAAGGCCTCCAAGATTCCAGTGAAATTACTAGTTCTGGAATTTTTTATATGCATATGTCTGTTGAATGCCACAGATCCAATGACATCTCAAACCATAGACTAAAAGTTTTCTGGATTGCCAATGAGTATAGAAGTTACATGCAAACAAGCTGTCCTTTGTATTACTTTAGCAGGGGCAAGACTACATTCCTCCTTCTTGAGCTCTTAAATGGCCTTTAGCCAGATTCTTCTGGTCAAGGGTCTGACAAAGTAGGGTCACAGGAACAGTTAGTTCTGGAAAGCAGCTGGCTTTGCCCCAATGTGCTTGTTTTGGTGGACTACACACAGCTTGTATGTTAGCATTGTGTCCATATAAACAAGGGACCCTGTTAGCGAACCTGGAGGTTGCCATAGAAAAGCTCAAGTGGGCATACTTATGACTAAAGCAGCTTTTCTTTACATTCCTGGAAGCTTTCTCTTCCTTCATTGTTTCAATTGTCATGATGTCTTGCCTTTCTGAGATTCCATCTTCCACAGAAATATAGCACCTACATCTTCTAAAGGTATTCAGATGGCCACTGAGTGTTTTCCTGGGCACAGTCTCATAAGCGAATTTGAGACTTGGTGCTAAGACTGTGTTGTATAACACTTCTGTTCACATTTCTTCTCTTGAGCATTAGTTTTACCACTCTGCATGTTTAGGACCTTAACTTGCCTCCCTGAAAAGAAAGCATTTGCAAAGACCTTAATTCCTGATTATGTTTATCAACCATCTCTACAACCATGTTTACCAGATTTGGTGGGCAGTTTGGCTCTCAAAAGAGAATTTATGATTTGGAAAGAAGTGAAAACTGTTCCTTTGGATTTTTGCCATTGTTGTTTATCTACAAAATTGTTTCCCTGGTTTTTTAATCCAGAATACCTGGATTAAATTATTTTTTTTAATATTTATTTATTTATGCATACAGAACTGGGGTACAGGCCAGAGGTGCAGGGGCAGTGAGAGGATTCACCAGACACAGAGTGGGGAGCAGAACAGGCAGATCAACAAAGTACACTGCTGAGGGGAGCAGCGGGAGAATCAGGAGAGGTCTGCCGGGCCATGTGGATCACCGCTGGTGCGGGCGGGGTTCAAACTCATTCTGAAGTGGCTTTATCTTCCCAGTGCTGTGCTTTAACCCGCTGCACCACCAGGGAGGGCCCTGGATTAAATTCTTAAGAAATATCATCAAAACAAAATGTCAGTGTATACTTACATTTTTGAAAAAGTTATTTATAATTTTTTTTTTTTTTTTTTTGGTGCAAGATGACATATTGTAGGAATGTGTTGGTTGAAATTTTCAGGGTGAGGGAGCTTATCCATTCCAAAAGTAAATGGATATATACTGAAGCCAAAACAGGCTGACTTGGAAACAAGACACAGCTACAGGCTGACTTGGAAACAAGACCCAGCTGCAGACAGAACACAGGTCCAGGGACAAGGGAGAAAAAGTCAGTTAAGTCAAGCAAGAGAAACTGCCAGGGAGAAGTAAAAGAGTAGAAGTCAGAAAATCAAAGCTGAACAGGAAGTAAACAACTCAAATGGAAAAATAATCCCAAAGCAGAAAACCAGAGAGGTTGAAGTCAGAGACTAGACAACTGCGATATTCCAGATGCCTTTCTAATCATTCTGTCCTTATTCATTCAGTGTGTAAACTTTCCATTTCTGGATTTTAGTATTACATATGTGTGGTAAATTATGTTTCAGTAGTAGAGAAGTAACAGCTAGAAAGCAGCAGAATCCCCTGGCAGCTTTTCAGTCCCTGTCCATACACTAGTAATTTACCTCAGAAGGGAAGCATGCAAGTGCAAGCATATATATAGTACTGTGTATGTGATTTTATAAATACCTGATTCAAAGATAACCAACACAAACTGTTCTTTAAAAAGAAAAAAAAATAGAATTATTTTTGAGGAGTTTTAGGTTCACAGTAAATTTGAGGTAGGCGATTGCTCATATCTCTACACATGCCTCTCCCTACCCCATTATGAAGATCACGGCCCCATTTGTTCCAACTGATGAGACTATATTGACACAGCATTGTTATCCAAAATAAATAGTTTGCATTATAATTTACCCTGAAGGTTTTACATTAGGTGCCACATGTATTCATCATTATGGTATCATACAGTGCATTTTCCCCTGCCCGAAAAGTACTCTGTACTTCACTTATTCTTGCTCCCTTAATACTCATCCCCTTGCAGTCTATGATCCTTTTATTCTTTTTCAAAATTTTATTCTTTTTTTATTGTAACAGTTTATTTTTACATCATTTTGTACACTTTTTTTCCATCTCAATTGTAATCCCCGTGGGTTTCCTATCACAAAGTCACCCGTGTGCCATCACCATAATCCTGTGCACTTCCCTCCCCACACCCCCGTTTTTGATCTCATTCCCCACTCCACCCCCACAAAATGTCTCTGGTATATGGTTGTTCATTATTCTTGTTATTTTCTCGCCTGGTCCATTATACTCCTGCTACGAGTGAAACCATCCGGTATTTTTCTCTCTCTTTCTGGTTTATCTCACTAA
>NW_004567103.1:49146352-49148252 GCF_000260355.1 Condylura cristata
TTTATCTTGCAATCTGGGAATTTTTATTATAGTATGTCTATCTGTTTTTCTCCTCTCATCATGGTAGTTTGGGGTTCTTCTTGCTTCTTGGATGTCTACTTTCATCTCCTCCTTCAAATTAGGGAAGTTCTCTTCTATTATCTCTGTGAATATTTTCTCTGTTCCTTAGCCTTTCTCTTCTCCTTCTGGGATACCTAGAACTCTGATGTTTCCTTTCCTAATGGTGTCAGATAGCTCTTGAATTGTTTCTTCATTCCTTTTCCTTTTTACTTCTCTTTCTTTTTCTTTTTTAATTCTCTTTGTTTCTGTGTCTTCAAGGATGCTGATTCATTCTTCATCTATTCTGTTTTCATAACTTTTCCCAGCATTCTTTATCTCTTCTAGTGGCCTTTTCATCACCTGTATTTCTTCTATTTCCTTTTTTAATGTCTCATTTTCTTTCTTCAGTTCGTTGATTGCTTGTCTCATATTTTTTTCATTTCTTTCATTCATTTCCTTGTTTGCATTCTTCAACTCCTGGATGGCTTTTGCCTCATTTCATTTTGTTTGTTTATCATGATGATTCTGAATTATTTATCTGGTAGGTTGAGCAGTTATTTTATTTCTGTGGTGGTTTCTGTTGATCATTTTGTGTTGGATTTTCCCGCTGTGGACTTGCTTGCATATTTGTTTGTCTTCTTTTCCCTGTTGTGTATTTTCTAATTCTTTCTACTTTGCTGAGATACGGTGTTGCTATTATTGACCAGGATTTTTTTTTTTTTTGCATGTTCTTTTTAAAATAGCTGAGGGACTTCCAGACACTTCAGTTGTGGAGGGTATTCTGAGTTGTGTTATTTCTCTTATGGGGACTCCCCAATTGCCGATTCTCCCTCACTTATCTTCCTTCTAATGAGTCCAGGGCGTTCTCATTTGAGTTAAAAGTCATAGCATGTAAGTCTATAGTCCATTTTTATATAATCCCGTGCGAGTTTGGATGTAGTCGTCTAGGTGTCTTTATTCTGCCGCCATTTTGCTAGCTCCCGAGCTGGTCGAGTACGTAACTTTTTTATGGATAATGTATTCTGCCACTCGAAGCCCTGACACCGCCCCCTTATTTCCATAGCTTTGTCTTTTCCAAAATGTCATATATTTGGAACTATATTAAGTAAATATTGCTAAGCCGGTCTTTTCAAATTGACTTCTTTCATGTAGTAATGTACTTTGAAGTTTCTTCCATGTCTTTATATAGCTTGATAACTCATTTCTTTTTTAGTGCCTAATAATAGTCCATTGTCTGGGTATACCACAGTTTGTTTATTTATCTACTTATTCACCTGTAGAAGGGCATCATCATCACTTCTAAGTTTTGGAAATTATGAATAGAACTGCTTAAAGATCTGTGTGCACTGTATGTATATGTGTGTGTGTGTGTAAATAAATTCACCTATTTTGAGGGAACACCAAAAAGCACAATTGCTGGATTGTATGCTAAGAATATGTTTAGTATTTTATGCAACTGACAGACTCTTCCAAAGTAAACCATTATCAACATTGTGCTTTTCAATAATTTGTTTTATGAAACTTTGTATGTAAACACAGATATATCTGTGTTAGGCTTCTTTATTATTAAATAAAATTCCACAACAGCAGTCAGTGTCCAGTATTTTACTGTATTTGCTCTTTAGGCTGGATGCTTTGTTTCTTGTCCTTGAAGTTAAAAATATGCTGTGATTAACAGCTTTGCACACTTAACTTGTCAAGTTACAGTAAGAATATTCATTGGGCAGTTTAATTGCTGGGACAGTGAGTCATAAAATTCCATCTTAGGAAGCTACATGCAAAAAAATGAAACTAGATCACTGCCTCACTCCAGTCACAAAAATCAACTCAAAGTGGGTTAAAGACCTAGACATAAGAACGG
>NW_004567103.1:49149117-49152756 GCF_000260355.1 Condylura cristata
GCGAGAAAATAACAAAAATAATGAACAACCATATACCAGAGACATTTTGTGGGGGTGGAGTGGGGAATGGGATAAAAAATGGGGGGGGAGGGAAATGCACGGGATTATGGTGGTGGCACAGGGGTGATTTGGTGATGGGAAACCCGCGGGGATTACAATCGAGATGGGAAAAAAAATGTACAAAATGATGTAAAAATAAACTTTTGTAATAATAATAAAAAAATTCCATCTTAGAAACTCTTTCCAAGTGTTTCTTCCAAAACGTGCACTCACTACACTTCTCCCTTAACCATGTGAGGGTGCCCATTGCTTAACATCCTGGCTTCCATAGATCACATCCATTGTAAAGAGTCTCAATATGTCTCTAGAACTTCACTGTTAAAATTACTGTTTTTCAGATCTTGTCCTTATCTTTCAGAATTTCATGAGCTCTAGTCATTTTTCTCCAAATCTTTCTGACTTTTAATAGAGGATATTTTCATATCTCTGTGAAAAGAAAAAAATTCATAAAATACCATGTAAGCTCTAAACCTTGGAGAGCAAATATAGGTAACTCTAATGGAAAAGATTCTGCATTAGAAGATTAGCTGTGCATCATTTCAGAATGTGAAAAAGTTGGAATATAGACCATCATGGATCTATGAGTATAGTTACATGGCCTCAATGAACAAAATGCCACTCTGAATTGGTTACTTCTCTAAGGTGTGTGTGTTTGCTACATTCTCAACAATATAGATTCTGTGGAATGATAGTAGATCTGTCTCCTCCACTTTTGGATGAAATACTTACTAGTCCCAGGCTAACTTATTTATCAGCCTTGTCATTATCACATTCAAATAAAAACAGTTATCTGCACGCTGTAGTTACAATAGTCTTGATGCATTGCACATGCCTGAGAGAGAAGATAACTGTTTCAAAATAGTTTGAAAGCTGAGTGACAAGTCATTTTACCATTTCCTATTTCATGTCAAAGTACAATTGGCATTTGTGATATTATACTTCATCTATGAATCCATATTCCTATTTGTTTTTTTGTATTGTGTTATTTTTCTTAGTTTATACTACATAGTTGTATGGCCTACACCCATGTAAGCTACTCTAAATTTTTTGCAAATTCATTAGATAATAGCAATTATTATTACCAGGTATAGATTTGAATATTTCATAGTTCTGTTTGGCACAGCTAATCTAGTATCTGTTTCTCTTCCCTGGGATCAACTCCACTTTTCCAGAAAGCATAGAGGTTTATTTAGAAGCTGTAGTTTCAATTTCCTATGGTGGTAGGAAAAATGAAGTGAGGAGGCTGTGATTGCCCTGGCCAGTCACCTCTTACATGTGCAGAATCTGTCTTCACAGCCTGACTGCATTACTGGCAGACTCAGCTCTGGGAATCACACAGAGGAACAGAGGAAGTAAGAGGGAGTGGGAGGAAGGAGAGAGGAAAAACATTGACCATTGACTTCTGGCTCCCCTTTCTTCTCTGTGCTTCATTATCTCTAAGAAGATGCAGCTGCAGTTGTTGATACAGAATATTATCTACACAGTTGTCTTCCCTTGGAACTAAGATACAGAGAGGCCCAGCACTGGTTCACTGATTGGGTGGCCATGTTATTCATCATCTTACTCAGGATGTTTTTGAAAATTAAAAAGATGTGGGGATCTCTCTGGTGGCACAGCAGGTTAAAGCACAGCACTATGAAGCTACCTGAAGCCACTTGAAGCATGAGTTTGATTCCTGTCCAGGAAGGTGACCCAGTAGCATGGAAGACCTCTCTTGTTTTTGTCCACCACTCCCCTCATCAGTGTATTTCAATAGATCTGCATGCTCTGCTTCCCACTCTGTCTCTGGTGGGTTCTCTCACCCCCTGCACCTTTGGCCTGTACCCTGGTTCTTGTATGCATAAGTAGATAAATATATTTTTTAAAACAGTAAAGAGATCCCATTAATAATTGTCAACAGTGGTAACAAACTCCCAAATGTCCCCAGAAACCATGACTTCTGGTCACATTACTCATATATGAGATCGGATGTGTTGGAAACAGAGGAAAGAGTGGAAGGAAAAAGATAGTTTATTATCTTGGAGGGAACTGGAAGCAACAGGATAAGGTGGATATCCCAGTTGTGATTCTTTTTCTTTTTTCATTTTGTATTGTGATAACACTTGTTTATAGCACTGCATATAATTCAGAGTTATAGGATCAAATCTCCTCAAATATATATATCCTCAAATGTAGTGGCCACATTTGCCACCAGTGTACCCATAGTCCTCCACCATAGCCCATTCCCTCCTTTGCTGCCATCTTCCTCCACCACCACTTGTATTTGTTTGATTTCAATTTTTTAGAGCCCTTTCAGAACAATAACCCTGTGGTGGAAAGATGAACCTGGTGAGGTCATTGCCAAACAATCACCAGGAGAGTGAGAGAAAAGGTGTCCAAATAGATTTAAAAAAAAGTAAGTCTTCTTGAGAAGTCATATTCTAAAACAAGTATTTGCCTCAGTAATTCCAGTGCTTCAGTGTGCTTCATCTCTTAAACTGAAGATATTAGACAAGATAAAAAAAGAAATATGTAATGATGTCTCTAGCCCCTTTATAAAGGTGATTATGAAGTTTGGATATCAGCCAAAAGAATCTTTCTGTCTGACAGGCTGCATTAGCACAGTCTCAAGGGCCCCAGCCTAAAATATTCTGGAATTGTCTGTCTGGGTTGAGCCACTGTTTCCTAGATTTTAATATTAGTACCAGTTCTCATATGTAGTCAGAAGCTAGTATAAATCAAATCAACTGCACTGAGAGCATTTTCTTTCCCTACAATACTCAGCAACAGAATGTTGATTCTGTGATATCACCTCTATTTTCGCAAATACATCCAGAATCATGAACTACAGATTTGACACTATCACATATAGTCAGTTACCAATCTGTTATGTTGTTGACGGTCTTCTGTCTATATCAAGCTATCCTAAAGTCATACTAGGTGCTAGACTTTCGTGGTTAACCGTATATGACAGCTGGTCATAACATTTTCATCGGGTCATGAATTTAGGGATGTAGGAGCCTAATTGCATTGCTCAGAAGTTTGGCAACAATGAAAGTTAAAAAAAAAAAATAGCAGTTTCATTGCATGTTAAGAGGGTGCTCAAGGAGGTCACCTGGTTGAGAATAGACCCTAAGAGCGCCAGAATGATTTCCAGTATTGTATTTATTTTAAGTAGAAACAATGATCAGGTATTATCTCTCTGAAGATGTAGTTACTTCAAGGAAATCAGGTCTGAGGACAAGTTACAGAATCCAGTTGCATGACAGAGCTCCCTTTACATTTCTTTGGGAAGTAGAAAAGCATATTTTTCTTTTGCTCTTTGAGCCTTAATATGGCCACCATCCAGGAACTTTTTGGTCAAGGATCTGACAGACTGAATCTACCAGAAAAACAATTCGAAGAAGACCCTGGCTCATTTACAATTTGCACATTTTGTTGGAGTACCATGGGATAATTAGAAGTCCCAGAGGCAAATTAATACAGCAGAAGTTTTGAACATCTGGAGAAGCTGGGTACTTTAAATGACTTAGAATGTTGGGTTAAACCACTTTCCCAGAGTCACCAATAGGTAAGCCTATCTTAGAAGATATATATATA
>NW_004567103.1:49152856-49175341 GCF_000260355.1 Condylura cristata
ATTTATTTATTTATACATCAGAACTGGGGTACAGGCCAGAGGGGGCGAGAAGATTCTACAGCGACAGAGTGGGAAGCAGAACTGGCAGATTGAAACAAAGTACACTGCTCAGGGGAACAGCAAGGCGGTCAGGAGAGGTCTGCCACTCCATGTGGGTCAGCTCCCTGGCCAGGGATTAAACTCGGTGCTGCTGTGGCTATGATAGCTTCATAGTGCTGTGCTTTAACCAGTTGGATAACCAGGGAGGTTCCCCCAAGTAAAAATATTGAAGGCAAATTCAGCTTTATGTTCCTGCCAACTTCGGTTTCTCTTGTTTATCACTGTCATAATGGAAATTGACTTTGAGGAAGGAGACCCTCATTGCCTGCATCCCTTGCTGGTATTTCAGCAGCCACTAAACTTTCCTTCTTTTCTTTGTTAGTAAATTTGTAGTCAGATGCAGACAGAGTGACTTTGTTATCTAACACTGGTTGTAAATTTGTAATCTCATTCTGTATACTGACTATCATTCTGAAGCTTATTGCCCTAAACTGCTCCTTACCTCAAGAAGATAGACATTTTTCTCAGATTATTGGAAAATTTAACACAGACTCTATAGAAGATAGTATACCTGGTATGTTGAAGATTATCTTCATTTCATTCTCTATGGCTCTTGAAACATTAATTTTCAGAAATGTCCAAGATGACTTGGTTCTTATTTGTTTACAGATCTGTCTTCCATGGCTCTTTAGTTCAGTGATTATACTTTATTATTATTACCAGCTCTGTTGCTTGCCACAATGGTTGTCATTAATAAGTATACATTTTGAAAATGATTGCTAAATAAATAAATGTAAAAACAGTGTGATTAAAATAATTCCATATATGACATATCAAATTGCAAGAACAATGTAGTTTCTTTTAAACACCGGAACTTTGTAAAGTATATCTAAAACTTAAATATTAAAATAAGCTAAAAATAAAATAAGTAAAATGACATGTATAAATTTTGGAGAGACTTACTTGTTTACCATTTCTTTCTGCAAGATAGCATAGTCCAATAATTGCTCCAAGAAGTCTTAGAGAGATTAGGGCAAGAGTACTAAGGAAGGATAGAGTTGAGCAATCAGGAAACATGAAGTTGGCAAAAAAAAAAACAGAACTGAGACTCAGAGTAGGTCAATGCCAGGTCAGGTTCACATACAGAGAAGCCAAAGACAAATTTGAAATCTAAAGGCAAAATCCTGAGCAGGACACAATTGCAAAGTATATGAGAAAAAAATAATAAATTAACAGTTATTTAAGTCAGGAAAGGGTCAAACAATCACAGGGGCTAGGAAAAGAGTTGGGTTGAGTTGAAGAAAGACAGGGCCTGCTGGAGTAATGAGATGTGAATACAAGAAGAATCCAAGACTCTGAAGTAGTTATGCAATAGAGTGAGTTCAGAGCCAGTGTTGGAGACCAGAGTTTATACATAAACTCAGGGAGTACATGACTGTTTCTATCAGACATTAGGTCTTTCCAGTCAGCTGTCTTTCAAACAGCCCTCCCACATAGAAATATTCTACCGTTGGGACTTTTGGTCATCAGATAATAATAGTGACATGTTTAGATTATGCTTGTAATAAAAAGAAGTATCATCAGCTCTCCTAAACTTGACTGGAGTTGAGAATCTAAAGAGAAATATGATCTGCATTATTTATCTAACAGTCATCATTTATCAGTCTCAAGGCTTGAGGTTATGTCTCTAGACAAGAAAGTAATGGGACTTTTAAGTAATGGGAGACAAGAGTAGAAAAGAATGTGTAAGAGCCAAAATTTTTATAGTATGATTGCCTTTTTTTTTCCATTGGATATCTTGGGCTGCCACTCGCAGTCTATTATTGTGGTAATTATTCTGAGCAAGTTAGAAGCAATTATTAGAAGATGAAGCAGATAGAAGCAACCTGAAAGCAACAAGAATAAAAATCTGAAAGACTAATGAGAAAACAGATGCAAACATAGCAGAAAATGTAAAACCAAAACACTTTTATTATGTAAGGGTGTCCCATATTAGAATTGTTTATTATAAGTGAGTATTATAACAGATTTACTAGTGAAAATTACATTAAATTATGCCTCATTCTTTTATAAATTCCAGAAAAAAAGACAATAATTTTAGTTCAAATGTTTAATATAAAAGTACAATGTTAAACGGTTTAAAAATAGTAACAATATGTATTGAGCATGTAGTACCTGGCAGGTATTATTCTAGAGGCGTTATGTTGAACTCATTCGGTGCTTGTATTACAATATGAAGTAAGTGCTCTTACTATTAACACTTTATACTTGAGAAAATGAGGCAGTTGAGAAAGATTAAGTGCCTTGCTTAAGATCACAATCTACAAACCAGATTTGAATCCAGACACTCTTAACTCCAGAACCAATCTTTTGTCAATATTTATTATCAGATATTTCAAATATTCAGAAAGTTGACAGAACTGTACATTCAGCACCTGGAGTCTTCAGTTATCAGTTTATAACATTTGCTGTATACATATAGATATGCATTCTTCAACCTATTCACTAAGTCTTTTTTATTTTTGGATGCCTTATTTTAAATAAGTTGAAATACAAGTGATCTCACCCATAAGCACGTCATACTTCAGTGAGTTACTCAATGTTTGTTTATAAGATAAAACAAATAAATGCTCAAATCTTAAGGGTAGTATTGTAATAATTTTCACAAATGTATATACCTTTATGCTCCAAATGAGTATAGGATGTTGAACATTACTATCACCCCAGAAAGTTCTATCATCCTTCACAATCACTGCCCATTTCACTCCTAAAAATTAGGATTTTATCTCTTTCATTCCTTCATGTAAAGTGGATCATGTAGTGTGTGACCTTTTGGAGTAAGGCTTCTTTCATCCAATATAAACATGATTTAGATAATTACATATTTCCTAAAGAGTGGGGTATTATGCTGGGAACCACCTATATTCCTCCAAGTTAATGTTCATTATGCTTGTTCACCTTGATTTTACAGTTTTTGACTTGATGACTTTTGTTTTTTAAAGATTTATTCATACAGAACTGGGGTACAAGCCAGAGATGTGGCGAGTGAGAGGATTCACCAGAGACAGAATGGGGAGCAGAACAGGCAAATCTATGAAGTACACTGCTGAGGGGAGCAGCGGGCGGGTCAGGAGAGGTCTTCCACGCCATGTGGTCACCTCCAGGGCAGGCAGGGATCGAACTCATGTGGAAGTGGCTTTAGCTTCTTAGTGCTGTGCTTTAACCCGCTGTGCCATCAGGGAGGGCCTGACTTAATGACTTTTACATAAAGAAAATTTCTAGACAATCCCACTTGGCAGCAACTGCTCAGTGATTCAAGTTAGCAGTTAAGTTACCCCAGCAAGCCCAGTGGGTTTTTGATGTCTTTAATGTGGCTATATTATAGTATCAAATTATTTATATGTGTCTGAAACATAACTTGTAAGAAATTTTGTGGAATAACTTCAAAACACTCCTTGGTTAGCAGCTATCTCTACAACTCTGCTTTCTATTCAACAGTGGAGAAGACTTAAAACTCTTAAATATTTTTCTTCAATGTAAAATAATACACACAAGGATGTCAAGTAAGAACATGAGCTAGTAGAATTAGAAATATCTAATCCAACATAACAACTCACAAATTGTAGTCACTCACTAAGTGAGCTAATAATTATAATTACTGAATTATTACGCTTACTATTGATTCTTGCTCAGATGTTCAAATTATTATTTGATAGAAAATTATTTTTCTATAGTATGCTCCCCTATATCGATGCTAATTCTGGTCCTTTCCATTGATATCAGAGTAGTGACTTGTACTTTAATCAACAATATAAGATATTATTACAACAGAAACTTTGTTAGAGTCCAAGGATACCTGAGTTGTCTTTGATGTAATTCTTGCCAAAACTTACCTTTTAAGAAAGGCACTCTAATGGCAGATTAGCTAGTAATCTTTTTTTTTTTTGTATTTTTTTCAGGATTTTACACTGCATTAAGGTCACTCACTGGAAAGCATACTACCTGAGCCATATTTTATAAATTCCCCAGAGAAATGCCCTTACTGAATTATGATTTAACAATTAATAATTTACAATCTTCACTCAGCCATCTAGAATTTGGACATTAGCCAGTTCCATTTGATGAGTGTTTGCATTCCTTTGTCATAACATAGAAGACAATGCCTGTAATCTATGCATTCACCTAGTCAACTACACAAACTAGTTTCATTCAGTGTCAGCCTATCACTATGGAAGTCTTTTGGGATAACCAATAAAGTTGGGAGAGAGAAATAATACTCAAAGTCAGTTCTGCAAACTATGTTTTTTGTGTGTGGTCCGTTTTATAGAACATGATATCCATGGGGGAATTCTAAAGTTTAGAATTTAAGGAAAGTATAGCACAGGCTATATTATTGGGGTCTCATAATTAGTAGGGAGCAGAATGAAGAATCAAGATTATTGTTAGGAAGTGACAACGGAAAACGAAAACAAAAAGGGGAGATTGTATTTGGACTAGCGGCAGGTAAGTAGAATTTTGAGGTTTCAATGGAAGGTGTCCAAAAATATTTTCTTTTTTTTTTTTTTTAAAGATTTATTTATTTATTCATACAGAACTAGGGTACAGGCCAGAAGCTCAGGGGCAGTGAGAGGCTTCACCAGAGACAGAGTGGGGAGCAGAACAGGCTGATCGACGAAGTACACTGCTGAGGGGAGCAGCGGGCGGGTCAGGAGAGGTCTGCCACACCATGTGGTCACCTCCGGGGCAGGCGGGAATGGAACTCATGCAGAAGTGGTTTCAGCTTCTTAGTGCAGTGCTTTAACCCGCTGCGCCACCAGGGAGGGCCCCAAAAATATTTTCAATAAAGGCAGCTTCTTTACAGCAAGTTTACAACCTCCATTTTATACACTTTTAAGGACAAGTTTTTGGGTATTTTTTTCCCTAACTTTATTGTAGGACATTATAATGTAAGTTTTGGATACATAGCACTAGAAATTAACATTTGTATATATTCCATCAAGCTCACCACTCAAGCTCTAATTCTGTCCTTCAGCAACATTCTTTTATTCTTTATACACATATGTTTCATAATGTTTATTGGCAATCAGAATGAATCCCTTAAAGAAGAAAATACAAGAAGACTTTTATTGTAATCTGAAAAGATAAATGTAAAAATACTCTGTTAATGTAATGGTTTTGTTAATATAATGACTCATAGGTTTAGTTTAGTTATATTTAAGCTTTTAGGTCATGTGATACTCTATGAAATGTCAGTCCAAAGATTTATATTGGAAAGTTCACAATTATAGTTTGCCACCTTTCAATGTTTGGATACAATTAAATTGTTCTTCACAACAGTGAAGAAGTCCATGCTTCCTGATTGCTCGCAACAGGGAACTTTTTCTGCTTATATATACCTATTTTGAAAATAAGTATTTATTATCCTGAGCCAAATATATTCTGACTTCAACTCATTGATCCTAATTTATCTTTTTTAAGAAAAATATATGTTTAACTTCTTTTCTACGAAAGAATCATTCAGATACTTAGAAACAATAATATTCTACTTGAGTGTTTTATGCTTCAATTGATAGGTCATTGATTCTTTTACTTGGCCACAGATGGTTGAACCTAATCAACATTCTGATTCTTTTGGAAGACTCTCCAGTCTACATACATACCTTCTATCTGTGGTCATGGATTAAAGCAGAATAGAGAAGGACTGCCTGCTCCATTTTCATTCACTACACGAAAGTTGTATTAGCTTCCTTGGCAGGCACAAATCAGTATTGACTTGTAAGGCAATAGTGATTAAGTAAAGCCATTGGCTTTCTGTGGTACAAAAACATATTCCTCTTCCCCTGAACTTGTGTAGGTTGGTTGCCTTAGTTGAAATTTTAAAATTTTGTATTTATTTCTACTATAAATTATTCTATTCAGTTTCACTTATATTTTGAAGACATAATAATGTTATCACAATTAAAAATTCATATTTATTTCCTACCTATTATCTGCCAATCACTGGAGTAGGTAATTACAGCAATATTATTTTATCTTATACTATTTAACCCAAAGAGAAATCCCAATTTTATGACCATCAGGTTTAAAAATATTAACTAATTTGATTGATACCTCTCAGTACATTAGAAACAGAATTTAAGATATGGATGTAGATGTCTTCCAAACTTCATGATTTTATCTGTTTTATATGTTTATACTAGCAAAAAGGCTTGGCTCAATATAACACTATTTGACCTATATTCAAGAAATTCCATGTAAGAAACACAATTTCAAAAGTTATTAAATATTTTTAAGGAAGAATTTAATCAGGAGACATAATCAGAGCTATAAGAAGAGCTACAAAGCGTGAGATCCAGAGACAATATAGACTGCTTTTGAACAAAAAAGTCTTCTGTGTGAAATAATCAAAATTGGTCTCCAGTGACTTTAAAATCTTTCATTATAAAGGAGAAAATGAAAGATATACTTCAGAAAAAGAAAAATGATTCAATAGGCAAATAAATGAAGCAAAATTAGCTACTTCGTAAAATTACAAATTAAGTATGACAAAATGTAATGTAAAGCTTAAATTTTAAGAATGTTCCTTGGATACATGTATTTGGCTATTGTTCTTTTATTCATATCCTAATGTTTTAATTGTAGTTTATCCCAATTTACCACTTTTTGTATAAAACTGAAGAAAAATTATTTCTTGCAGGTAAAAATTGGAAATGGCTTCTCTAGAACCTAAGAGCCTTGTGCCTTTTACCAGAGAGTCTCTTGAACTTATTAAACAGCGTATTGCTAAAAAACACAGTGAGGAGCATGAAGAAGATTTAAAACCAAATACTGACTTGGAAGTTGGAAAGGAGCTTCCATTTGTTTATGGAAATCTTCCTAAAGGATTGATATCAGAGCCCTTGGAAGATGTGGACCCATACTACAAGAATAAAAAGGTAGGGCTTAGTGGAATTGATTGTGTTACACTTTCATTTTCTAGAGTTTCATAAAAATGTAATTGAAATGGTATGGAAAGAGAATAAATAATAAATATCAAAGTCATTGTAAGATATAGAAAACTGAGTAAGAAATTTCACATATATTTGAATTTTATCTAAACTGATAGGTTAGATTGTTTGGGGTTGGGCTATACTGTAATAACTTGCTAAATTTGGGGCTGGGGTAGGAGCATGTTGGTTATTTAAAGTTATTGATTTAAAAATAACAATGAAATTTCTATGATAGGTACAAACATTTCAAAAGTTGTTGATGTGCTTACTCATTCCTTAGAATAAAGCCAACCTATATTTTATTTATCATTTTTATTTATTCATACAATCACATCCTATCTTATCCCCAGAATAACTTCAGAAATCTACTAAATATTTTAACAATCCAAGAACAAGCACAACATAACAAAATAAGAATAATTATGGTCAGAAAAGAGAGATCTTTGTAAACTGAAAATGTTGTAAAATGCTTCATTAAGGAAATAGAAATGAAGTTACAGCTTGGTGAGCCTTTAAATTTTAAAATGGTGAAGGGAAGATATATTAACAGACACGATTAATTAATTCTGGAATAGGGGAGAGAAGGGATGGATATAGAGTTAGGACCCTATACTTGTGTTGTAATATGTGGGAAATAAGATGAGATAATGGATCAGTCAATATGGATTGAATGCAGTAGCCAAAAGACTAGAGTGATAAATGTTGTTTAAATGAGATTATTCTGTAGATTTCTAAATGTTTAGTGCATGGAATAAATAGTGTCAGAAAGATGTCATAGAGTGAATAGCCCAGTTCTGAAATCAAGAGGCCTGAACTGGATTATGGGAATGTTTTGAAAAGACAAAGATGTAATAAATCAGAGAAGAAACGAATGATCTGTGGACTAAAATGCTGAAGTTTCTAGCCTGGAAGATATTTGTGCTACTGTCCAAAAGAAAAAAAAAAAGAATTTTACACACACACACACACATATATATGTAAGATTGTGGGCAAATGTAATTTGATATTTTTAAGAACCTTATTGATATTTCCAAATGGGTGAAATGGAATTGAATCAATGTCCCTGGATGGAACTCAAAGTGATCATTTTGTTAACCACAGACTTCTTTTGAATACCTTGCTTTGTAGAAGAGTATTGGCATTTTGCAGTGTAAATGTATATATTAACAAAGAGACTCCAGTATTTCTGATAACCTCTATGGGTATTATGTATTATTATCTATAAAACACCTATAAAACTTTGAGAACATTTCAGTGTAAATGTAGCTTCAACCTCAGTTGTGTTCTACTTCCAGATTTGCTATGCTGAAGTCCTAACACTTTATATAACATAGTATAACCTTAGAGGTAACTTTAATACAGAAGAGTTCTGAGTTCTTTATATTGTATACTGATGTGGTGGGCAAATCTAGTGTTGTTGCTGAAAATAAAACTAATGATTATGAAAAATAAAACAAATCCAGTATATAAACATAACAGAATAAAAGACGTATTAATGATTACAAAATTATTAAGAGTTGATTATATTGTCTATTGTGATAAAGATTACATGCAAATAATTCTAAAATTAAATAATTTCAATATTAAATCATTAACTGGAAAGTTATTATGTCTGGAATTACTCATTTCATCACAATGACATGTAATCTGGTTATCTTGCAAATATATCTTGTGTGAAGTTTGAGGTTTTTCTGGAAAAATTCACAAAAAGCACATTTTTAAAAAGGTTTATTTATGCATACAAAACTGAGGTATAGGCCAGAGCTGCAAGGGCAAGGAGAGGATTCACCAGAGACAAAGTGGGGAGCAGAACAGGCCTACTGATGCAGTACACTGCTGAGGGGAGCAGCGGGTGAGACAGGAGAGTTCTGCCACGCCATAGGGTCATCTCCATGGCTGGAGATGGAACTTGTGCTGAGGCAGTTATTACTAGTTTTATAGTGCTGTTTTTAATCTGTTGCACAAGGGAGGCCACAAAAAAACACATTTTAGATTTTTTTTTTGGTCCTTTTAATTTGATTTGCAGTTTTAAATGGGAAGTTGGAAAATAGTTACAATACAGGCACAGATATCAGCTGATTATATGTTGAATAAGTATTTTATTGAAGAGAATGATAGCATAGAGTTAGTTCCATTTAAAACATGTATTCATAAAATATTAATATACATGTATTCACTAATATGTTTGTACAGATGCAAAAATATAAATGTCAAGTCATTTTATATACCTGAATCTCATTGCATGATGCCATAGTATATGAAAGATTATATTATATTCTGTATATTAGCACATAATAACATTTGATAACATTGTGTTGTATTCAGTATATTACATACTATTTGTTATAATCTATATAAATTTATGCACACATGATAAGTGAAATTTCAAAATGAATGTGTATGTATAGTAAAATTGTATATATGAGTGTGTACACAAGCAGATATATAAATACTTTCATTTATTATAAATACACAAACCTACATGTATTACACAAAATTTAAGACTAAATTCTAGGATATTTCTGAACTTTTGTTATATTTTTATTTTAATACTTCTCTATCCCAACATATTAGCTTTACATGATATAATTTTATTTTTTAATGTATTTATTTCAATAACATATCTATGGGTTATTACAAATAATTAATGTTAATTTTCAATGCTTTGTGTTGTTGTTACTATGCAATCACATGTTTTATTATGGTCTTGAAATAATTTTTAGAAAATACTTATTTATTTATTCATATAAGAAATGGTGTGATAGGTGAGAGGATTCACCAGAGACAGAGTAGGGCATAGACCAGGAGGATCTACTGAAATACACTACTGGGGGAAGCAGCAGATGAGACAGCAGAGGTCTGTTTCACCATATGGGTCACTTCCCTGGTCGGGGATTGAACGCATGCTGCAGTGGCTGTGGAGAGCTTCATAGTACTGTGCTTAAGCCCTTATGCCAACAGGAAGGGTCCTGAAATAATCTTTTTTAACATGTGGTACATTTTGGTACGTTTAAACGTATCTTAAGGAGCCTGCCTATTTGGGAGACTGAGAAAGAGGTGGTGCTTAAGCCAGGAGTTCTGGGCCGTAATGCACTATGCCATGTGGGTGCCCACACTAAATTTGGCATCAATGTGGTAACCGCCCTGGAGCTGGGGACCATTAGATTGCTGAAGGAGGGGTGAACTAGCTCAGATCAGAAACATAGCACTTCAAAACTCCCTTGCTGATGATTGTATAGCTTTGTTTCTATTACATTTGTTCTGCAGGAAAATGTGCATAGCAAGTAGCTTTCTTTGGTAGAACACTGGCAAAAATAATAAAAGATCAATTTTCCTAAGTATTAATACTTCTTTAAAAAACCATTTCCATTTAATTTAGTCTCTAAAATAATATGGATTATAAGAAACATGTAACAGAATTAATAACTGAATGATATGTTTCTTAGTCCTGATTCCACTTAATTTTTCCCCTTCTTACAGATTTTCATGGTATTAAATAAAAAGAGAATGATCTTCAGATTCGATGCCACCTGGTGTACATTGTCTCCTTTTGGCTCAATTAGAGGAGCAACTATTAAGATTTTCGTCCATCCATATCCTTTTCTATTGTCTTTAAACTACACTACTATAAAATGTAACTAATCTTTTAAAATGCTATGGCAGTCTTTTCCCTTTAGAATTGGTATATCATTGAAATCTGGGTTATACTGCTCTAAATGTTTCATATTTGAAAATACATTTAAAATATACTTTCTAACATACATGACAATAGTAAATATTCACAAATGTTAATTCTCATTGTTTTTTTTTATATAGAGAATATACATTTTGATATTTTAGAAACTTTTATCTTACAACCATGTACAGGTAAATAAACAGATTATAGAAACATTTCTAATATCATTTATTACTTGTTATTCCTTGACTGTGACCTACTTTTTTCCAACTGTCAATTTTAATTAGCGTCCTGATTGATTGCATTTTTATGCCCATGACTGAATTGCCAGAATGGGGCCCAGCATTACAGTAAGTTATGCATTTTTATATATGCTCTCATAATTAATTTTATATTTAACATATTGTACAATAGTACATTATATGTGATATACTATACCATTGTACAATTTAGTATTTAGTTTTATAGGTAATATCCATTGTATGTATGTAGTATTTATACACTTACACAATAATAATTATACAAAATGATGAATTTTCCAAATGAAAACAGATATATCGTTTAAATTTTAATGGCACTTCTTGCCCTTTTATTACTCCTAGTTGGATTTTAAATGTCTCTATTAGTTATGATGATCACATCTGAGGGAAGTAATCTTTTATTGTCAAACAATGATAAAATATATAATATCTGTGGTATTATACAAGTGAAGTTTTACTTTAAAATTAATTATTAATGATTACTATAAACTTTTCAGTGCCTCAGATTTATTTCAATTCCTCACTTAGTTTACTTCACATTTAAAATTGCTTCCTTTCCATTCCTAAGAAATTATTTTCTTCCCTTGTTTTCTGTTCTACTTTTCTTTCCTGAGGTACTTGCATAGTTTGACTTGCATGGACTACAACTGGGGTAAGACTTAGTAAGTTTTCTAAAGAAGCAGTCTTTTTTCATGATTACTCTCAAGCTTTAACATTGTTCTTAAAACTAGTTTTAAGAAGATAAAGATAATACTAGCTTGAAAGACAAATATAATGCTGATTCACCATAAGTCATTGACTATGCACATAATAAAGGTCTTTCTTACTGCCTTTCATTAAATTAATTATTTTATGATTTCTTTTTTTTATTTATTTGTGCATACAGAATTGGGGTACAGGCCAGAGACTCAGGGGTGGCGAGAGGCTTCACCAGAGACAGGGTGGGGAGCAGAGCAGACAGATCCATGAAGTACATTGCTGAGGGGAGCAGCGGGAGAGTCAGGAGAGGTCTGCCACGCCATGTGGGTCACCTCTGGGGCAGGCGGGAAGCAAACTCATGAGGAAGTGGCTTTAGCTTCTTAGTGCTGTGCTTTAACCCGCTGCACCATCAGGAAGGTCCAATTATTGTATGATTTCTAATGTGGAATAAGTTTGATGTTTAGTATTTTCATCATTTATCCAAATATACATGAAGACTGTAAACCTGGAGTAGGAACTTTTTGAAAAAACTGCTAGGTAAATTTCATGGTTAATACCACAAGATACATCCACCCTAGAAACTCTGGAGGCCTAACCTACAATTTAAGGACACATGCTTTTGCGTGTTGTGGTTGGTTGGTGGTTGACTGCTAGATGGTTTTCATAGACATAGTATTTCAGCACTGCCAATGTAGTATCTCACTTTTAACCCCATGGCATTTTTTTTGCAGGACAACTTTGCTTGGAATTTACACATTTGAAATACTTGTGAAACTCATTGCAAGAGGCATCTGGGTAGGATCTTTCTATTTCTTTGGTGATCCATGGAACTGGCTTGATTTCATTGTAACCTTGTTTGAGTGAGTATTTCTTTAGTCTGCAAACATCCCATCTTAATATTTTTCTGAGCAAATTCTTTTTATATAGAAACATTCACATTGAGAAAGTTATGTTTGCAAAAATCCAGTGAATAAAGAATAGTTCACGAATCCATAATCATAGTGAGTTCTCTCAGGTAGCGCTAATTGAACTGTTTTCAGAATATGCAATAAAAATAAAAGAAATGGGAAACTGTGTCCTAAAGGAAGCAAAAATAATAGAGACTTAATGTTTGTATTTTATTGTTTTTTTTTAAAGATTTTATTTGTTTATGCATATAGAACTGGGGTACAGCCAGAGGTGCAGGGGCGGTGAGTGTTACAATAAATTCTAGTTATTTGTATGTGTATTTATTTTTCAATGTTTTTATATAGTATACTTTTTTATGGACACCAGGGAGGGCCCAATGTTTGCATTTTAAATGATTATTTTCAATGAACAGAAAATCCCCTGTGATTTGGGAAATGATTCTAGAATAGCTCATATTATCTCCAATCTAATATTTATTTAATTACATTGCTTAATATCAGTAAATATTCTAACCGAATAAGGTATTTCACACACACACATAATCACAGTTTCTAGAGTGCTACAATAAATTCTAATTATTTGTATGTGTATTTATTTTTCAATGATTCTATATAGTAGATTTTTTTATGGTTAAGGAAATAATCACTGGTATCAAACTGCTATAAAAATTATGTGAAGTAATATTACATTTATAGGGTATTAAATACGTTTTTACAATGACCTCTATAAAGAACAGAATCAGTGTCTACTTGATAAGCAATCAAAAAATAGTAGCATATAGCTGGAATTATAATCATTACCACTTCTACTATTATTACCATTATTTCTGATGCATATATCTTAATTCTTTCTGTTGCTGTTAGCTGACACTTAGCTAATAAAGTTAATGTTTAAGGACTTCTTGGATTAGGCCAGGTGTTAGTGCATGCACTTTACACATATATTAACTTACTTAATCCTTACCAAATAATTCAGAATGGGAAGTATTATTATACCTCTCTTACTTTGAGGAGAGACATAAAAATGGTTAAGTAACTTTTGTTGTCACACAACTAGTAAATAGTGGAGCCTGAGTTTCCACAGAAGCAGTCAGGCTAGAGAGGCTACACCATTAGCTTTGGGACACCTTCTACCATCAGCGTCATTTTCCCAATCATTATCACTGTCATCTCATCATCAAAATCACCAACATCATTACCAATATCACAAGAAGCTTGCTTAATGAATTTTAATTTTTTAAAAGATGGATTTTTCTTATTTCAACTATCTTTTCTATAATTATATTATATATATATTTATGAATATAATATAACACATTGACAATAGAATAAGAGTACTCACACTATCAAAAGTTTATACACTCTTAGGATTTATTTGTGGATTAATATTTACCCAACTATCTTTTATTTAGTAGCAGCTTTGTTAATAATGCAACTATTTATAATGTGGAATAGTAAAGCATGGGAAACAATAGGATGTGTTTTAAAAATAATTTTCAGGGCCCTCCCTGGTGGCTCAACAGGTTGGGATGCAGCACTGCAAGCTAGCCGCAGCTTCCTCAGTGCAGGTGCGATCCCCAGGCCCAGAGGTGATAAACATGGCATGGCAGACTTCTGTCCTGCCGGCTGCTCTCCTCAACATTGTACCTCTATCTGCCTGCTCTGATCCCCACTCTGTTTCTGGTGAATTTTCTCACTGCCCCTGCACCTCTGACCTGTACCCCAGTTCTATATGCATAAGTAAATACATTTTTATTAAAAAAAATAATTTTCAAAGAGGCAAAAAAAAAAAAAAACGGAATTAAATAACCGTAATTTAATTCCACAGGCTTATAGGGAGATACTCACCTCAAAAATTCCTATCAGTCTTCATAATTGTAAGGAATTTGAGAATTCTGAAAATCATTCCTTTAATCCAAGGTAAGAATTGACACTAGCTTCCTTTTGTTAATTTTTGCCTTCTGTATTTTTGTATACTCATTTAAGAACTATTAAATTGAGCAATGTTTCACCTCTGCAATTAATAAATTATCTGATCTTTAACTTTATTAGTCAATCTAAGAAAGGCCAAAGTAACATCTAATTGTCATTTATTTGAGGGAGTATCAATATTTAAGATAATAGACTAATCAAAATATATTGGTTTTTTTGGATATTGTGATTCAGAAGTATTATGAAGTAGTTAGATCAATAAATTCAACAAGTGTGATAAGACTAAAAAAGACCTATAAGCAACTTAGGTCTGCTAGAGTACCTTGAAGAAGGCCAGACACTTGTATCCTATATCTGGACTGGACAAAAAAAGACAATTTAGGGTTGTGGTGATGGATACATACCTTGTGGTGATAGGGTAAAATAAAACATTGAAGAGAGCTAGGGAAAAAGAGTAGAGAGGAAGGAAAAGGAAAGGAAGGAAAATAATTTCATCTCTGAAGAGCAATTACATATTTTGGGGGTTTTATTTCTTCTTGTTTTCTGCATTTTCAGAATTGAGCATGTATTATTTAATACTTAGAAAGTGAATGTCCTTAAGTAAGTTTAGCTTTAAAGTTGAATTCTTGATTAAAGAGCATTCTGATATAAACACAATCTACATATATCACAGTTAGATGTTACTCTCAATACTAACCATAGAAATTCTTCATGATTTATTCTATCAGTTCCAAAAATTGAAATGTTAAAATGTATATGAGGGAATAGTACGAGCCACTGCTATTTCAAACTTTATTTTGACATTTGCAAATAATTTTGATTTATATCTCTATATCTTTTTTTTTTTTGCTTGTAAACAGTGGTGATTTGAATTTAAAGCAGTAACCAAGAGAGAAAGTTTGTCCTCTATGTAGTAAAAAGAAACAAACTAATAATAATTTTAAAGCATTATATCTGAATTATTGTCAAATATAATACATAGTATCAATGCAGAAACTTCTAAGTTTGAGTTTTATTCATTCTTATTATATTAAGATAATGGTGAATTAGATGATATAACATGTAGCTACTGGTGGAGCATACATTTGCCATGGAAGAGCTTACTAGTGTTACCTTTTTGATGTTGTTATTTTATTTTGTCAAAAACCAAAACTTTATCTTTCAGGTCTTAAGTCTTATGTAAGGATCCTTACCCATTGCTTGAGGAAACTTATTGGAATCATTCTTCTCACTCTGTTTTTTCTGAGCATATTTACTCTTATTGGGAAGGAATTTTTCATTGGCAAGCTCAAGCATAAATGTTTGCGATGGCCCCAACAAAACCAAACTGAAATCCCACACAACAAAACTGAGAATCCGTATTATGTTCGAGGTAAGAATCACTTGCTATCTGTGTCCATTGGTGGAGTGGTTTTCATAAAAATGTTCAACACTCAACTTCAGAACAAATTCAACATTAAAATAAACATCAAGCAAATGCCATAACTATGCTGATGTGCTAATTTATATGATTTCATTAGAATAACAAAGTTCCAGACTTCAGACAGTTAAAACAGGAAAACCTGTTTGGAATTGCTAAATTTACAAAGGTTATTCTTTAAAAGAATGGCTATATCTTATTTATAACTTCATAAGAGTAAAGTCCTCATCATACTATATTCAGTAAAGATATTTAAAATATAAATGTAGATTTACTCATTAGAAACTTTGAAGTGACCATATAAGCTTAAAAAATGGTCCACATTATAGAAATTTCTACTCTTGTTGGATTTCAATTACTATTGCCTATTTTAAATACTTTCAAACAAACTCATCTTGGGAAGCTATACTTTGGTATCTGGTGATAGCTATTTGGTTTATGTATTACCCTGAGGTCTAATTTTGAAAGGGATTCTCTTGTTTTTATTCTGATCTTTGTCATTCTGGGGACATTGAAGTACACAAATTGCCAGAGAGCTTCTGGCCTTCAGCATATACTAGATAAAAAGGGCAGTTTCCTAAATTAAAATAAGGTCAGGTTATATATTTTTCCTTCTCACTATAGAGAGAGATGTTCATCTTCTATGTAGTTTTAAACAGGCATATGGACAACATACAAAATATAATTTCTGTCCTATTTTTCAGAAACAGGCAACTTTTATTATTTGGAAGGAGAAAGATCTGCTCTTCTTTGTGGCAATGAAACAGATGCTGGGTAAATGTTGTTAATGCTTTCATCTATCAAGTTAGTTTTCAGCAATCACTAATATTTATTGAATGGCTGTTACTGCTTTTAATGATGGTTTTCATTTGATGACATCATCTCATTTTAATCATCAAAAGCATTCTGAAATATGAAATATGGAATACTATTAATTCAGTTTTACAGAAAGAAGCAATTGACAGACTAATTAAATTATTTATTCAAGGTCAACATGGCAGATCTGAGAATTAAACAAGGATCTAACACTATTTTCTGTGTAGCACAAAGCTAGTGAGAATTATCAAGAAAGACAATATTATCTTTTCTTTGGCCAGAAGCCTTTGGAGAAAAGAAATATTAAAGACATACTTTGATTTCATGTATTTATGACCTGCATATCTTGTATGACTACAGATTACATTAATAAAATATTTAATCTGATCATTCCACCAAAGATGTAAGTACTACTTATAAATTATTTATATGATAAATATTTTCTCAGCCTCAAACGATAATGTCTAAGGGTTTAGGATCAGTTCATTTGAAAATTAAACCCTCAATTACTATAGTAGTTTTATTCCTATCAGTGTTATTTTCCTTCAGTTGCACTTTATTTTTTGAAAGTGAAGTATAGGTAATAAACAAAGCTTTAAGGAAGGGCTAACAAAAGCCATTTGTGCTGCCCCCTTTTTTTTTTCTGTTAGCTTATCATGCTTCTTTTACAGCAACTTAAAATCTCACTCACAGCTTTTTAGCTGGGTATTGGCTGGGGAAAGACTCCCTGGAGAAAAAGGAGCCCTTTATTTATTATTAATGGGCAGATTGTACATTTATTGTTTGGCCATAAACTGAAAGTATCCTAAGAGTAAGCACTTTTTCTTTTCTTTATCTTCTTTAGTCAATGCCCTGAAGGATATGTGTGTATGAAAGCTGGTGCAAATCCTGACTGTGGCTATACAAATTTTGACAGTTTCGGCTGGGCCTTACTTTCCCTATTTCGATTAATGACACAGGATTTCCCTGAAGCACTTTATCACCAGGTAAGAATGGAGAATTTGCCCATGTGTGAAAGGGTGTTATGCTCCTCCCTTCTAAAATAATAGTCAAATATAATGTAATGAATTAAATTATTATGTAGAAAAAGTGGAGACAGAAGAAAAAGAACCAGAATATCAAAATATATGCCAGAACTACCCAAAGCTGAGCTCTTATGCATATCTCATTTAATCCTGAAAGAATACTACAGCGTCAGTCCATATATATGTATTTTGCTTTTTGTCTGAAGACACTTCAGATCAGAGCTGTTGGATAATCCTCACCAAACATAACATAAATGTCATTGCCCTATTCTCCTAATTTGTAATAGCATACATTTGCTATATTGATATGTGTGTGTGTGTGTGTGTGTATATATATATATATATATAAACTATATGTATAACTATATATAATACTAATATATATATATATTAGCTAAGAACATTATTAAGTACTATTTAGTTAACAAAAATTAAACCTATGAAATTACCATATATTAAACCATTATCTATAAATGCCTGCAAAGTGCTATTTCTTTTCAGATCTTCTATTTCTACTCATTAGCCTTTAATAGTTAATCAGTTATAATAGCAGTTTGCTGTTATGAGAGGCTTTCTCCATAATTGATATTTATAGTAGAATATACAGTGCTATTTTAGCAACATAGTTAACATCACAGGATTTTGTATAAAATTAAAACTTTGCTTTAAATTTCAAGTTTTTATAGTTGAAGGAACACTTTTTAAAAAACACATACATGCACACACACACACACACACTTTCCATGCTTTTTATGATTAGATAAATTATGGTGTGTAGTAGACATGTAAAGGCAATTAATAATGTTAATATAAAAATCCTTCAAATGTTTTTAAATTTCCATGGTATAAGTTTAAAATTCATATATATGTACATAGTGCCTCTCTATACTTCTCTATATTTATGTCCTAACAACATCCTAATATATACTTTCTGCTTTATTTGAGCATAAGAAAAGTTTGCTGTTTCCTAAATGAACTTTCTTACTGCATTGCCTAAATTCATGTTTCTATCTCTCTTTAGTCTCATACTTCAGACTCATGTCACAAAATCAGATTTCTTCATTGAACTTTCCCCACATCCTCCTTTCAGTTAGGCATATCCTCTCTGGAATTTCATGGTACCCTAAACTTGTCTGTTAGTTGTTTATATTTTCAGTTGCTTGTTTGGCTTTTCCTGTCACTGGGGGATATACTACCAAAGAAGTATTTATTATTACCTTAACTTTATGTGCTCAGCTCTAATACATAAAAAAGTTTGATGAAGTTTTAGTAAACAAAGTAATGAGTGAATACTTATGGATTGTGTCACTTTTTATAAGAGTAAATACCTTGTCTTTTTTTCTAATTGTTCTCAAAGTCTGTCAGCTAATTTTCTTGTTAATATCGGGTTAAAAGAAATTCTTTATTATTACACATGAAATGAGTATTCTGTCTGGGAGTGCACTGGTTTTGAAGTACATATAGGACCTTCATTGCTACTACATTCTAAGTTTTCATTGGCAAAAATAGGTAAGCTTTGCATTAGTTTGAACTGAACTTGGACTCTGCATATTACTTTAAACTGAACTGACTAGTGATAGGGAAATTTAGCAATTTCTTGAAAGTATTACAACTCTTGGTTGAGAGAATATTATTTTGCATTCACTCAACACAAATTTTTGATTGAAGTACTTTTAATATGTCATGGGCACAAAAATGAATAGTTTCTATTCTCATGGAATGAAGCTGTATTTTAAAATATTAAGGTTTATTGCATACTTGCCATCGGCTAATATATTCATATACATTGTTTCATTTGATTATCATAACAAACTAAAGATACAAGGGTAATTACTCCCCATTTCATAGCAAAATATAAAGAAGTGCACATTTTTCTATCCCATTAAGTGTTTACTTTCCTCTCTGTCAGCATCATATAAGGAAAAAGCAAAAATTTAGATTCAGGCATTCCCTCATAGATGTGAGATCTTTGGCAAGTCATTTTGCATACCTAATTTTCATTTCCCTTGTATATATTGGAAATAATAGTAAATACCACATAAATGTGTGGCACAGAGTTAATGAAATAGTGAACATGAAACATTTACTAATGTAAATGCTCTGTAGAATGCTTTTTAATCTCTATTACTATCTTCTTGATATATGACTTAAATGACAGCTAATTTAGAGGGGGAAAAGTCCCCCTCTAAATTTCAGGATTTACCAAATCTGAAATTAATGACTCACTGGGATAAAAAGGTTTATTAAAATTGCTTTTAAAAACAAATATATTTCAGCCCCTCCCTGGTGGTGCAACGGGTTAGGACGCAGCACTGCAACCTAGCCACAGCCACTTCAGTGCAAGTTTGATCCCCCACTGCGGGGTGACCCACATGGCCCAGCAGACCTCTCCTGACCCACTCGCTACTCCTCTCAGCAGTGTACTTCATCAATCTGCCTGTTCTGCTCCCCAGTCTGTCTCTGGTGAAGCCTCTCACCAACTCTGCACCTCTGGCTTGCACCCCAGTTCTATATATATAAATAAATAAATCTTTAAAAATGTTTATACTTCAAGTTAATAAGAAATTGCTTGATAAAAGTTAGAACTTCCTATTAAGCTATAAACATTCCTAACTATATTGTCAGCACAGTATTTCCTATAAATAAAACTTATCTGTTGATTCAAATAGATACTTGAAAATCATTACCATTTGTTTTATTGAATTGTGTTTATATTCTTTTAATCAGTAAGGATAAGTCAATGAGTATATTTTGGATTTGTGATGTCTTCTTATAAATTTATAACTTTAAATTTTCTGATCAATCTTTTATTGCGGGGGACCTTGACCAGCAAGGCCGGAGAGTCGGGGCCCCAGGTCCGGCGAACAAAAGAAGCAGTCACACGCGTGTAGCAGAACAAAGAAAGAGCTTTTATTAGGTTTTTATCTCAGCTTTATACAGGAGGAGAGGGATGCGAGGAAGGGAGAAGGCCAATAGAAATGCAACATGTTTTGGTGGCAGTTGGTCTCGCGAGGGGCGAAAATGGGCGAGAAAAGAAAGAAGAAAAGGAAAAGGTGGGGGCAAAGGGGTTCTTCCCACATGCCTTTTGCAACCCGGATGTTTTTCTCTATCCGGACTCCATTTCACCTTTTTATGGCTGTTGACAGACTCCAGATGCCGGCCTCGGTCCCCAACATTTTATGATAATTATGAAATAAAAGATAGTCAATACTCACTTTGGGAATGTAAAATTTTGTGATTTTCTAACCACAAATGACTCATATAAATGAATCATTAGACCTTTCCATGTAATTTGTCTAATAATTCTTCACCATAGCAGGTGTTCTGACACATCTAGAAGTGTTCCTTTTCCCCAGATTTTTTTTTTAAGATTTATTTATTTATGCATACAGAACTGGGATACAGGCCAGAGGTGCAGGGGTGGTGAGAGTGGGGAGCAGAAAAGGCAGATCGAGGAAGTACACTATGCTGAGGGGAGCAGCAGGCCAGTGAGGAGAGGTCTACAGTACCATGTGGATCACCTCCGGGGCTGGGATCTAACTCAGGTTGAAGTGGCCTTAGCTTTTTAATGCTGTGTTTTAACCCACTGTGCCACCAGGGAGGTCCCCTCCCCAGGCTTTTTAATAAACCTGATTTTGTAGCTTGTTATTCTTCATATATTTAGTCATCTTACTGAAAAAATAATCTTCCTTGTTAAGACTCTCCAGATTTTTAAATTGAACATGAAAGTTTTTTTTCTCTTTTCATGTTTTCTCTATTAATGAAGACATAGACATCAAATGCTCACCCCAAATTCATAAAATGACTACAGTCTTCCACTGACTTGTACCATATTTTGGACCTTTCATATATGTTTTGAAGTTGAAGAATGCTTTGCTTTTTCTTCAGATAGACCCAGTCCTTAAATTGTTTTGTGATTGTATCCCAACTATAGCTAAATTGTTTTCATAAAAAAATTTCATTTTAAAAATCATATAATAACACAAAAAGGTAAATAGTTTTTCATTCTTTTGTCCTATTTTACATCTCTCCTTAGATCCTCTATGCATCTGGAAAGGTCTACATGATATTTTTTGTTACAATAAGTTTTTGGTTTGCCTTTTATTTGGCAAGTTTGTATTTGGGCATAATTGCTAAGGCTTATGAAGAAGAAAAGCAGACAGCTACTGAAAAAGCTAAGAAGACTTACAAAGAACTTCAAGAAGGAAATAAAGCAGCAGAGGTATATATTTTTAATGTCTCTTATAATCAAATAATTTCAGTTATTGTCTAAAAGTTTTGGAATATATTTGTCTTGTAGTAGATGCCTCCTATCTATATGTGGCACATATTTATAAAAGAAAGTGATTTTGTTAAGATGTTTCATATTTAGGGGCCTCGCTGGTGGCGCAGTGGGTGAGGACAGAGCACTGCAAGCTGGCTACAGCTGCTTCAGTGCAAGTTCGATCACTGGCCCCCAAGGTGACCAACATGGCATGGCAGACCTCTCCTGACTGGCCCACTGCTCCCCTCAGCAGTGTAATTCGTCCATCTGCCTATTCTGCTCCCCACTTTCTCTGGTGAATCCTCTTGCTGTCCCTGCACATCTGGCCTATACCCCAGTGCTGTAGGCATAAATAAATAAGTCTTAAAAGAAAAAAAAAGATGTTTCACATTTACTAAAGATCAGAGTGCATTGTGGTAAAAGTGATAAACATTTTTAATATGTGTATTATATATTA
>NW_004567103.1:49175441-49231387 GCF_000260355.1 Condylura cristata
GATGTTTCACATTTACTAAAGATCAGAGTGCATTGTGGTAAAAGTGATAAACATTTTAATATGTGTATTATATATTAATATATGTGTAATATATAAGATATATATATGTATCTTATTGCAGACGTATATATATGTATCTTGTTGCAGACGTATTACATTTTGCACATGCAAAAATATATTGCTAAATATATTATAGTAGTAATACATTTTGGTATCTCTCTGCGCATATATATATGTGTGTGTGTGTATAGAACTTCACTTTTTTAATGCAGGTCGTATATATTATTACGCATCACAACTAACTTCGGAAATTTTCTGTGTTTGACTCAAAAATAATAAGGCTTCCTATAATTTAGAAATCATGAAGTACTAAGAATATGAATGAAAGTGCAAATTGTAAAAGGAGGACAAAAATGTCACTTTATTAGCTCTTTACTTTCCTTCAAGAGGAAATGTACTGTATATCATTATATAGGCAATTATCTTATCCATGGAAAAATTAAACCCATGGTTTAGTATAACTTAACAAAGTTTTACTTTAATTTTCAATTATCTTAGTGTTATGTTCAAATACATCTTTCACAGTTTTTGCCTTACAATCAAACATTTTGTATACAAATCTGAAAATATTGATAGAAGAAACATTTGAGAAATTGTGAAATTTATCTTTAAAAATCTTGATTGTGCTGTAAGTCTTCTAAAAGAAAGACTAGAATTCAGGAGAGCACCAACAAGTGTCTTTTCCGTATACCAAAGGAGCTGACAATCTCACACCTAAAATAGCCATGTCTAGTCTGTGGACAAAAGACAGATTGAGGTAAAGAACAGAGGTAAAAAGGAGCTATACCTAGAACCTTTTATATAAAGAGTTTAAAATAGATTGGGAAAAATGAAGAGCCAGGTACATTCTGGCACTAAATGAATGTGTACTAAAGGTGACTCAGAGGATCATTGATACCAATGGTTCCAACTGGACTAACTTGCCTACAGATATAATATAGCTGGACTTACCTACACACACACACACACACACACACACATATACAATATTATATATATAAATACAGTATTATATATGACCATACCAAGTGACTGCATATTGACAGGTACTTGTGTCTATGAGTTCCACAACATGATATTATTGAAACAAGAAGCAATATTAAATCTTATGAAGAAAACATGTATCAAAAGTTACTATTGAGAATAGCTATTATATCACCCATGAGTAAGTCACAGGAAAACAAATCACAAAGGAAGCTTTCTGTCTCCAGAAATCAGTCTGGGGTCCTTTATATTGAATGACTATGGTCTGAATAATATGTGGAATGTGTAATTTGTAATTTGTTTTGAAGTGGTATTTCACTTTTCAAGGGCTACACACAAATGTATTCAAGCACACAATACTTCTCTTATCCCAAAATGAGATGCCCTATTAACTCTGCCTATGAAGAACTTGGATTATTTCCTGATTTCCCAATATCTCTATTCATTCAACTGCTCTGGATCATATAAAGTCCCTGGTTTAATTAAAATATTTCAATTATAAAGACTTTCTTTCCCTGCAAGAGTGCTAGAACATTTTGTAACATGAAAGTTTTCTGGAAAGTAAGAGTAAAAACTCTTTTTATAAGTTTGTTTTATTTTCCATACACACACACACAAATGGTCTAATAGGGAAATAAACTATAAAATCATCAAAGACACAAAATTTTAACTCTGTGACCATCAAACCTTGTATGTTTCCTGATGTTAAGAAATAAGAAATATTAAGTATCACATACATTATATTCTTACTAAACTCTTGCTTGAGTCTAATAAGCCTCTAAATCAGTGTTTTCTTTTTTCCAGAAAACATAGGAGATAAATTATATTGAATTACAAAAAATGACCAAGTCAAGAATGCTGACAATACATATGACCCAAATCTTCAATATCTTCCAAATAGGTCACAGAAAAACAACTAAATTTAAATCACAATATAGTCAATATATCTCCCAACTAAAAGCAACAAGTGGATCTTAACTGTTTTTTGTTTGGAGCAAATAAACTATCATATTTCATTTCTGATCAATGAAAGAAAGTTGTGCATGGTCTGGGTATTGGGTAATATTAAGGAATTACTTTTTTGTTCATTATGATATGGTGTTGAATATTCTTCAAAAAGCTCATTTTGATATTAATATGACATGAAATTTGACTTAAAATATTTAAAGAATATAAAAGAAGTAGGGGGAAAGGAAGTAGGTAAATTGGGTAAAAGGGATCAAGTATGTGGTGAAGGTTGGAATTAGACTTGTAGTGGTGACCTTTTTGTTGTATACACAGATGCTGATTCATAATTATATACACCTAAAACTTTTATAATGGCATAGACTAATGTTACTTCAATAAAAAATTAATAAGGTGATACATAAAAGTGGAAACTACAATGTTATTAATTATCAAAGCTGGATATTTTATACCCACTGGTACACTATATAATATGCTACTAAAAAATATTAAATGAAACTGTGCCAAGTGCTATAAAAGACATAAACATGGTGCTTTGAGAGCCTACAAGTAAGAATTTCTTTAAGTTGGAAAAGATTTTTAAAAGGAACTGACACTTGAGCTGAGATATGAAGGATAAGTCCATGCTGCACAGGAGGAACAAAAAGGTTGAGCCCAAGAATTAAAGACAAGAAAGCTGCAACAGAGAGAACAAGTCTGAGCCCAAGATGAACACCCCAGATACTAACTGAAAAATGATGGAAGTATAACTCAATTCTTCCTTAGTTATATATTTCCTCCAGAGAACATTTAGACAAAGTGATAGAAAGAATATCACTTCATTTTTCCAGTTTAATTTTAACAGTAAGCTATTCAAAATTAAGGCATATTCCCCAACGATCTAACGTTAAGCTCCAAACTAGATTATTGAACTATAGCCTATCAACTTGCTTTGTAAAACAGACATGTTCTTAGACAGTATTCGGGAATTCCAGTATTTTTTTGGAGGCTAATTGAGGTAAATACATTACTTGATTAATACAAGGTTCATT
The DNA here is from genome assembly GCF_000260355.1 of Condylura cristata. Classification (NCBI taxonomy): domain Eukaryota; kingdom Metazoa; phylum Chordata; class Mammalia; order Eulipotyphla; family Talpidae; genus Condylura; species Condylura cristata. The sequence goes on from NW_004567103.1 coordinate 49,178,483, forward strand.
GTATATTCTAAAATTTATTCATAGTTCAAGACTCATTAGTAGAAAATTAAGTATTGACTCTGTGAACACTAATGTTATTTTTTTCCCTACTCTAACCTCCCCCACCACCCACACGGACAAGTATCTTTACTGAATTGCTTTTAGGTGCAATTCCATCCAACACTGTCCCTATTAAAACAACTCTGTAAGAAGTAATACCTCTATATTAATGCAGAGTGAAGAATATGATTTACTATGTCATAAAGCACCATCTTTATGAAGGTATTCCTGGAAAATCCCTGTCAGATCTTGTATATTTCTGGTGTTTTTTAACTCACAGAAATTTGAAATAACATGTACCATGTAACTTTGAAGTCAGCTAAAAAATATTTCCTGGAATAATCATGTTGTAGATGAATTGAGTTTTTAGCTTACTTTTTCAATTTAAAAAGAAGTAAGGCACAAAGATCTGTAGACCTGCAGGTGGAACTCAGTATGTAATACCATTGATTTTCATTTCCTCTAGCTCATTACTTATGAAATTAGATGAGACTTGATTGATACTAAGATCTTAGTATCTACTAGACCGCTTCAGATAGAGCAGGCAAAACTTGACAGAATGTGTTGTATACTGATTATCCGTGAGCCTTAGCTACTAACTCCCTTGTAACAAGGTGGCAGCATCCTCCAGGCCAGCCATGACTATTCAAAAGCAGCCTCACTATTTAGCCCAAATATTCTCTCACAATATTCTCATTCTCTGTGAGTGCCAAGTGTAAAAGTTGGAAATATTATGGTGTAATATCATCTAGTCATTGTCAGATACTTAAAAGTTTAAATTCAAGTACAGATTTTAAACCTGATCACTAAGAAAACTAGCACTCTACTTATGATACATATGAATGCATAGACTTTGTAAGCAACATCAAACATAGGAGTTGAATTTCTTTCCATTGTGATGATTCACTTTTAACTCTCTGTAACCCCATCAACCCTGCAGAGAATGGATGTCTTACAAACCATTATTAAAGAGGTAGGAGAGACTGAAAATGTACTCCTTTATGGAATTACCATATATGTTCTAATTAAAGCAACTCTATGACAAATTTCATCACAAAACTAAATAATTTTGATTTTTATCAAAATTTTACAATGTAATAAAGATATGCTTACTGAAAACATGTAAGGTATTAGACTATCACTGATATTATTCAGTACCATGCTTATCAATGGGATATTTCACAATAACTCTAAACTGTACATTGAATTCTTTGTCAAGTATGGGTAATGCCACAGGTGGCCTCTAGTCTTTACTCATTTCATAGTGTAAAATGACTTAGTTGAGTTGCAAGTTTCTCACATTCATTTTCCAAAGAAACCTGAATCCTATTTCTTAAACATGTCTATAATGTAAAGAGTAGCAAGTGACAGAACCCTGAAAGATTTCTGGAGGTAAGAATCAGCATTTCTAAGGAGGTTATACACCTTTATATAGTTATAAAATTGTATTTACCAAGGGGAGAAGGCATTATAAAATTCATCAAATTTCTTTTTCACTCAAGATTACACAAATAGAAATGAAGAAAAGATCTCCAACTTCTATGACCACGTCTGTGGATATGATGGATGATGACACCATCAGACATGAAGGTAAAGTAAAAATTATTAACAGCCAAGAGGTATTATTCATAAGATTTAGAAATTGTGTAATTTATTCAGTTTTAGATGAAAATAACAAATTTAAAGAATAACATGAGGCTATAAAAATGAACAATATATAAAAAGGCACAAAATGTTGTAAAAATAAAATATTATATTATTTTAAAAAATAATTACATGAGTATAGTGTTTTTAACATTGTAAAGGGTGACCAAAGAGTGTCAAGGAATTTTCTTTGTTTAATATTGATGATGCCATAGAAGTGTTAATTTCTAAGAATAGAAGTTGGAGTATATGGCATTAATATAGTAAGATCCTTTCAATAATTGTTTCTTTTTTTTTTTTAACATGTAATCAGAAACTATGGCCAATATAACAAGGTGTTATTTTGTAAAGCATATAATAAATCATTATACTCTAAACTGGATTCATATTTATTTTCCTGAGATCTACTCTTGTTCTTTGCTCTAATTCACAGTATGTCTTGGTTTCTTTGTCTAACTGCAAGCATGAACAAAATATAAGGAATTTACTTTGCTTTTTTTTTATCATTATAAAACATTTAAATTTACTAATTCCAAATCCAAATTCTAACTTCAAAACTCACTTAGCATGCAAGAGTCAATTTTTTCTATTAGTTAGAACTTAAGTAAACAAGTTAATGATGTTTAATTTTTTCTGTTATAACATTTCAGAACTTAAAAAATCCAGAAAGAGATGCCCATTGTGTTGGCATAAATTCGCTAAAATGTTCTTGATCTGGGACTGTTCTCCCTGTTGGTTAAAATTGAAAGAGTTTACCCATGTGATTATAATGGATCCATTTACTGATCTTTTTCTCACCATATGCATAATTGCAAACATATATTTTTTGGCTTTGGAACATTATCCAATGAGTAAAGAAACCAGCAGTGTTCTCAGCATTGGAAACCTGGTAAGGCTGTCATTGTATGTCATTTTCATTTGCAGTTTCAGCTATTCTTCAGGCATTTGATTGTCTAATATTATCATTTACATGTGTTGCAAATGCATTATATTAATATTAGATGGATTATTGTGTTCATGCTTCCCCACCTCACCATCCCCTTCTTTGTAACTCTGTTTTAAATAGGTTCTATAGAATTTAAAATTCTGTTATTTAAATTTAGGATTTTTGCCAGCTGCTAGGGAGTATTTATGTACTTTCCCATCCCAAATATATCCACTCTTGGTGCCACCTCACAGTACAGCAGAAGTGAAACAACAGGCACAAGTTCTCTGATAGCAGAATTCTGAAACCCGACTATAACTGCACCCTGTCTGCCGAATCACCTGTCTTTGCCTTAATTGGAAATTATCATTTTGGCAAGGTATTTTTGAAATTCACCTACCCTTTCTTCACATACCATGCATAAAACCAAAACAGATTTCTTGGAGCTCAGATCATTTCCAAATAAATGTGTATTACTTAATTTTATTTGCTTTTATTATTGCTGTTTAGTACTAATAGAAATTATTAAACTGCTCCCAGTTTTAAATTATATATTCACTGCATACTAAAAGGCAATTTGCTTATTTCTTCCAGTCTACTTTTCAACAGAAAGATTCTGTTCCTCCCCCCTTTGGTGGGGGGAATCACATATGTAATTTTTAAAAACTATTTTATAATGCAAAATTAAATACCTTAACATATACATATCCCAACAGGAACTATTTGAAATGAAAATATTTTCACTGTCAAATATTCTTTTGTTTTCCAGAGTGACTTTTATTAAAATAATTTAAAATTCTTTATATAGTGTCTAAGTTTAGATTGTTAAATTAAATGTATGAGTCTGCCCTTGTAATACAGCTTCTAAAGCTGTGATGAACTATAAAGGAAAAGCAAGTAAAAGCTACCATGTTCACGTCATCCACATCTAAGCATCCTGATCAGACTGATAGAATCATATTCACTTTCATGTGTTTGTTTTTTCTTTAGGTTTTTATTGGAATTTTCACAACAGAAATGATTTTAAAAATAATTGCCATGCATCCATATGGGTATTTTCAAGTAGGCTGGAACATTTTTGATAGCCTAATTGTGTTCCATGGTTTAACTGAATTTTACCTAGCAAATGTTCCTGGATTTGCTGCTTTTCGAATACTCAGGCTGGTAAGTATAATCTAACACCTAAATTTTTTTATATGAAGCTTTATGTGTTCCCTCAGACATAAGCTGATTAAAATAGTAATACTGTCTCATTTGGACATTAAGAATATTAAATGAATAAATTGACATATGAATTTTTAGAAAGTGTCCCAGGAAAGAGTAAGTATTTAAATAAAGGAACATATGCAACTTGAGAAAGTAGTTAGTGTCAAAGTTACTGATTCCCAGAATCTTCAGCCAACTAAAATCTGGTATTTCCAAATGTAGGGTAAAAAGTTTTATTAAAAAAGAACAGTAAGGTCTAATGTTGTTATGAAAATTATTAAGTAAGAATCAGTATCTGTTTGCAATATAGATTGGTGGTGAGACTCAGAAAATCAGGCTAGGAAAGAAAATGATTAGATGGGTATTTATGGAGATGTTAAACATGGATAAATAATGTATTACTATATATAATAACATACTGATGGAATGTTTAGGAATCAAGACAACTAAGTAGATATGATCTTATCCAAGTTATTATTCAGAACCCTGTTTTAAACTCACATCCATAAACTTTTCTAATGAGCAAGGAAATTTTATACAAGATATATTTATCAAATTTATGGTTAAAACAAACTGGAAAATGCAAAATGTGATGAAAGATAGTATCAAAATGTCTGAAAGGCTACTAATAGATTGAATTTAAGATGATTTTATTTTACATGATAAATGTGAAGCCCTATTCTTGAATCTGAAAAGGCAATATTGCTATTAAAACTAACTGGGAAAACTATAGCACATATAAAAATAATGGGTTTTAGATGACTAGACTGACTGAAATACAGTACCCAAAAATGCTAATGTATTATTGTGCTGTATCAATTGAAATTAAATAATTAATCTAGTGAAAAGAAGGGAACAATTCATACTAGACTTAAAATATTACATTTGGTCTTCAGAAAGTTACATAAAAAGGGCAATACACTGTAGAAAATTTTGTGGAACCTGACAGACTTTTCAATGCCATCTATATATTCAGAATGTGGGAAAATATCCAAATTATGGTGAAAAGCAAAACAAAGGATAGTCATCTGACCAATTGTTAAAACATAAAACTAGTGTAATTCAAAAGTATATTAGTAGTATTATATAGACCAAAGAATGAAAATGAATAAAACAGTTGAAGATATGTACGGATTTTGTATGAAAAGATATGGAACATGTCTGTTATATCAAGAGTTGTATTAAAGTGAATTTTCACTGATTAACATTAATATCTAAAGTGGAATATTAAAGACTGTATGTACAAGTATGATGCTGACAAACATTTTAAACATGCATTGTAAAATAGTGTGCAAACTTTGTGCTGTTTCTTTTTCTTGTATTTTACTTTGTTCTTTTAGTTGAGAATTTTCAAGTTGGGGAAATACTGGCCAACATTTAAGATTCTGATGCTGACTATTAGTAAGTCACTGATGACCCTGAAAGACTTGGTCCTGCTGTTGTTCTTATTCATATTCTTTTCTGCTGTGGTGGGTCAGAAACTACTTGGGTTTTATTACCAAAAAAATGTCTGCAACATAAACAAAGACTGTCTGCTCCCGCGCTGGCACATGCATGATTTCTTCCACTCTTACCTGATTGTGTTCCGGATGCTCTGTGGAGAGTGGATAGAAACTTTGTGGGACTGCTTTAAGGTAGCCGGCCAGTTCAGTTGTATTCCTTTCTACATGATGGTCATTTTAATTGGAAACTTTCTGGTAAGTAATCCACACTTTCAAATTTTCTTTAAAAACTGATATAATGTAGTCTGATATCATCTGATGTGAATTCATAGGATTCAGTGGTTTTTAATTATGCTGTTCCATATGGTGGTCTCTAGCCACATCTGGCTACAGATCAGTTAAATTATAAATGGTCTAAATGGAGAGGTGCTTTAACAGTAAAATACTCATGGAATATAAAGCCTAATAGAAAAAAAGGATATATTTTATATTTTAAAATGACATTTTGATACATTTGGTTACACAAAACACATTACTAGTATTGATTTCACTTGGTTTTTGTTTATGCTTTTAATGGGCCACTCCCAAACAGCGTATGTGATATGCATCTTCTTCTTCTTTTTTTTTTTTTTAGTTAGCACTATTTTATATTCTTGCTATTCCAAGCAGCATTGACATCTTGTGGTAGATAGTTATCAAAAGTAGTCTTTCAGGCCTCCATCCCAGATATATAGAAGCACAATCTAAATCTTAGCAGTATTCCCAGGTGATTTATGAGCACATTAAATTTTAAGAAGCACTTAAATGTAATACTGGTTGCCAAACTTGGCTGTACACTAGGATTGCATGGGGAAGTAATAAAAATACATAATGTCTTTGATCTTTCCCAGATATTCTACTATTATGGTAAGTAGGCATAACCTAGGAAGTTTCATTCTAAGAAACATGAATGTCTTGTTAAAGAAAATTGTTCTAAAAATAAAGCAAAACAAACAGAATACTTGGCTTTTACTCATAAACCATAGTGACCAAGTACATTTCCCAAGAAAAATGAAAAAAAAAAAAATCACAGATAAAACTTCATTGCATCAGTACCCTTCTTCATTGTTTCCATTTCATATAGGATATGCCTCCATGTTATACTTACCATATTGGCATTATATTTGCTTATGTACTGAGCTACCTTTGTTATATGGCTCTGTGAGAAAAAGATCTAACTTTCTCTATTTCATCTCTATTTCATCAGACCTGTGCCCAAATGTAAAATTAGTTCAATATTCTTTGCTTTGTAACTTTCTAATACAGCTGAATTAAAATTATTGCATACCTATCTGCATAATATAACTGAAAGAATCAAAGATTGGTCTCATTTCAATTGTGATTCAGATGTTCAAGTGAGATTCTTAGAGGTAGCTTTGTATATCTCAGATCTGTTTTTCTCTATGCCTGTCAGTGATTGGTTGCCTCTGTTGGTCAAGAGAGCTACTATATTCTAAAGTGTCATGTCTTCATATCATACCAAGTATGACAGAAGAGAAAAATTTTAATCTTTTCTAGAAGCAAAGCAGTTTTTTCCTGTTGTTTTATTAATTTGCCATCACATGTCTGTTTCTGTACCAATCTCTATTGCTCAGGGCATGGATTGCATTTATTGCTTATTCCCCATTCTGTGGAGTATATTAATATATTTTATTTTGTTAAGCTACTTAGGCCTCCTCCTTTGGAGCTGGACATGGCATCAATTCAAACCTGAAGCATATAACTCATAATAGGAAAAGAAAGAATTCCCAAATAAAATGTAGGTTTCTGTAACCAAAAGGAAGGACCATGGTTGCTTGTCTAAATAAACAACACACCGAAATGAATTCAAAGGCAAAAATACAGAAATCCCAAGGCAATTATATAGTTGAATTTCTGGGGTTTTGTTGTTTTTAAACTCCATTCTAGTTTTTATATTTCTTACTCTTACTGATCAAAGCCTCAAGTCAATGGCAGAGAGGTTTCAGGATAGAATGGGATTATACAGCCTCCATTTATAATTAATTGGCATCCATACTACTTAGCTCTAAATGTTTTAAGATTTGTTCTCTTCAGTAGTCATCTCCATGTAGGCATCATGATAATAACACTAATGTAAATACAAGAGGAAAAATACAAGGAGAGAATTAGTGAGATTGTATATCTTTTTTTAAAAATGTTTATCATTTTCATTGTTTTTTATTTACTTATTTATTTATGCATACAGAACTAGGGTACAGGCCCGAGGAGCAGGGGCGGTGAGAGGATTCACCAGAGTGAGGAACAGAACAGGCCAACTGGTGAAGTACACTGCTGAGGGGAGCAGTGGGCAGGTCAGGAGAAGTTTGCCACTCCATGTGGGCCACCTCCTAGGCTGGGGATGTAACTCAGGTTGAAGTGACTTTAGCTTCTTAGTGCTGTGCTTTAACCCATTGTGCCCCCAGGGAGGGCCCCAGATTGTATATCTTTTTTACCCCACATAAGCTCACTGCATTAGAGCTTTGTAAATTTCCATCGAGGTTTAGCATTGGTGTAAACAGAAGCATTTTTTAATTGATTTATCTTATTCCTCCAATAAAATACTAACAGAAATTCAGAGAACCCAAAATAAGTTTTCTACCTATCAAGTAGAAACTTCAAAAGCAATCATCTTAAACAAAAACAAGTGTTTAAAGTGGTTTTTAAATGGTTTTATGCAATTAAATTGAGTTCTAGGGAAAATACAGTTTATATTCAAGCAATGTAGGCTCAAATTTCAGTTAAATCATTTCTAGTTAAGTTACTGTACATATTAAATAGTTCTTTAAGCTTGGCAAGCTTAAGCTTTAGTAGAAGGGTGATAAAGTAATATATGTCTTACACAGAAACTGTAATTTTAATGAAATATTTTAGTACTATATAAATATTTATATTTTAATTTCCTTCAGTTCTAAAAATTTTAACTCCTGAATATCCAGAAAATAGCTATTTATTTAAGTTTCAGTTAGATAAAATTTCCAGATATTTTACCCAATTAATACAATTATTTATTATAGCATATTTTCCCTTGTTTGAACCATGCCACAAAAACTATTATTTATTCCATAATGAGTTATGGAATATTTTAAAAAATATTTACCACCTACTGTGTTCCTAATACTGTGCCAGTTGACTATTTCAGAGAAAACACTATTTTTCCTCATAAGCTAATAATCATAAAATGCTAACCTTTTATACTTTACATTATTTCTCACTGCTTTAATACTTAACTAGAGAAATTAGGGAAAAGAACCAACTATCTTAAATTATGTTTGTTGTTGCCTTCTATTCCTGAGCTCATTGTCCTTTGAGGATGACAGGTGCTAATGGTTCAGCTCCTATGAGGGCCACGGAACCCCAGAGAAAGAAGTAAAGTAGTCCATTAGGATTGAATACTGTATGATGCACAGCCCATATTGTCTCAGATATATATGTGCATAAGAGAGACATATTATCTGAGCATGTGAGAACTTCATCTCTTCATGTAAAGCCAGAATTCTGGAGGAAGTTTTAACAAATGTGTACTTGAAGAACTTTATACACTTATTTATTTTTTGTACACATAGATTATCATAATTATTTACAAGACTAGATCTTAAAATGTGAAGAAATTAGAAGTAGGTAGGAAAATGTAAGTAATGTAAAATATATAAATATATACTTACATACAAAATACATAAACATATAAGTAGATTCTTAAGCCTAGTGTAATGCCATTGAACTTTCCCTTTGAAAATAATGTGAAATCATAAATTAAATCTTCATAGCTACATATTTAAAAGGCACAAATTTCCCTATAGACAAAATGCCCACATTATTATTTTAATTTTGAGAATAATCAATATGAATCGTTTGTATTAGAATCCAATAGTAGTATCTATATTAAGATAAAATAAACTGAGACTCTGGAAACTGAACATGCCTTCATCATATTTCTTAGTGATGATGGTAAAAGCCAATCATATACTATCCTTGAGTTCAAGTAATAGAAATAAACTCCCAATACTCTTATCTTTCCTATTTGATTGAATTAACTACCACAGAGATTCAACTAACTTATTCAGTACCTATACATGCATATCATAGTGAAAATTAGAGGTGAGTTTCAAAACTTGGCAGAGCTCTCTCCCATGAGATTCCTTACAGGATTTGCAAAATCCTTGGTAATATCTTTACATATCTTCCTGGGATTGAACTATAGGGAAATGGAATAGCAATTCATGTTCTCAACTAGAGAGAGGCAACCTGGATCTGTGAAAGAAAACAAGCTTTGGGTTGAGACAGACTTGAGTTCAGTATGGATCACCTTGTTCAGACATCAGTAAGCCTTACCTCTTTTATCTATAAAAGAGAAACAAACATATTGCATAGACATTAAAGAGAATTGTGGCTCTAGCACAGCACCTAGCCCATTGTAGATGTAGAATTGGATAGCACTGTAATTCATATGCTGTTTTCAAATTTCAAATCAGTTCAATTTTACAATTTATTTAATTGCTTGAAAGGAAAAACAAAACAAGATACATTAAAACTTATCTTATGTCCTCATTTAGATATTTTACCTTTTTCTGGCACTGGTGAGCTCATTTAGTTCATACAAAGCTGAAACAATTGAAGAAAGTGATGAATCAAAAAATCTCCAACGTGCAATGGCAAGAATTAAGAAAGGAATAAATTGTGTGCTTTCAAAAATATTGTGTAAAAAACAAAATGCTCTAAAGGAGACAAGGGACAATGAAAAGGACAAACAAGTCAAAGAAAATATTTCTGACCATACACTTTCTGAATTGAGCAATACCCAAGATTTCTTCAAAGATAAGGAAAATAGTGGTGGCACAGAGAAAAATACAATGACTGAAAATGAGAGCCTCTCACTAATGCCCAGTCCCAGTGTCTCTGAATCTGTACCAATTGCTTCAGGAGAATCTGATATAGAAAATCTGGATAATAAAGAAATTCAGAGCAAATCAGGAGATGGAAGCAGCAAAGAGGTAAGGTATTTTAATATCCTGGTTGCATAATTTTGATTACTGCATTGTTGATAAAGAAGTGAACCAATAGTTAAGTTCCAAAATTAGTACCCATTTGATTCTAGCTATACTATTCTTTGATCCTGATATTTTTTGCTCCTGATCAATTACTTTAACTTTATAAGCTTCAGTTTCGTCATTTCTAAATGAGAATAATATTTCTTAAAAGTTATAGATGAATTAAGACAAATAACTCAATAGTGCATAGAGCCACCCCTAGTATATAGTAGGCACTTAGTAAACATTGACTATAATTATAACATTCTATAAATTAATAAGCAGGCAGTGAGGGTTCATAAAAAACACAGTAAAAAATCTAAGTTTCAAAAATCAGTGTGTACTTTCCATAAACCATTAAGCTTTCCTGGACCTTAAAATGTGAGGTAGACAAAGTTAGTGCTAAGAGACTTTCATACTTGCTTGCTAAAATGCTAAGATAATATATGTGTGTGTGTGTGTGTATATATATATATATATATATATATATATAATTCAAGTGGACTAAAGGAATAAAGAAAACTACCAGTTTAAATTGAATTGTGAAAAGCTTGTAACTTTATAAAATACCTGGTCAAAAAAGTAAAGGAGGGAGAGGTCACAGTGTTGGCTTCTAAAACATAAATCCTTTGAGTACAGTCTTAACTGTCTTCATTTTCCAGCTGCATAATGTCTTAGTAGGAGGTGTGATTTAAAAGTTAGCTAAATTTAGAGAGATTGCAAAAACATCATCACCTTCTCGCCTTTTGCTTCATTTGTCTGTCATCCTGTAAAGGAGTAGAGAATGTGTCTTGCTAGGTCCCCGAAGTCTCTAGCATGGTCTTGTCCTTCAGATGTTTTCAGGGTAGGAAACTGCTCTCAGCAGTAACTTCTTAAATTGGCCTTCCAATAGGAATTAAGTTTGAATTATTCAGAATACTTTAAGTTCCTAGTAAAGGCATCTTTGTTTTAGAGAAACAATTACACTCCTTAGCACATTTGTTGTTCTCATTATTTTCCTGTAATTAATAGTATCAACATTAAGCAGGAAATTTCTTCTGTAACATAGTTCTCCATCTTCATTTTGCTACATCTGCTTCTAGTAAAATAGAGTACATGTCAATCATATTAGCGGGTTCATGATGTGAAAACAGGATAGATAGAAGATAACATGACTGTTTAGGTTTCAGAAGTTGTCATTTATACTGCATTATTGAGTCCTGTTGATTGGTTAACTACTCACAGGAGATTTGTTCACTAATTGTATGTTTATTTTAAGACTTACCTACTTATTATATGTTATATATTTAAGACATTGAATGTTTAAGATGCTGAGTATTTTAGAAGTTGATCTACAACATCCAAAAAAATTGTTATAAAATTTTGATGCTCTGATAATTTGAAGATACATTATACTCTTATTTCTATGATATGTAAAGTTTCAGAATTTTTACTGCAAATATTTAACTATATGATTTTTGTAAGTAAAATAACAAAATTTCCTTTGGTTTTGTAGCTTGTTTTTCATAATAAATAATGTGAATGTGGTGTGGTCACTTTCTCATGCCATTAAGTAATCTACTATAAATTTTGTTTTATAATTTTAGGGTTTGGGGGAAAATCTTGTCAAATAGTGTAAGAATTCTAAAAACACTAAAATATATAATATGCATAATTTTCAGTCATTGAATATCCAAATATTATATGTTTCATTTGCATAGTGTCTATTCCCAAAATCTGTACATTGCTAGCCTTTATTTCACTAAAAATAAATAAAATGTAAAGGAACTTAAAATTAAAGAACAGCTATTAAGAATAATATCCTGTTGTATATATATTTTTAAATTGAACACTATAATATCTGACAATTGGCCATATAATATCTGAAGAAAACATTCCTAATTATGTTTCCTTGACACTTATTATGCATAAAAGTAGGATGAAATATTTGTAACTTCCTTCCTTATATGATCTACCTAGATCTTTCCCTGAACTTTTAAGAATAAGAGTGATTTGTTGCCAAAAATTTTAATATACCTACCTTGATTTTATTAATTAGAAGACAAGTTTATAGCCTATTAAATTTAGGATCTTAGCCATTTCAAGGTATTAAATGTTTTATATCCAGTTTTAAATAAGGTAGAGCAAGTCATCATGAGAAAATCATTTTAAGTACAGGCTAAAAATGCACTAACAATGCATGTTCAAAACCACTACTACCATATCTTAGTTTTTTCAATATCTTTTTTGCTGAGTTAATATTGATTTACTTTGTACCTATAAAGGTAGTGTAGAAACCCCTCTTTAAGCATTGTTGCCATATGGTTCCTACCACCAAAGACCCCATAGACCTAGGCAGTCTCGAATTTCAGTCAAGAGCAAAGTGCAAAGAATTCCAATTTCTGTATTGAACCATTTTCCATATGATGGTACCACTGTTCTTAGTAACCCTGTTCTCTTTGCCTGTCTTCAGTTCACTTCAGGATAGCCTAACATCAAGCTATAATGACTTACATAACAATGTCTAGAGTGAATTTAAAGTAAAAACTACAGGGACAATTATTTATCCACCTTTTACATCTGGTTTAGTTCAGTGCTGCTTATCTAATTGAAATGGCATATTCTAGAGCCTTGTGAATAACTTCAAGAAAATTTTGGAACCAGTATCCTTTTAGAAACTAGTGATAGTCTATACATCTTTTGGGATAACAGTATTATAAACATTGATTTCAAATTAAAATTACTTTTAGTTTAAATTAAGTATTTTAAAATAATTTCTCTCAATTTGTGAAGACATGTATATAGTATAATATCAATCATCAAATTGGCCTGCAGTCTTTTAAACCATATAATATTCTTTCTGTACATAATTTTTTATATTTCTGAAAATGCAGTAAACTTTTACTGTGGTGAGTAATTAAACTTCAAGTTTTGGGGGATTTATTTTTCAGAAGGTTAAGCAGTCTAGCTCATCTGAATGCAGTACAGTTGATATTGTTATCTCTGAGGAAGAAGAAATGGTCTATGAACATGAAAAGTCAAGGCATCTTAAGAAAGGTAAGAAAAAATATGTCCCTTTTGTCATTGAATTTCTTTTAATTAAATGGTGCTGTAGATATATATTCAACTTTAGCATTTATTAACTTGATAAAGCAATATAAACACATGAATATGCTTGCACACACTCTCACTCACACATGTGCATACATGAATCCTGATAGCATCTTGTAATAAATATCAACGGGGAAAAATCAGTTCTTGAAAAAGAGAGACCAAAGAGTCTGTTGCAGTAATATAAAGTGTTGATTCTTTAAATAGTTAACCTGGGTCAAATACCATTCCACTTCATTGTTTCCCTCTCTCTCTGACTCATTTCCTAATTTGTAAAATGTGGATAATGCTAAGACTCAACTCATGGAATTGCTAAACATATCAAATATGCATGTATGTCTCTGTGTGTGCATAATCTTAGAAGAAAAAGATCAATTTTTTAAAAAATAAAAGCATTCCAGTTATCTTCAATGCTACCATCATCCTACTTCATAACTCAACTTGTAGAATATAGTTAATACAAAAGAGAACTATGAATAAGGTTATGTGAATGTATTTTTAAGATTGTATTGATAAGAAATATATTGATAAATTAATCATAAAATTCATTTCTCATGCTGAAAATACTGTTTTAAATTAAAATTTATGCTGATAGCTATGTAACTTTTTCATCAGAATAATGATTTCACAATAAAACAAAATTAGCATAAGTAAACAATATTGAAAAGTGCATATATACAAATGAAATAAAAGCATCTTGCCTTGTGGAATGGCATCAATATTTAAAACACTCATGAAAATGGGCCCTCCCTGGTGGCGCAGCGGGTTGAAGCACAGCACTGAGAATCCAAAGCCACTTCTGCATGAGTTCGATTCCCGCCTGCCCTGGAGGTGACCACATGGTGTGGCAGACCTCTCCTGACCCGCCCGCTGCTCCCCTCAGCAGTGTACTTCGTCGATCTGCCTGTTCTGTTCCCCACTCTGTCTCTGGTGAAGCCTCTCACCGCCCCTGAGCCTCTGGCCTGTACCCCAGCTCTGTACGCACAAATAAATAAATCTTAAAAAAAAAAAAAAAACACTCATGAAAATATCCAGTAACTTTCACAGGAAAGCAAATCATGTAATGTAAAATTCTACATGAATATTAAGAAATATATGAGATTTCAGTAAATGGGCTTTCTCATTCAATATGTAACACACATCTCTTGATGACTTAAACTACAGATTGGTTTCCTAACAAGATTAACAAAGAAAGAACTACAGGTTCTATATATTTGACTGGAAATTATTCAAATGGCAATTGCCAAGTGTTCCATATTCTGATAATCAAAATAATAATCTACTCTCCAAAACTGAATCCTAGGACACAATTATCCAGGACATTTCTTTCTTTTTTAGGATATTGACATAGACAATATCCTAAAATAAAATGCGTTAACTTTTTTTTTTTTGAGGTAACATTGATTTACAGCACTGTACATGATTAAACAGAACAGGTTCACACCTCTTCTGATCTTTATTACTGTACAACACCCACCACCAAATATACCCTTAGTCTTCCATCACAGACCACTGGAAACACTCCTTTCTAGTACCCTTAATTCTTCAGTCATATTCATATTTCTGGGTTTTTCATGTATTTTTACATTTGAGTAGTATGCCATTATGTATGTGTCCCGTATCTTTTTTCTCCACTCATCAGTGGTTGGGCATGTAGGTTGTTTTCTTAACTTGACTATTATAAATAGTAAATAGTATTGCAAAATCTATGGTTAGCTCCTCTCTTCTCTCAAGCCTCAGGTTTTTCTTATGCTAGCTCTCTTCACCAGAAGATAGAGTTTAAATCTATTCACATGTATATTACCCACAAAATAAATCACAGTACAGGTAGGTTTCTTCAGTAGTCTCTATCAAAACCTCATTCTCATCCACCTAACAGTTTGGATTAATTTAATTGACTTAGTTGACATTGACTCCCCTAATACCTCCTAACTCTTTGCATCTTAAAATGGAATTCTTACTATGACATGCAGCTCTGCAAAGGACTAACTTTCAGGCATTATACCAAAATATGATATATGGAGCTATTTGTGTGTGTGTGTGTGTGTGTTGGTGTGTTGTAGGTGAGAAGTTCTATTCTCAGACTGTTCTTTGGGGTGAGGGGATTTTATAAGTCATCCATATCTTTCATAATTTCTCTCCTCCTACTATTATCAAGCTCACAAGTTTTCTTTTAATCTCCCTCAGTGACTACAGTAGCTTCTATAGCAGGGACAACAATTAAATGTCTTTACATCAGAGACCACGTATTAGAGTCTATAATAAATAATTGTTAAAAAATGAAGTAGAAAGAACAAGACTTTTTTTCAAGAATTTCCTAGATTTTTGTTTGTAACAGTTTCATTCTTGACAGGTTATGGACAAAGATCTTCACTGGGTCAAATCAGTAGAGAATCCAAGAAAGGGAAAATTTGGCAGAACATAAGGAAAACCTGCTGCAAGATAGTAGAAAACAGTTTTTTTAAGTGCTTCATTGGCCTTGTTACTCTGGTTAGTGCAGGTGCTCTGGTAAGTGAGAATATATTATGTTAATAGGAAAATAATAATGAGTTTTTCAATTCATAAATTAATGGGTCACACTATTTTCTTATAATACTTATTGTTAACCAAATTTTATATTCTGTGATTTTAGTTTTGGAAAATATACACTATGCCTTCTTAGGAAGTCTATAAAATGTTCCCTATTCAATATTCTGTAAATAATGCTATTTTAGATTATATGAATGGTAATGAGAAAAAGGAATGTTAATTGATACCTAATAATTTATTTTAATAAAATTTTAAAGTTTAGCAGTATGTACCTATTCAATAAGGTAAAAGAAGTGTTACATATCCTTTCAAGGATGTTTATGGAGTAGGAAGAGCACAAAGCCTGATGGCAATGGCACACAGGTGACTTGGTTGTAGGAATTTCACAGGGAAATCATAGATTGTACAAAATGAAGGACAATGTAATCAATATACTTTTTTAAAATGTTTAAAAAATAAACATATTGACCCATTGATCAAACTTTCTTAATTCCCTGAGATTATCTTACAAATATCTTACAAATATTAAAAGCATTTATAAGGCTGTTCACCTAAGTGTTTTGTCTGAAATAGCAAAAGGTAGAAAAGCAGAAAGAGTGCATAATAGGTGACTACTTGAATATACCAGGTACAATCACCCAATGGAATACTGGACAGCTATTTAAAAATACAAACTGTCTGCATACTTTATAAGCAGTACAAAGAAAGATCTAGAGTAAAGTATGTGCCATGCTATATTTTATGTAGGGATGGAAAAAATATAATGTGTATTGATGTTTACTTATATTTGATTAAAGATTAAAAAAATACAAAATTGTTATTTATGAAATATAGAGAACAGAGAATATGGAGCCACGGTTGAGAACTACATTTTGTACTGTATGTATATTTCTTAAGTAAACTTTGTAAGACATAAGTAAGAAGCATAAAGGGATTTGCAAAATGAATGTACCTGTGTAACTGCCACTTAAGAAATTTTGTCACCTAGACTCTAGAATTATGCTGATTCCTCAGTTACTTCCCTATTCCACACATCCACACAGATAGCTAGCTGTGAACTTGAATTGTTGTAGATCCTTTTGACCCATCTTCAAGTGAAGCAGAGGATTCAGAATATATATATATATATATATATATAATCTTTTTGCATTACTTACCTATTCAAAAAATAAAGACATATAATAAGATACTTTAAAAGAATGTTAAATTATATTTTAATTGCTTATGAAGCTGTTTTTACTCCCTAATTTGTTCAAAGTCACACACTTTACATAAAATTATTCTAATCCTTGTTTACTTCTTGACCTTGATGCAAGTCTGCCTGATGCCATTGTTATCTTATTGTCTATTTGAGTGCTAAGATAAAAGCAATATAAAATCTCTTTGAGTGATATTATCAAACTTTAGATCCTTCACAGTAACATTAGCTTATTAAAACTGAGCTTTGTAAAACCAATTATAATTTTCTGTCATATTCATGTTTCCCTCAATTTATCTGATCATTTCTTCAGTGCAGAAAAAAATCATGACTTTTTTTTTTATGATACTGTGGTTTTCTGGACACCTTGCTTCTCTCTTAGCAAATAACATATCTATTTATAAATTGGCTACATAGAATTAAAGATAAAAACTATGTTAGATGTCACTAAGTTCTGTCTCTTGAATGTGTTTCATCAAACTGATTTGAGAGATGGTTTTTGGATCACCTTTTAAGCTACTTTTGACATCAAGTTTAGTCCTGATAAGTTCTCCAATCAGTTAATGATACCTAATCTAGCATGAGATCATAAAATGGTTCTTTAGGGATATGTGAATAAATACACACAAAATGAGCCAGCAGTTGAGGCTACAATCTGTAACATCTCTCATTATCTAGGAACTGGGAATTCATTTCCATCTCTGCCCAAAGAATTTCTAGAAATTGCATGTATACTAATCCTGATTGTTTTTTACTCACAGGCTTTTGAAGATATATATATTGATCAGAGAAAGGCTATTAAAATCTTATTAGAATATGCTGACATGATTTTCACATACATCTTCATTCTGGAAATGCTTCTGAAGTGGATGGCATATGGTTTTAAAACTTATTTCAGAAATGGATGGTACAGGCTAGACTTCCTGGTTGTTATTGTACGTACTTAAAATAAAAAAGTAAAAATTACTCGATTTACTATTTCTTTTTACTCTTTTATCAAGTAGCATTCCATTATTTTTATCTTCCTTCTCTGTCTCTCTGTACATTTTCAGTCACCAACTTTCCCATAGTTTTTGAATTGTAATGGTTAACATTTTCTCATCCTAAAATTTACAAAATCCCACACTTCATGACTCTTTTAAGTCATTTTTAAGCCTCAAAAATGAGGCTTTTGGACAGTATCCTGACAATATCCTCACCCTAAAATCTGTAAATATTGTTAATTTGATTTTCTATTATATATTCATAATTAGACTTCTTATCGTAGCCTTCACCATTATCACTGGTCCAAGCTACCAAAGCTTCTCATTTGGATGACTGCAGTGGATTCCTAACTACTAGTATTGTTCCCACCACTGTGTGACTGTATACCATTTTCCGCACAGCAACCAGTTACTAGTCAGCTGCAATCACCAGTCTTATTGGAATCTTTCAATAAACACCCCATCTCACTTAGCCTAACAGCTAGGATCTTTGCAAACAGCCTAGAAGTCTCTGTATGATCCAACCCAACATCTACCTGTTCTCCCCATCTTCCCACCCTGCTCTCTGTACTGCTTCACCAACTTATGATGCTCCTCAAACATAACAGAATTATGTTCCCAGTGCCTTTGCACTCATTCTTCCTTCCACTTGGAATTTTTGCTGACTCACATCATTTAAGTCTTACTTAAATTAATGAATTTATGTTTTTCCTCACTATGTTATTTAAAACTGCAATCATCCCAATGCTTCCTTTTCTTTTTCTGTTTTCTTCATTTCCCAGTCATCTATTAAAATAATTGATTTTGCTTATAAACTTTTCTTCTATCACTAAGTTAAGTTCAGTTAGGGTAGAAGGTTTTCTCTGTGTGGCTACCTCCTTTATTCCCTGTACCTATAACAATTCCTGTCACACAGTAGGTGTCGCTTGTCAAATGAACAAATGTCTCCCTGTTATATAATCAATGAGTAAAGCTTCTCAACCTATAAAAATCAACATAATATTTGACCTCTGTCTTCTAAATTAATTTTTGTGTATTAACCTACTCTAACCAAACCACACTGCACCTGCAACCCATCTTTCTGTTTCCTGACCATTGTTGTTATGTCTCCATATCCTTTCATGCTTATATAAATGATATCCTCACTTCAGAGCCCACTTCAACACTATCTCTTTAGTAGAGGGTGAAAAACAACTTTTTTTATTTATGTTACCATGAAAGTATAGAAAATATGAAGATAAAGTAGGGAAAATCGTAACTCTACCATTTTTCTTAATGTCCATTAATATTTATTATGCTTGAATCATTTTTATGCATGTGTATTTAATTTAAAATTAGTGATTCAATACACCAATTTGTAATTTAAACTTGAACAAAACAACACTTATGTCCTCATTGATCCCTCTCATCTGAAGTCCTATTTTGCACATTGTCTCATATTTATGCATGGATATATGTAAAAAGTTTATCTTAATGAATACATAGTATACTATTATTATATTGCAAATAATCATGAAATATAGCCTTACTCTAATTTCAAGCTAGAAAATGATGATGAATATTAGTCTTTGATAATAAAGAATTTCAAATCTACAATTTTGATTTATCTAATGAGATAAAAATTTTGTTTATCTCCTATAATTAATGCACATTCCCTAACAAATATATTTTTTATTTTCTCTTTTTTGAAGTGATTTCAGCTCAAAATTAATTCCTTATACCTTTCTGTAAGTCGTTGGTAAGATATATTAAAATCTTTTGTAAATATTTCTCAGTAAGTTTTGACTATCTTTCCTGTAATAAATACAGTCTGTCTTATAAATTGTTTTATTTAAAGTTAAATTTAAATACTATTCACTTTTCATATATATTCCTAGGTTTTTTGTCTTAGCTCAATAGGCAAGTCTCGGGATGGACTGAAACTACTTGCTTCCTTTAAATTCCTTCGGGCACTCAGAGTTCTATCTCAGTTTGAAAGAATGAAGGTAAGACAGCAGTTCTAAATGAACCTGTAAATTTTTATTTAGGATGGGTAATTCTCCATAATTAGTGAATTATAGAGGTCTTCTCATTTATTTTACTAACCAACATTAATCTCCCCCCCCAAATTACATAAATATAGGGTAAAGTTGTACTTCTTATTAAGATTTTAGGTCTTTATTAATCATAAATAAGACTTGGAAACTGATGAAGAAATCCCTATTAGTTAAAGAAAATATAGTTTCAAAAAGTCGTATCATTTATTATTATGATATAATTTTGCAGTGCATGCAAAAATCAAACCAGTGTAATGCACACCAGAAGCAAAAAATAATTCTAAAATGTCAATTATACTTCAGTGTTAAAAAGCAATACCATTATAACCCACATGGATATATTATATTGTTACCTCAATGTTAAATACATAACTAAGAGAAAATGAAATTTTGGTTGGTAAACTAACTAAAATTGTACATTTTACTTTTTTAAAGTCACATATCACATATTGAGTCCTTACCAGCCCTTCCTCCAGTAGATTTTTTAAGATCTCTTTTTAAAAAATGTTTAAGTAACATTATATTGTTTCAAGTGTAGATCATAGTGAATCATATACCCATGTTAAAAACCCTCTGAACAATGTCAGGAAATATACACAAACCGTATGAAATGGCCAAACTTTATTCAACCTTTGGAGTCCAAACATACAATGGAAGTCTATACAGTTCAACCTAAAAGTGGTAAATTTATGCATATACACAGTAGTTTATTTATGCGTATACACAGTAATCAAATGTATGCAAAAATTGCAGAAAACAGTCTAGTTTTACCTTTTTTCATAGCCATACATTTACATTTTCCATTCACATAATTAAGAATAGATTGTCTATTTGATTAATTTTACAGTAATATTTGATTAATGTTGCACTGAATCTCAAAATCAGTGATTTATTATAACTCCAAATAGATATATAATAATTTAAAATATGTATTTTCTAAAAGCATATTCTAATATTTGAATAGTGCAATATATAGTATAGTGAAATGAGTATATAATATGCATGTATTTTAATATGCAGTGTTAACTGTATTAATTCTATTTGAATATGTGAAATTACATGATAATATTTTAGAGTAAACATAAATCTGTAGTTCATTCATAATAATAGAGCTTAAACATGATTATTCTGTTTTCCAAATGCATTTTATTTGCTGACATTGGGGAAAAACATTTAGATTATGTTGTGAATACAGAGAAACTCCAATGATTAGACTCTGAGAAAACAAAAATCTCAAATATTCATTGTAATTTATATTATAATATGAACTTTTTTCTTGTTTTATATATATTTTTAATAATGTAATAGCTCATTTTTCATCATTTTGTGCCTTTTTAACATGAACTTTTAATTGACAACATTATGGATCTCCGCAAGGCATTGATATTACCCAGTGATTTCAAATTTAAATAAGGAGGAAAATAAGTTAAAATGAAGTTGCAGAGATCTGTAAGACTGAGGTTAAAATGACAACACAACAAATTTTACAGCATAAACAGTATAGTGATAGGGAAATTTGGGCCTCACAGTTGGTGCAGGGGTTAAAGTCTCAGCACTATCAAGCTATCACTAGCCACTGTAACATGAATTGGATACCTGGAGCTGACCCACATGACACAGCATACCTCTCCTGTCTTGCCTGCCACTCTCCTCATCAGTTTATTTCAGTAATCTGCCTGTTCTGCTCCCCACTCTGTCACTGGTCAATCCTCTCAGCCCAACAACCCCACACCTCTGGCCTACACCCCAGGTCTTGTATGCATAAATGAATAATCTTTTAAAACTTAAAAAATAATGATAGGGAAATTTTGTGTAATAATCTAGGGCTTTAACTACACATGGTCTTTTAAATCATAGCTGCTGAGAGGTAGGAGAAATGGAGAGATGCTGGTCAAAGGATATACACTCTCAGTGATAAGATGAGTAAGTTTGGGGAATCCAATATAGAGCATAGTAACGATCAATAATACTGTCATCCACGTACACTTGTAGTTTTCTGAGAGCAGAACTTCAGTGATTTCACCACACACAGAAAGGCATATATGTAAGGTGATGTATATGTTAACAAGCTTGATAATGATAATAATTTCACATTGTATACACATACTAAGTCACCATCACTTGTGTATCTGAAAAATGTGTAATCTTTCTTGTCGATTATATGTCAGTGAAACTGAGACAGACAGACATACATACATATATATATATATATATACACACACACACAAACACAAATTAGATGATGAATGTAATAAATCATTTATTATAAAAATATCATGGGATAATATCAGGTTATTTTTTCCTAATTAATTTAAATACACAGGGAAGAGTAGGTGATAAGTGTTCCCAAATCAGCAAATTGTCTGCCCTCAATTTGGAGAAAAGTAAGAAGAGATTTGGTAAGGAAGCTCCCTTTGTCAAAAACTAAGCTCCGTAATCTCTGATACCATAAACTCATGTGATCATCAATGACATAGATAGCAACAGACAAGCAAGATCAGCTACACAGCAGCTTTGGTTAGGTGATGAGGGTTAGACCAGGTCTCAAACTGCATCTTAATCCCTGGAAGTTCTGTAGTTGAATTATCTCTGATGATATATTATTAAGTAAGGAAGCTACTTGAATTAAAAAATACTGTCTTATGTATTTAATAATCTTCAACTCTTGGGTGCTCTTACTACTCAAGTATTTGTCCACCATAGCCATTGCTTTTATTCTTACATTTGTGTATATCTTCTAATAACATTTTCCACCAGAGATATCCATGGGTGTCTTAAAGTGTAAACAAAGGATCTATGACTGAGTTTTGTTTTAGGTTTTCAAAAGACCTATTTTATTGGAATTTTGTTTAAACCCTGAATAATTACTTTAAAATACCCTTCATTTTTATTTTTAAATAAATAATATAATAGTTTGTTTTTACATCATTTTGTGCCTTTTTCCATCTCAGTTGTAATTCCCATGTGCTTCCCATCACCAAATCACCCGTGTGCCATCACCATAGTCCCGTGCATCTCCCTCCCCCCACTGTTTTTGATCCCATTCCCCACTCCACCCCCATAAAATGTTCCTGGTATATAGCTGTTCATTATTATTATTAGTTTCTTGCCTGGCTATGACTGAATTTTTAACTAAATTTCTGTTATTGAATACACAATTAAAAGTCAAATGTTAATTCAAGGTCAGAAAATCGCTAATGTGGAACAGAATTTGAAATTCTATTTGTAATATTGAGTAAAGGAGACAATGCCTGTAAATTATTGCTCTCATTCATGTACAACTGTAGTCAATTTTTCCAAAGTTCCCACTTTGGAGTGGCTTATGAATGACATAGAGGAGTTTAGTGAGTAGGATCATGGTTTTAGAAGCCCATTCAATATTTTTTGAAATAATTTCTTTTCTTGTCTTTGCTGAACTGCAATTTCCTGGGCTTTCTATTATTTCCCTCAATACTCCATCACATACTCCTTTGTACTTTAATACCAAATAAGTTGATAATTACAAAGACTTAGATATAGGTCCATTTACTGCACATTCTGGTTTTCTTGATAATTTCATGCACTCACATAGTTTCAATTGTCTTGCCCATTTCTTGCACAATATAAGAAGTTGTTAAATGTGTTAAATCAATGAAATTATTACTTATTATAGTACTCATACTAACCAGCTCTGCTGAATTTTGGTGGTTTTAGGTGTACAAATTTTGAGAATATCTGTATATTAATATATATTTTAATAAAAATGTGATTGCTATTTCAGTTATTCAAATACTGGTATGTCACCTATTAACTAGAGATGAATGTTTTTATTACTTCAGTATTTTAGATTAATATTTTCTCTTTTTCTCTTTGACGAAAGTATTTTCTCATTTCTTATCTAGAGTTGATATGTTTTTGTTTGTTTGTTGTTTTTACTTTTTTTTTTTTTATGCCAGGTGGTTGTGAGAGCTTTGATAAAAACAACTTTACCTGCTGTGAATGTGTTTCTGGTTTGCCTGATGATCTGGCTGACTTTTAGCATCATGGGAGTATACTTATTTGCTGGCACATTCTATAGCTGCATTGATACAAAAAGTAGAGAAAAACTTCCTGCAACCCAAGTCATAAATATGAGTGCATGTGAAAATCTTGTAGCTAATGACTCCATGTCATGGGAGAACAAAATAATGAATTTTGATAATGTTGGAAATAGTTTCCTTTCATTGCTTCAAGTAGTAAGTACAGTTTTATTTTTTTCAATCAATTATGTGACCATACCTATTGTAAGTGAGCATAAAGGGCAAAAGCTAAATTATTGATAGAGTGGGTTACGGAGTATTTTAGCAATTGTGAAATATGAGCTACATGTTGTGGAAACTACTGTAGCCATCTAATTTGGAGAGACAAAAGTGAAAAACAGCCCCCACTCCACTGGGAGAAAGAAATAAAGGTGAGATTGATAGAGGAAATGGCAAATACTGGTCAAACATATATCCTTTGCCACTGATCAGGTAATAGAATCACAACTCTTTGGTCTGACAGTACCAAACAGTTGGTTACTATTGCTTGTTTTTTTGTTGGTTTATTTGCTTTTTATTTAGTTTTTTTCAGGACTAGTTTCTCAGTGATCCAACATCTACCAAATGTGAGGAGATAAATCATTTCTCGTTTAGCTGGACCCTTAGAAAAGCATATATGTAACAATTATAGATGTAATTGTTATGCTGAAAGCATAAGCATACATTTATCTCTCAAATTTTTGAATCTTAAATTATTTTTAAAGTTATTAACAATAAATCTAAGAAGTTTTAGTTAGCAGACAACATAAATGTACTAATGAAAATGGTAATGGTCTCAGTTACACAGTATATTGAAATATGCCCAGCCTTACTAATAAAATATTTTAGTATATTTACCTTATATTTACCTTTAATTTAACACAAACTATAATGTTTCCATAATATTTAAAGACATGCCATTTTTTTTTACAGGCAACATTTAATGGATGGATGGATATTATGTATGCAGCAGTTGATTCTGTTGGTGTAAGTACAATATCATCTTAGAGCCATTGTTAAGATTCAAGCAGTCATTTATTTTTCCATTTTTATTGAGAAATTGACCCACATTACTGTGTAAGTTTAAGATTTAATACATAATGGTTTAATTTATGTATATTGTAAAAGAATTACCACAGTAGGTTCAGCTAATACCTATATTTTCATAGATATAAAATATCAAGAAAAAATAAAATAAGGAAAATGCTTCCTTTTTGTGATGAGAGTACATCTTTGAATTTACTCTGTATATAGCATATAATAGTATTAGCTATAGTCATCATCTATACTGTGCTGTACATTGTTTCTTACTTATTACTTATTTATCTTATAACTGACAATTTCTTCCTTTGACCACCTTTCTCCAATCCCTTTTCCACCTACCCTAAACCCTGGTAACCATTAGTCTTATTTCTTTTTCTGTTTGGTTTTGAGATTATTTTGTTTTGTTTTTTATATTCCACCTATTAGTAAAATCATGCAGTATTTGTTTTTCTTTGTCATATTTATTTGGCTTAGCATATTGCCTTCAAGATCCAGCCATATTGATAAAAATGGTAGATTTCCTCCTTTAATTCCACTATATGTGTGTGTATATATGTGTGTATATGCTTGTATATGTATATATATTTGTGTATATGTATGTGTATATTGAATTTCTGGATCATTTGGTAGCTCTATATTTAATTTCTTGAAGGATCCTCCATTCTGTTTCTATAATGGCTGGGCCAATTTATAATCCCATCAACAGTGTACAATGATTCGGTTTTCTACAAACCCATAGTAATATTTGTTATTTCTTACCTTTTTGATGATAGTGACATTTCCTTGTAGCTTTAATTTGCATCTTAAGTATATGCTTTTGTGTATTATTGATCTTTTATATATCTTCTTTTAAAAAACGTCTACTCAGTTCCTTTGCCCAATTCTAATTGGGTTATTTGTTTTTCAGCTATTTAATTGTTTAAGTTTTAAACCTTTTTTCAAATATATACTTTGAAATACTTTCCCCATTCCATACTGTCTTTTCACTACGTTGATGATTTATGTTGATATGTGGAAGCTTTTTAGTTCCATGTAGTACTACTTGTTTACTTTTTATTCTGTTGTGCTTTCCATGTCATATTCAAAAAATCATTACCATGACCCATATCAAAGAATTTTATTCATATTTTCTTCTAGTAGTTTCTTGGTTTCAGTTTTTACATTTATGACTCTAATCTACTTCGAGCTGACTTTTCTTATTGAGGTAACATTGGCTTACAATGTTGCATAAGATTTAGAAGTATAGGTTCACCCCTTTCAGGTGCTGTTACCATTACCATATGCACTACAAACACACTCATAATGTTCCTTACCATCTGCTCTACTTTTCATCCCCTTGTACTCTGGTAGACTAAGTCCTAACACCATCTTTCTGACTTATTTCACTTAGTATAATATCCTCCAGTTCCATCCATGCTTTTACAAATGACAGGAGTATATCATTTGCACAGCAGATTTAAAAAATGGGCAAAAGAACTAAATAGACATTCTTCAAGAGAATACATCCAGGTGACCAACAGGGACATGAAAAAATACTCATCATCACATCATCAGAGAAATACAAATCAAGCCACAATGAGATACCACCTCCTACCTGTGAGAATGACTCACATCAAAAAGATCAGAAACAGCAAGTGTTGGTGAGGCTGGGGGGTGGGGTCAGAACACCATTGGTGAGAATGTAAACTAGTACAGCTTCTATGGAAAAAACAGTATGTAGGCTCTCAAGACTATAAAAAGTGGATCACCATATGATCCAGCAATTCCAATCTGAGATGTCTACCTAAAGAATATAAAAACAATAATTCAAAAGGGTAGATGCATCCCTATGTTTTTTTGCAGCACTATTTACTATAACCATACTATGGGAAAAAACTAATTACCTGTAGACAGTTTAGTGGATTAGGAAGATGTGGTAGAAACTGCACAATGGAATACTACTCAGCTATTAAAAAGATAAGTTCAAGCTAATTTTGTGTGAATGCTATACAATATGGGACTAGCATTTTTTTAAACATGTGAATACTAAAATATCTCTGTATCAGTTTATTGAAAGGTCTGTTTTTTATTGATTCCCCTGTCAAGTATCAGTTGACCATTATGCTTGGGTTTGTTTCTGGGCTCCTGATTCTGTTCCATTGATCTGTTTCTCCATTTTTATGTCAGTATCATAATGTCTGTATGGCTATAGCATTAACTTTATAGAATAGCTTTAAATCAGGACATTTTGTGCCTCCTGATGTCCTTCTTATTATTTCTTTGCTCAAGGAAAGTAATTTTTGTAACTCAACAACATGATACCAACAATAACTATATAACTATCATGGGAAAAAAATGCTATGGAAGGCTGTAATTACATACATTTCTTATTGAGCATTTCATGGACAATGAAATCCTTCCAGGATTATATACAATGACAACCCGAATAGGCCCATTTGAAGGATTACTAGACCTATAAAAATGATTAAACCAATCTAATAAACTTTAAAATCCAAATAGGTAATGCAATAATCTCTCTTTAACAAAGAGGAAACTTAACCTCAGATTTGTATTTTAAAAAATCAGTATCAGTATCAGGCCCTCCCTGGTGGCTCAGCAGGTTAAGGCAGCACTAAAAAGCTAAAGCCACTTCACAAGAGTCCAATCCCTCCTCTGGAGGTGATCCACAGGGCCCGGCAGACCTCTCCTGACCTGCCTGCTGCTTCCCGCAGCAGTGTGCTTAGTTGATCTGCCTGTTCTGCTCCCCACTCTGTCTCTGGTGAATCCTCTCAGTGCCCCTGTGCCTCTGACCTGTACCTCAGTTCTCTATGCATAAATAAATAAACCTTAAAAAAAAAACCTTTAAAAAAGTATCAAAATTTTGCTTATTTTCACTTTAAATTTTATTTGTAAACACTATTTTTGGAGCAGTTTCAGATTTAAAAAAAAATAGAGAGGAAACTACATTTTCCACAGCCCCTGGACTCACACATGCAGAGATTCTTCCATTATTAACATCACTCATTGGGATGGTACCTTTCTTTTTCACCAAGTATGAGCCTACATTAATACATCATAATCAAGAGAAATCTATAGTTTACCTTATGGGTTCCTCGATGTTGTACATTCCATGAGTCTGGACAAATACATAATGGCATAGATATAGCATCTCCCTATCATAAAGATTCAAGGAATTTACATTGCCTTGAAAATCTTCTATGCTGTTCTCATTTGCTTATTTATTTTTTAACAACTTTTAGGTAACAGAGCAACCTCGTTTTGAACATCATATCTACATGTATTATTACTTTATCAACTTTATTATCATTGGATTATTTCTTCCTCTGAGCATGCTGACTGGTGCTATCATTGCTAATTTTAACAAGCACAAAGTAAAGATAAGTATGATTATTCTTTATTCATCAATGCTGAGATCATCAAGCACATTTGCAAAATGTCCTGCTTCAAATAATTCATTTGGACTCAGCTGAATGACATTTTTATTTGGTATTTATCTAAAATAATGATTGATGCTTCTACATGTTGATAAATGCAACTAAAATGTCTATATTCTCATTTTTTCCCCTATTCAAATGTAAAAATTTAGGGCCTTCCCTGGTGGTGCTGAGCTTTTGAGTTCAGTCCCCTGACCAGGGAGATGACCCACATGGCGTGGCAGACCTCTCCTAACCTGTCCACTGCTCCCCTCAGCAGTGCACTTTGTATATCTGCCTATTCTGCTCCCCACTCTGTCTCTGGTGAATTCTCGGCACCTCTGGCCTGTACCCTAGTTCTGTATGCATACATAATAAATCTTTAAAAAATGTAAAAGTTAAAAAAATACAAATATTTCTGTATCTATATTTGTAAATAATGAGGCATTGAAAATAATCTGCTCAAATTTGTGAATTTCAAGGAAAAAAAACAATACTTTTATATTCTGATATATTCAAAGCCTTCAAGGTCATAGCCAGCATAGATTTCTTTATCATTTGAAGTAACTTTTCCTGCTAAAAGTAGAGAAAGTCATAAATTCTACTTGCATGGCCAAAATAGAAATAAGTAAGAAATCAGAGGTGGAATTCTTTGGTATTTGGTGTCATCTCCAGACACCCATCAGGGCTTCTACAAATGCAAATCCCTAAAAAAGTATAAATTTATTTTAGTCAGAAAGATCTTCTTTCTGTTAGATATAGCAAAGCCTTCTGAAAAATCAAAAAAATTAATAGTTTAATTTTGAAATTCTAGTTTGAGCATTGTCATCAAAGTTTAGTCATGTGCAAAATCTGGTAAACAAGGCATACTGAGTCTGCCCTAATGAGATGACATTTGAAAAAAATAATCAGTGATCAAATATGCTTTTGATTGGATGCTTCCACTTCCTAAGGCCTTAAACTATTAGTAGACGGAACAACATAGTAGTATTTGCTATGGCCTTCAAATTGGTGAACTTTGTCAATATTAACAGATGAATTCGCGTTAAGAGAAAACTCTTGAGCTCCTAGATTAATACAGCCTTAACTATTCAACTTTTATTCACTGTATGTATTTTGTATAAAATACTGAAATCAGCACTAAAAACACAAAAATGAATAAACCTTAGAAAATACTATGAAGAAGTAAGCATAATATTTATAAAAGTTATATTCTAATATATTTTGAAAATAAAGCGATATGTGAATATCAACAACACATATATAACCAATTCTATCTTTCTAACTTATTAAAGCACCTTTACATTAGATTTTCACTCCAACCTTTCTTCATCAATTTTTCCTACTGTTTTTTTCCTTTGCCTCTCTTTAACAAGAGGTAGTCCTTCATATGATGACAAGTTAAAGATTTATCACTCACAGAAAATTCATCCAAAAATAATACCAGTTTATGTTCTGTCTTCCATGTGGATTTTAATACAGGAAGTCAGACATGCTTGAATGTAATTGTGTTGCTTGATTTCATTGCAGTTAATCCTCTTTTTGAAAAGATTAAATCAAACATTTCCAAGCTGTATATTAATGTAAAGTGAAATTTGTATTTAAAATGATCTTTTGCTTTTGTGTCTTTACCAAGGAAACTCGAATATCTTTATAACAGCACAACAGAAGAAACAATACCGTGCACTGAAGAGACTCATGTATGAGGATTCTCAAAAACCAATACCTCGCCCAGGAGTAAGCAAACACCTAGGTTTTCATAAATTTCAAAAAAAGCAAGAAGTATTATTCTTCAGACAAAATTTATAAATTATGTTCACTGACAAAGCTTTTTATGCTCTTGTTGATTTTTACTATTAGCTAATAATTATA
Organism: Condylura cristata; assembly: GCF_000260355.1. Taxonomy (NCBI): domain Eukaryota; kingdom Metazoa; phylum Chordata; class Mammalia; order Eulipotyphla; family Talpidae; genus Condylura; species Condylura cristata. The sequence goes on from NW_004567103.1 coordinate 49,209,004, forward strand.
GTTTGGTAAAAACTTACACATTCACTATATTTGTATTTATTCTGGGAAGTGGTTACAAATCTAAAGGGGTGTGTGTGTGTGTGTGTGCACGCGTGCGCGCGCATGTGCCCGGGCCACTGTGTATGTGCAAGCATGATTGTTTGTCTCTGTATCCTGTTAATGAGACATTTATATATGTTTTCTTATCCACAGAACAAGTTCCAAGGATTGATCTATGATTTGGTAACAAGTCAAGTTTTTAATATCATCGTTATGATTTTTATCTGTTGTCAAGCCATACCCATTATGCTAGAAAGTGACGAACAGAGTCCAAACATGGACATTGCTCTCTACTGGATTAACTTAATTTTACTTATACTATACACTGGAGAATGTGTATTGAAGCTCATTGCTTTCCGTTGTTACTATTTCACCATTGGATGGAATGTTTTTGATTTTATGGTGGTCATTTTCTCTATTACAGGTAAGAACTTGTTTAGTCGGAATTTCATTTATAGTATAAAAAACAGGCAAGCTCTAACTCAGAAGATATTAAGTGTCTTCTGAGATGAAGTATCAATAAGCAAAACAGGTAGGGACCCTTTTTATTTCTAACAGGAATGCCTCACATTTTTTTTAATCACACATGTACATATATCTCACAGATAGAATATTATTTAAATATTTCTTGCATTTAATAACATAGATTGTACTTCACAGCTTACCAGGTAAATGCTTAATTACCCATTCAGTACATCATAGATGTTATTTTTCCAGGTGACATTCTTATCTTTATATACCTTCTTAGGCTCACTATAATTCTCTTCCCCCTAATTTCTAAAACCATTTGCAATGTTCATCGTACTGGCGTTCTAGGTTTTAATGATGCCACTAGTTTTCTCTTACTCAAAGATCTCAGTCCTTTATTTAACAAATATATCTGATTATCTTCTGCAAGTAAATATGATTTTATATACAAATAATTCATTAGTAAACAAGATGGACATAACTCCTCTCTAATCAACATCTATAATTGAGTAAAGAATACATTTAGCTAACTAGTTTATTTTACTGCAGTGTCTTTAAGGTTTTATGATAAGGGAAGAGGGACTGCAGCAACACAACAAAGTGAGGAATAAGTAGGCAGTAAGTAGAGGTCAAAGAAAACTTCATGGAAGAAGCAAATATCTAAACAGATTGGATAAGCAGGTAGTTGAGTAGAAGCTGTAGTGTAAAAGCATATTAGACAGCTATAAGTGTGTTTTCTTCCTCCTTTTAAGCTGTATGCTATAATATAAACCCCATTAGAGTAGGGACAATATTCAATTGTTTATGAATAAAGAAATTGTGGAGTATACATTCAATGGAATACTATGCAGCTATTACAAAGATGTAGATAGACTGCCTGACTGCTTTCAGAAAATACACTCATTCAGTTTTAACCAAAGCAGTGCAACTATATAAGTAAGCACAAGAAAATAATAAGGAAGTAATAGACAAGAGGAGACTGGTAGGAAGAAAACAGAGGAATTAAAGAACCTTGTGAGATTAAAGTAAGAACTACTTAATAAAAGGTAGAAAAGAAAAGAAATTTGGAATCAGAGAAAAAGCTATTCTAATTTGTGATCTCTGAAGATCAGATATCCTTGTCCTAGAATATAGCCAGTGATATGTATGATTAAAAAACATGAAGGAGATTATTAAAGCTAAGAAAGTCGAAGACTGAGAAACTGGCATTTGAATGGATTAAAATAAGTGCTGAGGTTGAAAAGGAAATAGTGAACTAAGAACTAGTCTTCAAGGAATACGAATGAGAGGGAACATATGATCACAGACAAAGGAATGGTAGGAGAGGAAGCACTTGTATGACATGATCCACAAGGTGTCAGAAAGTTTTCTTTTTTCTTTATAAAAATGGTGAGAAGGAAAAGCACCTGGGAATCCAAATGGAAAGAAAAATGTTTGTTTACTCCATCTTTCTACCCTGAAAAAATATGGAGTGGTAAAGAATCAACTGTCTATACTTGAGATTTACTAAATTTGCTAGAAATGTGAAACATAATATTCCAAATTTAAAGCATAGCATGTCATTTATCTCTCATTCCCAGGAGAGATTCCTGGGAGTCTCTCTTCCCCTACCTTCTCAAATCAAAATGGGTCACATCTCATGTTCTTCAGGGAACATCCCTTATGCTTTGTGTGGTAATTACAACTTCCCTTGTTTTATAGTTAGGTCTCTCGCTTCCCTAGTTTCTTCATTAATCTATCACTAACAGAAGTTCTAGGTACAGACTCATTTATTCAATTCACATTTTAAGTCCTTATGGGCCCAAATACTATTTATGAAATAACTTGTAATTTATGAATCACTGAATACCAGATAGTTTGTACTTATCAGCTAGGTCTTTTTAGCTTGTACTGTTTAAATATCTACATACATATTTAGTATATATGGTTCTGTGATTCATCTTCATATGTTTGTATAATACTGTAATTAGGTATCCAGTAAAGACTGGATTGAACTAAAGTTCTTGATACAACTGTAGTCAGAAGCAAAACATGACTATCTTCTTATGTCATGGATTCGTGCCATTTATGATCCAGAAGAACTTGCTCTATATTATTCTTAGGATTATGGCACAAGAATTCTCTTCTAAATCTTCTTAGATACTCTAATCATTGCTACAATTAATATTTGGCTAACTCAAACTTCTAATATGGCTAACTGTTGTATGAAAATGATTAATAAGATGATCTTAGTGCATAGAATGAAACAAATTGCAGTACAATGTATGTTGCTCTAATTATATTTGCATAACTTTATTGTCTACTTTAACCTTTTTTCACACCAAGGAATATTTCTGCCAATGATGGTAGGATCCTACCTTGTACCTCCTTTCCTTATGCAAGTGATACGTCTCTTAAGGATCATCCACATCCTGCGTCCTGGGAAAGGACCAAAGATGTTCCACGACCTGATGCTCCCTTTGATGCTGTCCCTCCCAGCATTGTTGAATATCAGCCTTCTCATCTTTCTGATCATGTTTGTCTATGCCATCTGCGGAATGTACAACTTTGCTTATGTTAAAAAGGAAGCCGGAATTAACGATGTGTCCAACTTTGAAACCTTTGGCAGTAGTTTACTCTGTCTTTTCCAAGTTACAATATTTGCTGGTTGGGATGGGATGCTCTTTGCTATTTTCAACAGTAAATGGTCTGGCTGTGATCCTGATAAAATTAACCCTGGGACTCAGGTTCAAGGAGATTGTGGTAACCCCTTAGTTGGAATTATTTATTTTGTCAGTTACATCCTTATATCATGGATGATCATTGTAAATATGTACATCATTGTTGTCCTCGAGTTTTTAAATATTGCTTCTAAAAAAAGAGCCAAGACACTGAGTGAAGATGATTTTAGGAAGTTCTTTCAGGTATGGAAGAGGTTTGATCCTGATAAGACCCAGTACATAGATTCTAGCAAGCTTTCAGATTTTGCAGCTGCTCTTGATCCTCCTCTTTTCATGGCAAAACCAAACAAGGGCCAGCTCCTTGCCATGGATCTTCCTATGGCTGTTGGAGACAGGATTCACTGCCTTGATATATTACTTGCTTTTACAAAGCGAGTTATGGGTAAAGATGGGAGGATGGAGAAAGTTCTTTCAGAGATAGAATCTGGGTTTGTGTTAGCCAACCCTTTTAAGATCACATATGAGCCAATTACAACCACATTGAAGCGAAAACAAGAGGCAGTCTCAGCCACCATCATTCAGCGTGCTTATAAAAACTATCGCTTAAGGCAGAATGACAGAAACACATCAGAGATTCAAACACTTGATAGTGACAGGGAAGTTCAAGCTACCAAAGAAGGTGCCTATTTTCACAAAGTTGAGGGAAATGCAGCTACTCAAAGTAAGTTCTAATACACCTACCACATCTTCACATATCCCAAACTGCCGAAATTTTAAATGAGATATAAAAGCAAAGATCAGAGAAAATAAGATCTCACTTAATTGTTTATAACCTATGGAAGTTTATAAGATTTCATGCAAATTTACTTTTTACCCCAGCTATTCAATCTAACCAGGACAAATTTAGTCCAACCAAAACAAATCCTTAATAACCCTGCACCGAGTCACAATGGGTTAAAATTGCCCATTGATAATCCAGTGTTTTTCTCTCTGTGGCTTATATAGAGTTTGCCTCCTCTTGAGAATGGGGAGATGCTGATAGAACTGTAACAAAAGGGTCTTCCTTACATATTTTCTATGGCCTTTAACTTGAAGGACTCAGTCTCACTAATAGGATGTAGTTACAAGTAAACAAGTAGCTTGTTAATGTGATATGATATTAAAAAAAAAAAAGTGTTGGTGTTGTGCTACAGACCATTCAATCCTAAACTTGCCAAGGCAGATGCCAATTAGGGGAAGTGAAGGGAACTTCTTAAAAAGGCCTTTCGGATCAGTCCCAGAGATTCTTGGGCTGATTCAAATCAGGTTAGGAAAAGATAGGAACCCTATTTCTGTTTTTTGTTTTGTTTGGGGGTAGGGAGAACTTGGTACTGGAAATTAATGCTGATTGCATTCCTAGTTCCTCTTCTCTTTGACTCGCTTCACAAAAGCTCCAGCTCTTCCCTGGGATGGATGCCTAAGACAAGAAGCATTAAGAGAACTATCGCTATGGCTACATTTTCTCACTTAAGTGTTAAAAAAAAATTACATTTACTAAAATGATATTATAATACAAAGTGCTTAACTCAAGTTTTACCTTGTTATAAAAGGTATCCATAATTTAACATTGAGTTAAATATAGTATGTCATAGTATGAATTAGAAGAGTCAAGAAATACCATAATCTTTAGGGTTTTCCAGTGTCTTGATCCTTATTTGGGAATCTGTGCACTTTAAACTGATTTTCACTGTACTTTATGGTCTTATATAGTTTAGAGAAAAAAAAAATTGTCACTCAAATTGTGAGGGCTGTGAACTAAGAAACGAAAGTGCATGTTTGGTGGTGGTATTTTATAAGGTTAACATGTTACTTTTTCACTTCACATTCATTTTTTTCAAGAATTTTTTGTTTTTATATCTTAAAAACTTACTTTGTAAATTGTTATATGCTTGAAAAACTTTAAAATACTAAACATTAGCTGTCACTATTGAAATTATTTTTAAAAGATACATACAAATTGTTTTTTTAATTATTCATAAAAATTCAATCCCCTATATTCTTATAGTTTGAAATTCTGATATTTATTCCATTTGTATGGAGATTGATTTCAATGTGCCTACAGAGTCTTAAAGGATTCAATAAGGAAAATATCTACATTGTGTACTTCATTGACAAGCTTTTAATATGTTACATAGCTTTCAATATCACTTAAATATCAGCAATTGTATTTTATTATGAACGCATGATATTAAGCCTTAATATTATAATCTAACAATTTCTGCTTCACAGAAATTTATTAACCCAACCAAGATGCCTTTGGGGGATCCCCTAAGCAAATGTAATTTCAGGGCTCTGTTTCTTTCTCTAAATGTCCCTTCCCCTTCTCTTCCCGTCCTCCATTATATGATGGGACAGATGGAGGAAGCAGTGTTAACTTGGTGACATGGGGACAGCTGGTGCTTTATCTTAGCTTCTCAGTTTTCTATACTTTAACGTGGAGACTGCTTATGATGCTTAAAGTGAATAATGACTTGCATTTATAGATTCTATAAAATCTGTGTGCTTACCTTAGTTTAAAATTACAGCTTTCATTTGTAAACCGTTTGCCATTATCCTTCCAAAAACTGTAAAAAATAAATATTTTTAACAAAGCCTTACAATATATTCTTTTTAAATATTCAAGAAAATAATAAATATGACCTGTTAACCACATCAAGTGTTGTTTTTTCCCCCTATTGATTCATTAGGTTTGCAACTTGTTTAACAAGAGCTTTTAAAGCTGAGCTTTTTTCAATCTCAAAATTTATTTATTTTTTAATGGTTTATTTATGCATGCAGAACTGAAGTACAGGCCAGAGGTGCAGGGGTGATGAGAGGATTCACCAGAGACAGAGTGGGGAGCAGAACAGGCAGATGGATGAAGTACACTGCTGAGTAGAAGCAGTGGGCAAGACAGGAGAGGTCTGCTGGCCATGTGGGTCACCTCTGGGGCAGGATAGAACTCTCACCGTGCAATGCTGCGCTTTAACCCATTGGGCCACATGGGAGGGCCCCAGTTTCAAAATTTAAAACTGGTAACACTTAAGCTGCACTTTTTTGTTAAAAATAACAAGGTTGCTGGGCCCTCCCTGGTGGCGCAGCTGATTAAAGCATAGCGCTAAGAAGCTAAAACCACTTCTGCATGAGTTTGATCCCACCCGAGAGGTGATCCACATGGCACGGCAGACCTCTCCTGACCCGCCTGCTGCTCCCTTCAGCAGTGTACTTCATCCATCTGCCTTTCTGCTCCCCAGTCTGTCTCTGTGAATCCTCTCACCAGTCCCTGCACCTCTGACCTGTACCCCAGTTCTGTATGCATAGATAAATAAATCTTTAAAAAAAAATAACAAAGTTACTGAGCTTACCAGAAACCTGTACACATTTACAACCTGTGCAAAGCACTCCTCTTATCAAAGCATAATGTTGTCTACTAGATATATCTCAATAATATTAGTATTTGCTTTATGGAAAATAATGCTGAAGTTAACTATCAATATTTACTTCCTTAATTTTTTTTCTAGTTTTCATTTATACATATAACACTTTGAGAAGGTGTTAAAGATATTGGTAACAGCTACTATTTTTAAAGTAGATTATTAAGCCTGGACTTGTGATAAGTTACTATCATGCATGAAATCAACTGCTCACAACGCATGAAACAATGGTAACCTTTGTTTTATAGATGAAAAATCAGGCTTAGAAAAATTATGAGTTCTTACAGTATACAAAACTTTTCAGGGAGAGGGCATGGAGTCCAAACCAGGTTTTAGTTCCAGAGCCTTGATATTTAAACATTCTGTACAATAAGTGCCTAATAACTTGGGTAGAGACAGAGTGTGTTTATGATTAATTAAATCAGGAAAACTGCTGGTATAGTTCAGTCCAAATTCTAAGGCCTAAGACCAGGGGGGTCATGGTGAAACTACCTGTCTAAGATCAAAGGCCTAAGAAGGGGAGAAGAGTCACCCCAATTATAATTGTGAATTTGTCTATTTTTCTTTTCAGCACTATCAGATTTTGTTATATGAATTTTGAAGCTCTGCTATTTGGTGTTGCCACATTCTGATTTACAGGATGACCAAACATATTTGCTATATTTTACAGTTCACAATTCCCAAAAGCTTGGAATTTTTTAAACAATATCAGTGTCTTTTTCCAAGTTAATGAGATGACATTTGGGGCAGCAGCTCCATAAAGTGTTGGTTGCCAGAAGAACCTACCAAGTGATTAGAGGATGGGAACTTCTTCACCATCCTTACATGCCATGAGGGGAAAGTGGCTGGAAGTTGAGTTTAATTGCCAATCAGCAAATAATAAATCAATCATGCCTATATAATGATACCTCATAAAAGTATAGACAGAAAGTCTCTGGAGAGATTTCAGGTTGATGGACATGTTGAGATTTGGAGACAGTGGACTTCTTGGAAAGGCCATGGAAGCTCCAAATTTTACCTTCTGCCTTGCCCTATTCCTGTCCTCCATCTAGCTATTCCTTAGTTATATTTTTTGTAATGAATCAATAATCAAGTGAGTTCATGGATTTCTTGAGTTCTGTGTACCATTCTAAAAATTAATCAAACTTCTGTTTGATAGTGGGTTGGTTAAAAACACAGATAAATATATGAGCTTATGACTCTCCCCTGAAGTCTAAGTAGAGGATCCTGGGGAGCTCTAGCATGTAGCCAAATGGTCAGAAGCTCAGGTGGGAACCTGGGCAGGCTTTTTATCTGGTGTCTGAATTAAAGAATGGAGACTTGAGTCCTTAACCAGTGGAAGCTGATGCTATTTCTGAAGCATTGCCAGAATTGAGGTGAATTATTGGATACCCTGCTAGTGTCTAAGAATTACCTGTTGATTAGGGGAAAGTCTAAACACACCCACATTGCAAGTGAGTTGCAACCCACCAGTAGTGCACACACTACATATTTAGGATTGTTATTTCTTCCTGGGGCAATTCTTTATCAATGTATAATGTCTCTGGTAATTTTCCTTGTCTCTGGTAATTTTCTTTGCTCTGAAACTACTACTTTACCAGACATTAATATGGTAAATGTTTTATTGTTTTTGATTTAGGTTTGCATGATATATATTTCATCCTTTATTTTCAACAGGCATGTGTCATTTAAGTTGAAGTGGTTGCATGTAGCAAGATGCATCTAGGTTATATTTTTTAACCCAGGTTTATAGATGTATTTAGAACACATTTACATTGAAGGTAATTATTGATATGTTAGCAATAAAAAGTTGACATTGATTTGTTTCCTTTTTGTTTTCACTGGTCTATTTATCTTATTTCTCTTTTTTTGCTTTCATACAAAATACTTAAATATATTTTAGGATATGACTTGGCTTTTATTTTTAAGGCTTTTGAATATTTTTGCTAGAGGTTTTTCTAAGTATCCACACCACTACAGCAATAGCATGTTCTCTGGTGTTTAAACCTAAATAATTTTTGTAAGTAGTTCAATGGAGGGCATTACAGTCTAATATGATACCCCATGATAGTGACTCTATGTTAATCCTATAGGTATTATGGACAGCAATATTCAACACTACATTGGCTTTCAATGTTTAATCAGTGCTCATACCCACAAGATTTCTAAACAACAATTGGTTTAGAAGGAAATATAAATCCATAAAATAACGCAATGCAAAGTAGGAGTGCCACTTTTGATTTGTGTGTGATTATTGTTTGATTATCATGCTGCTTCAGTATGTGAAAAACCAACTTTACTGAATGGATATTTTTTAAATCCTTGATAGTTCTGATGAAGACAAGTATTTGTTCTCTGAACAGAGTGAAAAACCTTCTTTAGATAAAGGAGACATACAGAGATATTAAGCAAGACATTGTATTAGTAACATGTTGATTGAAGGAAAAGTGCTGATTTGTTTTTCGTTTACATCACAGAAACGACTCAGAATCATCTTTAAAATGTCTACTTTTTTTTTTACCCTTAAATTATTAAATAGGCCCTCCCTGGTGGTGCAGTGGGTTAAAGCACAGCACTAAGAAGCTTAAGTCACTTCTGCATGAGTTTGATCCCCGCCTGCCCTGGAGGAGATCCACCCGCGGCAGACCTCTCCTGACCCACCCGCTGCTCCCCTCAGCAGTGTACTTCATCAATCTGCCTGTTCTGCTCCCCACTCTGTCTATGGTGAATCCTCTCACCCTCCGCATCTCTGACCTGTACCCCAGTTCTGTATGAATAAATAAATAAATCTTTTAAAAAATTATTAAATATACCGCCACATTATTTTCTGCAGAAGAAAACACCACATCCTCCCAGTGCACACAAAGCTTCTCCTGCAGTGCGACCCAAGCAAAATCAGCCAAGGTCTGATGAGGATCTCTTGCTGCATTGGGTGCACACAGGATAGGTCTCATGAACAATTCATGACTTATAAACAGGTGGCCATATCAAGATCTCATCATTTAATGCTCTTCCCAAACACACTTTGAGGAAGGTAAATGGATACCTTCATTAGCAATTGATCTGTACAGGAAGAACGTGTGATTAAAAGCCTTGCAAGTCATCGATTGCATGTACATTAGCTTGCACTGACCTGCCTTATTTCCTACAGAAAACCCAAGTAAATGTAGCTATATATCCTGATTCTAACATTAAATAGAAATATGAAACATCTTGAAGCCACAGAATGAAATTCCACAGCAAGTCTTCAACTGCAGTGTATGTCAGAAGCAGAAACAGCTTATCATGAGGCCACCTTATAATTGGGTAAGTGCTTGTGAGGCAGTGTCAAGTGCTGATGTGCTGTCAGTGGAACAGCTTAGAGGATATGAATGCACTCTAGTCCATTTTCTTAACACCAATGACAAGAAATGTCAGGAGACTGCAGGCACCTTCCTGGAATAGCCATCATTAATCTCCAATATGATCATATTATTTTTTTATTATTTTAGATGAAAAACTATTTCTTCTTTCCCAATCACAGACCATGTTTTAAACTTACAATATAAAAGCCTTTGTGCATTTTTCTCAAGTAGGTAGAACTATCAAAAATAAAGTCTACAGTCAGTTGCTGCTGTTGATATGCAAAAGGAAACTGGCCTCATGGCTATGGTATAGACTGCAAATTTAAGTCTCTTGCTTCCTTTACACAAAGAATATTGAAATATGGCAAATTATCCTACCTATTATCCTACCACAAGTTAGTATTATATTAAACATTTATTGTCATTTGTAAGATAGTATACAGTGTTGTCTCCATGTTTTGTTTGTTTCGTTTTATATTGTTTTACTTTGTGGCAACTACATTAGGTTATCATAAATCCTGTATAATATTAACTGTATCTTGTTAACTTTTTCTCTCTGAGATTATAGTCATTCACCTACTTGCTCTGGAAATTCTGTGTTGCTGATTATATACAAAAGTCATACTCTGTATCATTACTCTGTTATGTACTCCATATCTTAGTTATTTCTGGTTCTCTCTGTTGGTTTAATGCATGAATACTAGATATGCTAATGTGGATGTAAAAATGAAAATCTTGGCTGTCATTAATATGGGGATCAATTATTGGGGTTTATTTTAAGATTACTTATAATTAAAGTCAGGGTTTCTACTCTGTTTACAAAAAAATAATAATGGCTATGTGGCTATGGAAATTATCATCTTATTGGGAACAATTAGAAAGCTCCACAATATATTGAATAGATCTTTTTAGACCATTGGCAAAATACATAGTGAAGGATTGTGGGATCTAACAGACAGGATATTGAGACAATATCTGCCCTCTATTAAAGAATGCTCCAGATATGACATGCCTTAAATATGCCTCAACACAAACCTTAAAACGAATTATAATAATCTGAAAGCAATTTAAATGCTTGCCATATTTAAGGAACATAAGAAAATGCAGCATTCAGTAATGCAAAATTCATAATGCAAAACTTTCAAGGTAAGAAGCAGCAAAATATGACAGCAGCAAAGTAAAGAGAAACAGATTCAGCTATATTAGCTATGATACATCAGACTAGGATAATTAATATCTATCCTAAATAATACAACTATGAGCAAGTGTGTAAAGAAACACACGAATTAATGGGAGAAATCGAAAATATAAAACAAAATTCCAATGGACTACTAAGATCAAAAAATGATCTAAAATGAAAAATAAACTAGGGGGAGTCAACTGCAGAAGTGGTCAGTAAATTTGAAAATGTAGGAAAGAATCTATTCAAATTTAATGGGAAAAAAGCTAATAAATTAATAAAGCACTAGTGACATGTAGGGTAACATCTTGCCTGTGCAACCTTTCCAAAATGCAGATACTTTTTTTTTTAACTTTTCTTTGAGTATTTTCTTTGTAGTTTATTTACAAGCTGTGAATTTTTATTTTATTTTATAACAGTTTATTTTTACATCATTTTGTACATTTTTTTTCCATCTCATTTGTAATCCCTGCGGGTTTCCCATCACCATGTCACCCGTGTGCCATCACCACAATCCCGTGCACTTCCCTCCCCACCCCTCTGTTTTTGATCCCATTCCCCACTCCAACCCCGCAAAATGTCTCTGGTATATGGTTGTTCATTATTCTTGTTATTTTCTCTCCTGGTCCATTATACTCCTGTATGAGTGAAACCATCTGGTATTTTTCTTTCTCTTTCTGGCTTATCTCACTAAGCATGATCTTTTCCAACTCCATCCAAGTTGCTGCAAAAGACATGTGTTTCTCTTTTTTGGTTGCTGAGTAATATTTCATTGTATATATGTACCACATCTTTTTAATCCAGTCATCTACTTTTGGGCATCTGGGCTGCTTCCATGTTTTTCCAATTGTAAATAAAGCAGCAATAAACATGGGGGTGCAGGTATCTTTTTCAATCAGTGTTTTTGTGTCTTTTGGGTAGATACTTAGGAGTGGGATTGCTGGGTGTAGGGAAGATCCATGTTTAGCAGTTTGAGGAACCTCCAAACAGTTTTCCATAGTGGTTGTACTAGTTTGCATTCCCACCAGCAGCACAGGAAAAAAAATATGGAATGCTTCACGAATTTGCGTGTCATCCTTGCACAGGGGCCATGCTAATCTTCTCTGTATCGTTCCAATTTTAGTATGTGTGCTGCCGAAGCGAACACAATGCAGATACTTTTTAAGACACCCATAAGATAAGTAAATGCATTTCTATTAGCTTTACAATGCAGGAAAGGACAAAGGAAATTCTCAGGTGGAAAGCAAAACTCTATCATAGTAAAATGCAGATCTCAACAAAGAAGAAGTGAGAAATTGCAAATGCTGATAAATATGAAAGACACACTTTCTCAGTTTTAATGCCTTTTTGAAAAATTAACTGTAAAAGGTAATGGTAGTAGCAATGTACACTGTTCGCAAGAGGCTATAATATTACAGAAAAATGCAAAACAATATAGCAAAGAGGATAAGATTGAAGAAATGGAAGTATACTGAATAAAGTTTTGTACAGTATAAATGAAATAGTATTAATATTATTTGAAGTTAGACTGAGAAATTGAAACAGAAAAATATAGAAAGGGAAAAAAATGCAGATCCTTCTTAGCCAATAGAGGGAGTATAATGGAACCTTAAAAAATACTTAAATAGGGCCCTCCCTGGTGGTGCAGCCAATTAAAGCACAGCAATGAGAAGCTAAAGCCACCTCTGCATGAGCTCGATTCCTGCCTGCCCCGGAGGTGACCACATGGCGTGGCAGACCTCCCCTGACCCACCTGTTGCTCCCCTCAGCAGTGTACTTCGTCGATCTGCCTGTTCTGCTCCCCACTCTGTCTCTGGTGAAGCCTCTCACCGCCCCTGAGCCTCTGGCCTGTACCCCAGCTCTGTATGCACAAATAAATAAATCTTAAAAAAAAGTACTTAAATAATTATTCAAAAGGAGCAAATCTTTTAAAAAGGACAGATGAGTCAAATAGAAAAAAAAGACAGCAAGATACAGCTCTAAATTCAACTCATCAATAATTATGTAAAGTGTAGATGCTTTAAAACTCCATTTAAAAGACAAAATGTCAAGAAAGATTTAAAAAATACCAAACCTAGTTTAAATATGACAATACAAATAGATTAAAGTACATAGACAAATAAATTATATCATGCAAAAACTAATATTTCTATTAAAATTTAAAAATAACCACTTAAGAGACATTTTCAGTAAAAAAGTAAGATTTCTAGTAATAAAGGAGTCAAATCATCAAAAGCAAATATCAATCCTAGATGTATATGTACATAATAGCAAGATTTTTAAGATTCATAAAGCAAAGTGAACAAAGAGAAAAAACACATAATCCACAATGCCAATACTACTTTTTCATAAACTTATAGAACAAGTAAACAGAAATTCAGAAATAACATTGAAGACAAACAATTTATTGATTTTATTGAAATGCCTTTCAGCAGGTGAACAGATCAATAACCTGTGGTATATCCAGACAAAGGTATATTATTCAGCACTAATTAAAATAAGCTATAAAAGAGTGATTCCCCAGGAGGTAATATGTTTCAATGAAAGAATATTCCATTTAAATTTGGCTTAGAAAGGAGCCCTCCCTGGTGGCTCAACAGGTTAGTAGGATGCAGTACTGCAAGCTGGCCGCAGCTGCTTCTGTGGGAGTTCAATCACCCACCCGGGGGTGATCCACATAGCATGGCAGACCTCTCCTTACCTGCCCACTGATCCCCTCAGCAGTGTATCTTGTCAATCTGCCTGTTCTGCACCCCACGCTGTCTCTGGTGAATCCTCTCACCACTCCTGCACCTCTGGCCTGCATACTAGCTCTGTATGCATACATAAATAAATCTTTAAAAAAAATAAATAAATAAAGGCTCTCCCTGATGGCACAATGGGTTAAAGCACCCCATTATGAAGCTCTCCTAAGACACTACAGCATGAGTTGGATCCACCCCCCACCCCTGGGAGCTGACCCATCTGGAGTGGCAGACCTCTCCTGACCAGCCTTTGCTCCCTTCAACAGTGTATTTCTGTCTATCTGACTGTTCTGCTCCCCACTCTGTCTCTGATGGACCTTCCCACCCACCACACTTCTGGCCCATACCCTAGTTCTGTAAGCATAAATACATAAATCTTAAACAAACAAACAAATAAATAAATTTGCCTTAGAATATTGCACATAAAAACAAAAATTTGAAAGATTAGATATGTTCCTCCCATGGAGGAAATGTAAATGCACATTACTGAGTGAAAGAAGTCAGTCTCTTTAAGAGATTTTGTTTAAAACTATAAACAAAAAGAGGAATATGGGGGGAGAGGGAGGGAAGTAGTAATAAATAAGCAGAACATAGAAGATTTTTAGGCTGTGAAAATACTCTGATGCTATAATGATGGAATGTGTTGTAATATATTTGTCCAAACCCACAGCATATACCACAGCAAGAGTGACTGTAGCATACAGTAAGGGCCTTTAGTAATAACAACATGTCAATATATAGGTTCATCACTGGTTAAAGAAAAAAAAGTGCTATTTTGATGAGATATGTTAATAAAGGGGAGTCTCATGTATGGGGAAGGAAGTATATGAAAAACCTCTGTCATTCTCTGTTAGTTTTGTTATGAACCTAAAACCAATGTAAAAACTCAAAAAGGAAATCAAAAGGCTTTTAGACAACTCTATTAAACATCCACTTATGTTGAACACCAGGTGGCAGCAGTTGTAATGTTTCTAAAAAATTGAATTAGGGAGAAACTGATTTAGATCCTTATGTATACAAATTAATGGTATATATAGAGTGTTCACTGTATAATTTGTGTTGGGGTGCCTTTGAGGTAACAGACACAACCCAGTGTTATAAAGATAACTTCACATTTAAGACTATGGTTGCTATACAATTTGATTATTTTGCTATACATTTGCCATACATTTATAATTTACTATACATTTGATTATTTCTGTTAACTTTTATCAAGTTAAAAGGCATTGATTAGCCATTTTGGCAATGTCTTTCACAAGTCACCATCATAAAGATAATATAATTTAAATATATGTTGCTGATAAGCAATGATTCCCCAGGAGGTAATATATTTCAATGAAATAATATTCTATTTAAATTTAGCTTAGAAAATCGTACACGTTCATAAAAACAAAAATTTGATAGGTTAAAGAATAAAGGAACTTAAATACAATTTTAGGCAGACCTTCCCATTTACGGAGTAGAAAACCAAAATAAAAAGACATCAGGAATCCATGCCAATAAAAGATATGGCAGTAATTGTTACATCAGGAAATGGTTTCTGAACTCTATTATATGAAAATTCAGTTTAACTTCTCTCCCAGGTTTTATTTCAGTTAATTTATAATTAGAATGTACCCTGGCCATTATTTTCTACATACCCTATGAAAACATGGAAGCATGGTGCTAACACATTCAGTCTAATTAAGACATCTCGGCTTTACCACATATTAGCTCTGACCTTGGCAAGTTTTTTACTTTCTCACACTTTAGTTTTCTTACATCAAAAAATGAGGATGATGATAGACCTACTTCTAAGCGTTGTGTGGATTAAATGGAATAAACAAGTAAAAGTTGAAAGGTGATGATTGGTACGTATTAAAAATTTCACTGGCCAAGACCAGAATAATTCCAAGAGTAAAACCTAACTACTCTGAATTTCTTTTTTATAAAAATGCACTTATCTCAAATTTATAATGTTTAAAAATACATAGTATTGTTATGGAACAGACTTAGAGTGGCAGGGGTGGGGCTGATCCAGTTAGTGAATCTTTATCCATGAACTTAAGAATGCAGGACATGACACAAAACAGACAGAAAAAAATAAAGACAAAACTATTTAAAAGCCATTATCTATGTCTGGGTTGAAAAGAGTGAGAAGAAAAGTTGTTAACTGGCACAGGCTGGATGCTATTTGTCTTACCATAGTTGGTGTCAACTGAGCAGAGACCAGGTACAATAGGAAGCCCGCAAAAAGGGGGAGAAGCTTGCCTCTGCTGTCATTATAAATCTCTGTGACTGCTCCATCCCAGCCCTAATTTCAGCAGCCCCTGTAGAGAAAAGCAAGGGTGGGATCTGGAAAGCTCCACGTTTTGCCATCAAGTTGGTGTTGGCCAGTTGGCTGACTCAGTGTGGGTTTGGAATAGTTAGCTAACTCAAATATGTCTGCAACTGGACTCAGAAATTTATCATATTCTGTTGATCATTGCAAACACATTCAATTTTAAAGAAATTTGGTCTGTCTTCTCTATCTTTTCTCACTGCTATAAAAATGTTGATTTTATTACTAAATTATTTAAAATATAATAAAATAATTTGTTTTACATATCAAAAAACCACAATAGTGATAATCTAGTAATTTGAAATTCTTGGATTTCAAGGGTAAATTCCTAACTTATTTATTTATTCATTCATTTATTTAAAGACTTATTTATTTATGCATACAGGGTTGGGGTACAGGCCAGAGGTACAGGGGTGGTGAGAGGATTCACCAGAGACAGAGTGGGGAGCAGAACAGGTCTACTGACAAAGTACATTGTTGAGGGGAGTAGCAGGCAGGTCAGGAGAGGTCTGCCACACTTTGTGGGTCACCTCTGGGATCAGGGCTTGAACTTATGCTGAAGTGGCGTTAGCTTCTTAGTGCTGTGCTTTAACCCATTGTGCCACCAGGGAGGGCCCCCTACTTGTTATTTACATGACAAAAAGTTGCAATGTGTTAATCTTTAAATAACAAATATAGTACTTATAATGGAGAAGGGATTTATTAATAGAAAATAAATGCATGAGACTCTCTGAGCAGTCTGAACACCCTAACGTTACCTTTCCCATAGGTCTCCAAATCATTCAGAACTTTCGATCCATAAACTGAGAACATTTAGTCCATTGATTCTTCTTTTTCAAATGTTTCATCCTTATGTGAGGATGTGATTAAGGGGGCATCCAGAGATCCTTAAACAGTTAAGGAGCTCATTGTCTAAACCATGAGACATCTGCCCCACAGAGGCAAAGGAAGCATACTCTCAGCATAAAGGGACTTTAACAGAATTTGTGTGCATAAAAAGAGAAGGAAAGATATTAACTCCCCCAAATTACCTATCCCTGCACTGGCAAATGCCCAGGTTTAGTCTGAAGCAGTGCCATTATGGCTTACAACCTCGCCACAGCCTAAGGTATCTTCTGGTAAGTACCAAAAGAACAGGGATAGGTAGGTTTCTGAGAGCTGGGACTAAAGAAGTTCAAATTTCAGTTGTATAAATTATCTGCCATGAAGTCAGTACAATGATTGCCTCTGTCTCTGCTAAATTTTAGGAGAAGCCTCCGTACATATTTCTCATCCATGAGCCTCTTCGAAGAATCTGTTTCTCCACTTCATGTGTCTTCTCCAAGTCTGTGAAATCAGAACAGCAAGAAAACTTGCCTTTTGTATTATAAAGTCTGCTCAGCTACACCCTAGTTCCCAGTATCTCCTCTGCTCTGAAATATTGGCTCATGGCATATGGGAACTTGTAAACCAAGGATGCAGGCAAGTGGCTACAGGGAATATGGTGCCAGGTTGATGCTTTGAAATGCTCTTTCCCTCTGTAACACCTGTCTTTATTGCAGTGTCAAGGGGGTCTTTGCTCTTTGCCCTGGAGAAGCATAAATATTTCTAGCCCTGTGTGAAACCCAGGGATTTCTTGACTTTTGCTTTCCATTAATTCCTCCCCTGAACTTAGCTATGTATTTTCTCACATAATTTTACGTCATTCAAACAAAAACCTAATAACATGCTTTTGCTAATCTCTGACATATTCTAGATAGTTCCCTTTTCTTTGGTTCTCTTATACAAATTACATTTATGCTTACCACTGGTTTCTGTGTTCTCAACTCAGGGAAATTGGGGGACTTTTGCCCTTTCTATGTGACAGTGTGGAAACTACCTTCATGTCGTAGCTGAGATGAACAGACTCACTTTGTTTACTTGCTTTTTCCCAGGGATCACAGTCTTTCAAACCATTTTCCCTGTGTCTAAAAACTGGTGCTTTGTATATTATGTAGTCTTCTCTAGATTAAGGTTTCTGCAAGAAACCTTATTTTATGACAGCAGTTTTGTTTAAAAGTATTCCACAGAAAGCACACCATCAGCACCATCAGCAAAAGCAAGGACCCATTTGTGGGTTGTTTGACTTTGTGGAAGGAATTCTTTATGAATAATTGATCATTAAATATACTTACTAAGCATCTACTACATGCAAGAGAAAACACATTTTTTCATATAAGTTTATTGGCAGAAAAGTGCAGACATATCAAATTAGATCAGCAAACACTGTGATGCTGATACATTTAGGAGATAGCTTTTCTTAACTTGCTTTATCATGTCATCTGCCTACTTTTTTATTCCAATTTATGTCTGCTAATATGCCTTATACTTATGAACCTACCTTTTCAATTTCAATATACACAAAGAAATGTGTAGCTTTATATTTCTATTTTCACAATTGCATGTTTTTTTCCAAATTAGTATACTGTCATGCATCAAATACTAAATAATAAATATATATGTCCAATCCTACTTAATGAGAATAAGTAGCAATACTTATTAAGTAGCAATACCTATCTCTACTATGTTATTTAAGTCTATTATATTTATATTACTGTGTATTTGTCTCTTACCCAGAAACCTATAATTTTGAAAATTGGAAGAGGCAGTTGTGGATAAGATATAACATTTCTATGTTAACACTATGTAAAATAAAATTATTTATTACTGTTGTCTTTGAACTATAATATTAGTTAATTACAACATATAAATATCTCTACTTTTTTCTTCCCAAATTAAAAGAGGACATTTGGATAACCTCAGGAGTTTTTTGGTTTCACCTAGTTCAATTAAATATATTCTCTGCCTCTCATCTCGTTCAAACCTATACCTTAAATACACACACACACTCACACACACATATATTTATTCTTCATTTTATAAATCATTCATTCTTCACTTTGTACATTTTTTCATCTCAGTTGTAATCCCCAATGGACTTCCCACTACCAATTTACCCATGTGCCATCATCATCATACTGTGTGCTCTTCCCACCCCAGTTTGATCCTACTCCCCTCTTCACCCCCTTAGAATGTTTCAGGTTTATAGTTTTTTGTGATTTGTTTACTTTATTGCAATTTTTTCCCCTGTTCCCTTACACTCTTGCTATGAGTGAAACCATCCAGTATTTTTTATTTTTCTTTCTGGCTTATTTTACTAAGTATAATTCCTTCTAGCTCTATCCATGTTGCTGCAAATGGCATGGGTTTCTCTTTTTGATCACTGAGTAATATTCCCTTGTGTATATGTACCACATCTTTTTTTTTATTTTATTTTACAAAAGTTTATTTTTACATCATTTTGTACATTTTTTTTTTCCATCTCATTTGTAATCCCTGCGGGTTTCCCATCACTAAGTCACCCATGTACCATCACCATAACCCCGTGCATTTCCCTCCCCAACCCCCTGTTTTTGATCCCATTCCCCACTCCACCCCCACAAAATGTCTCTGGTATGTGGCTGTTCATTATTCTTGTTATTTTCTCACCTGGTCCATTATACTCCTGTATGAGTGAAACCACCTGGTATTTTTCTCTCCCTTTCTGGCTTATCTCACTAAGCATGATCTTTTTCAGCTCCATCCAAGTTGCTGCAAAAGACATGTGTTCTCTTTTTTGGTTGCTGAGTAATATCCCATTGTATATATGTATCATATCTTTTTAACCCTGTCATCTACTTTTGGGCATTTGAGCTGTTTCCATGTATTTCCAATTGTAAATAAAGCAGCAATAAACATGGGGGTGCAGGTATCTTTTTCAATCAGTGTTTTTGTGTCTTTTGGGTAGATACCTAAGAGTGGGATTGGGGGTCGTAGGGAAGCTCCATGTTTAGCAGTTTGAGAAACCTCCAGTTTTCCATAGTGGTTGTACTAGTTTGCATTCCCACCAGCAGTGCAGGAGAGTTCCTCTTTCTCCACATCCTTGCCAACATTTGTTGTTGCTAGTTGTTTGGAGATGATGTACTACATCTTCTTGATCCAGACATCTATTTGGGGGCATTTGGATTGATTCCACCTCATTCCTATTGTAAATAGTGCAGCAATAAATATAGGGGTATAAGTGTCCTTTTGAATTAATGTTTTTGTGTCCTCTGGGTATCTACCTAGGAGTGAAATTGGTGGATCATATGAAAGCTCCATTTTTAACACTTTGAGAAACCTCCAAAAAGCTTTCCATAGAGGTTGGAACAGTTTACATTCCCACCAGCAGTCTATACCTTAATCTTCTAATAGTCCTATCTGTATATAGTTAGATAATATGCAATAACCTAGTGTTTGGTGAACTCTCAAAGGTGGTAAGTATAAGATTCAACAAGAGACTTAGGTGGTATTATTCTAGATTTAAACAGACAAAAAACCCAAAGCTGCCAAAATACTAAAAACAGAGCCTGATTTATTAATTTATTGTGAATCTATTTGTATCTTCATTTTGCAATATCTCTAGGAGTTAAATTTTAAAAGATTTTATTTATTCATACAGAACTGGGGTAGAGGCCAGAGATGTGGAGGGTGAGAGGATTCACCAGAGACAGAGCAAGGAGCAGAGCAGGCAGATCTACGAAGTACACTGCTGAGGGGAGCAGCGGGCGGGTCAGGAGAGGTCTGCCACACCATGTGGTCACCTCCGGGGCAGGCGGGAATCGAACTCATGCGGAAGTGGCTTTAGCTTCTTAGTGCTGTGCTTTAACCCGCTGCGCCACCAGGGAGGGCCCAGGAATTAAATTTTAAGGTGGTATTTTAGTCTTCTGATTTGCTTCTTTAAAACTTTTGAGTATTATTGAATTTTTTATCAGATCTGTGATTATCATATTAATAAATTATAATTTTATTCCCATTGATCTTTTTTTTCTTAATGATCTTCAGCTAGTGGCTTTATGACCTACTTCATCCTTTTATGGAAAAAACATAGATTTGATATCTTGTGAGTTCTAATTATTCTCAATGCCATATGGATTATTTCCTGATAGAATTGAGATCAGATGTCAGAGATCTATAAGAGAAAGGATTGATTGAATTGTTTTACTTCCATCTGTGTTATCAGACAATTTATTTGAAGAGGAACTTCAACATGGCAAGAAAAGAAAATGATATTGATTGCATCTAATCTAAAGACTATGACTCCTGGTATAGTTGGGCTCTCTTCCTATGTCCTCAATTAATAAGGAAAGAGAAAGTGAGTTGGCCATGATGTGTCCTCGAGAGTTACCCCAAAGTAAAAGAGGGTATCCTTAGGCACAAAAAAGTCCCTTCCTTCAAATAAGCCAGAGGAGAAAGGCAAATCCAGATAGTGTTATTTTATGTGGGATATAGAGAAATCAAACAAGAGATGAGAGGGAGCCAATCTAACAAGAAGTCCGAGAAAGTTGATTATCGAACTGGGTAGGGCAAGAATAAAGTGGTGATGGAGCAGAACGGACTAACGGGAGGGGTTGATGGTGCTTTGGTTGTGGGTGTGGTTTAGTAACAGCACCTGAGAGATGGGGAGATCCTGTAGCTCTAAAACACAAGTAACAAAGTAAAAACAAAGTTAATTCAAACAATAAAAAAGAATATGTTCCAAAGTCCAGGGGCAAACCTCAGAAGCTCCAGAAGACAGTAGGGACAGGGAAACCTGGACTTAAAATTCTTTGTTTACCAGGAGTATCATTTCAACAACATCACAGCTGCAAGAGTCCATCCTTCATGCCTATACTGCAGTAATTTGCCCCTTTTAAGATTTAAACAGAAAAATCCATCCATCCTACACACGGTATTTCATCCCCTTATGCCCCCTCCCCCCACCGCAATTACTCCTACAAAAAAATATTACTCCTACCAAGTTCTGAAACTCAAAGAACCTCTTTGAGAGATGGTGAGATGGTGTTTTTTCAGAAGCGCAGTCTAAAGTCTGGGAAAGGAGTCTCTTCCTCAGTTCTCCTCCTCTAGCCACAGCAACCTTTGACTTCTCACTCTGTTTTCCACAGAAAATGCATTCTTTGCTTGCCTGAAGACTTGGCATCCGGCTGCATCTATTATTAAAAAAAAAGAAAGAAAAGGAAGGAAGGAAGGAAGGAAGGAAGGAAGGAAGGAAGGAGAGAGAGAGAGAGAGAGAGAGAGAGAGAGAGAGAGAGAGAGAGAGAGAGAGAGAGAGAAATGTTGTTAATATGCTCAGAAGATTCT
>NW_004567103.1:49231487-49264060 GCF_000260355.1 Condylura cristata
AGAAAGAAAGAAAGAAAGAAAGAAAGAAAGAAAGAAAGAAAGAAAGAAAGAAAGAAAGAAAGAAAGAAAGAGCAGAAAAAAGAAACAGGAAAGAAAAACCGCAGTCTAGAGACAGGTCTTGCGCAATCACCGTCCCCCAACCTCGGTGGCAAAGCATCGGGAAGGAACGGATTCCCAGCCTAGAATTCTCTAGAGCCCAAGCCCCAGGAGGCAGGACCATTGCCATAGGTCTCCACCTGCTCTGCCTGGAGTTCTCAACTACACCAAGCCACTCTAAGTGTCTGCTCTGAAACGTTAGTAGATTCTGCTGAGCTGGAAGGGTGGGGGTGAAGTAAGGGAAGGGCTCTTCTAGCTGTTGGACTACGCGCGCGCGCGCATACACACACACACACACACACTCACACACATACACACACGCAGGTGGCAAGAGTCGCTGCAGATGGGGGTTGTGACCCTTCCTTTGCTGTAAGTGTTCAAGCGGAAGGCTGCAGCCCCGCTGCCACCGTGCCCCAAGCTGTGTGCCCGCTCAGCGCTCCCAGCAGGAGTGGAGCGAGCCGGGAGGGGGCGTGGGCGCCCAACTAGCGGCTCCGCAGCCCGGGAGGGCGGGGCGGACGCTTGCCTGGGCGCGCCCCGGGAGGAGGGGCGCAGTCTCTACGGTCCGGGCGCTGGCTGGTGCTCCCCCGGCGGGTGTCTGGTTTCCAATCCACCGGCTGCACTGGCCGGAACCGGGCTCGCTTGGGTGCCAGAGGCTGGTGCGAGCGCCCGCGGAGCAACAGGAGCCCAAAGAAAGAGGGAGAAGCAACAGCAGAGAACGGCGAGGGAGCGCGGAAGGGAGGGTTCCTGAAGCCCGCGCCCTCCACCCCGGGGCCGGATTCTGCACTGAATGGGCACGAACCGCGGGCGAGGTGGCAAGTAAGTGTCTTTTCTACAGCTCCCTTGGTGCGGCGAGCGGGGAGCCGCCAGTCGCGCCGGCGCTTGCTTCAGCCGCCACACCCACCTGTGTCCGCCTCGCAGCGGTGGGCTTTGGTCACCCGGAGTTAGGCCCCCGAAGTAGATGGGGGAATGGATGCACGGAGGAGCCCCAGCAATGGATGCAGTGGCAGGGCCACTTTTTTCATAGGCCGGTCCTTGACGGGTTTTGTAGGTGTGGATTTGTTGCCACGTTCTGAAATTGTGGAGAAGAGACGCAGCTACACCTGCCCGTTTACTGTCAGTTGCTCCCTACCGGCCGTCTTAGCCTGGATTTCGGTTCGGGGGGGGGGGGGGAGGGAGGGGGCTGCTCGTATTCTTTGGAGCAAAAAGCATGTTTTGTATTTAACGTTTTTCAAGCTGAGGGGGCAGAAAGCAGTGGAGCTGGTGCTACCTGTGGGGACAGTGAAGAAACGCCGCGCCCCTTCGGAGCTCGTAAATACAAAGCAGAATGCTTAGCCCTTTTCTTGTAGCAGTTGATTTTTTTTTCCCAAACAAGTATTTTATAGGCGAATTCATTCAAAAGCATTAAAACTTTTTATCGACTTCAACTGAATTAGTTTTAGTGGGGAAAATGGTGTTTGCATATATTAAAGGCAATAAAAAGATCAAAATAGGATTGCAAACAGGAAACTTTAATGTCATCTTTTGTGACAATAGCTAACATTTCACTCATTATTTCAGTGTTTTAAGTTGTAGCATTTATAGTCATTAGTATGTCTACTGGGGCTGAGAGAAAATTTTATGTGAGAGCAGCTTAGGACATGTTTTAAAAAGCTCACTCGAATAAGATAAGGACCAAATCAACACAAGGGTTTAAATGTGTGAAGGCTTTTCAGCTGCTGCATGTGAAACCAGTGTTGAAAGAGTCAGTTCTTGCCAGAAACACTGTTCTATTTCTCCTTCTCTGTGGCTAGAGAAAATATATATCCTGTTCTTTTTTTTTCTTTCTGTAATTTAAAATATATTTTCATGATTTTTACTTAAACATTAATAAAATCTGACTATATATAACCTGCTAATTCAATCCAATTATTGTCCATTTTATTTAAAAGTTTTTACATTTTTGAAAAAATTAGTTCATTTTTCTAGTAACTGTGCTAAGTAGAATTTTTTAAAAATGTTGATTGTTAGAAAGCTAGCTTAGCCAAATGCTCTGGAAGGAATTATCATGATTGTTAGAATATTTTCCTCACAATAAATGCTAGACAAAATATGGCATTTGATATAAAGGAGGATGTGTCCTCTCTTTAGGCAACTGATGATAGTTTGCTCAAGAATAATTTTTTATATTTGTAGATGTTTAAAATACCTGACTTTAGAAGTGAACCATTGTGCAAGCTTGGGACACAGTGAGGTATTTTTGGAGCCTGGGTATAGACCCCATGACTGATTTCTGTGTTGCAGGGAAGGCTCCCAGGGTACCTGATGCTTCTGCAAGAGAAAGATGAGTCAGGTTTGGCTTTCTGCCAGGAGCATCCTGGTGCCTTTTCTTGTCTCCTAGGGTGGGGAGATAATCAAGGGAGCCCTCTTAACTCTCTTGTGTTTTTGCTGCCTGTTGCTGATGAGTTTTGGCAGCAAAGAAAAGGTAAGAAATTCAGGGGTTGAATCAGTTGGGCTGTATTTATTCAACTTAGTTAATATGAAAAACCCACTTTTCCAAAGGCAAGGGAAAAAACTCCAGAATCTTGCATTTGCATGAATAATAAAAACTAGCATTTATTTAATTTCTGTTCCTATTAAATATTTGAAAGATTGTGAAGCTGGATGAATTTTTATGATATTTTTCTAAGACAAGACATGACCTTATAAAGGAATTTAAAATTCATTAATGTAAATGGATGTTTTTAAATGTCACAATGATAACTTATGAGTTTCCCTAGCACTGCCTCAGCCATTTCCCCAGTTCATCACCTGAGTAAATGACTCTACCATCCACCAAGTGTTGATCGTGCTCTCTTCCTCGTGACAGCATTTAATCCCTATCCAGTCCATATTTAGCGCTATCGGTCTTATCTTCCAAATGGACCTTGGTTCGGTTATACTTCTCAGATGGGTCTCTTCCCATTTTCTATTTCTACCCTGCCACCAAATTAGATCCATGTTGATGTTTACTCTGGGTTCAAGGGCATTTATCTCACAAATCCAGAGTGTCACTAAGGAAAACCCAGAGGTACATTGTAGACTAACCCATGAAGATCTATTGTTGTTATTGGGAGTAAGGGGGAG
Organism: Condylura cristata; assembly: GCF_000260355.1. Taxonomy (NCBI): domain Eukaryota; kingdom Metazoa; phylum Chordata; class Mammalia; order Eulipotyphla; family Talpidae; genus Condylura; species Condylura cristata. Next base: position 49,234,686 of record NW_004567103.1, read on the forward strand.
ACTAAGATTCCATGCTGATTAATGACAATGTAATTTTTACACTAGAATTTATATTCACACATACATATATACATACTTCTGTGGTAGTAAATTCCTTCTTTATTTTGTGAGACCGTACTTAAAGATATTAAGTAGTCAGGTAGCTTTACTATTAACTTTGATAAAAACTTAGTTTTCACTTAGTGACAAGCTTTGATTAATACTACATTTTAATCTAGTGAGTGACTAGCCCCCACCCCCTTTTTTTTTTTGGTAAAGAAGTTGATAAATCTTGTTTCTTCTGGAACGACTTAACTACTGCATCAATTATACCAGGGATTTTCTTAATTTTTTTGTGAAGGTGACACATGTGGTTATTGTATTGTCTTGGAGTACATCAGCATGCTAATCAAAGATGGCCTTCTATTTGACATGTCACAAATCAACTATTTCCCCCCACACACAGAAATATAACTTCCTCCCTATAGAACTATTTGGACTTAGAATACCACTTAAGATGACAAGATAATGATAAAATGGATGTACAATTGTATAAACATAATTCCGTATGTGGATTTATAGCAAAACAATTACAGAATTGGGTAGACTAGTTTTGTAGAGTATAAGAACACTTTTGGTGCCTTGACATTCTGCAAAATGGAATTTCTTCATTGAAAGTTTAACTTACTTTTCCTCTCTATAAAGCTGGAAGGAAATGACTTTAGGCAACAGGGGAAGCTATCAACTGTTGGCAGCTAAAGGTGGAATGAAGTTTGGAGGGTGGTAAGGACAAATGCCAGACCATGATAAAGAGGGGAACAAAGAGGGAATGCCATGAGCAGTGCCAAAAAACAAATTTGAGTTGATATATAAAAATCACTGTGTATCATTTAGACCCACTGAGAAAATAGTCCTTTTTTCTCTTTAAAATAACAACTATATATATATATATTTTTTTTTTCTGTATTATCATGTTTTTATGGTAACATTGGTACATTGGTGTACAATATTGTATGATTTGGGGGAATAGGTTTACTCTTCTTCAGATGTATAACAACACACCCATCACCAAAGCACCCATAATCTTTAATTGTAAACCATCCAGTTTCCTAATTCTACAGTCATATTTTAAAGGTTTGTTTTGGTTTAGTTTTGTCTGTTTCTTGTTTAGTTTTTCTATATTTCACATAGGAGTGCAATCATATTTGTCTCTCTCCCTGCGATATATTGTACTTTGCATAATCCCCTTCAATTCCACCCATGTTAGCAAATAGCAAGTGGCAATATTTTGCTTTTTCTTATAGCTGAGTAATGTTCTTTATCCACTCATCTGTCCTTGGGCACTTAGGTTGTCCTCTAAACTTGGCTATTGTGAATAGTGCTGTAATGAACATAGGGGTGCATATAGTCGTTAAAATTAGTGCTTTTGCCTTCTTTGAGTAGGTACCTAGGAGCGGAATTGTTTGATCATTCGATAGACCTGCTTTTAATATTTTGAGACGTCTCTTTACTGTTGCCACAAAGACTGTACCAGTCTGCATTCCCACTGAGTATATGAGTGTTCCTTTTTCTCAGTATCCTTGTCTTGAAATGAGCTATTTCTACAGGTGTGAAATGATATCTCATTGAGGTTTTGATTTGTATTTCCCTCCTGTTAACAGATGATGACCACTTTTGCATGAGGCTGTTTACCATATGTGTCTTTAGAAAAATGTCTGTTTAGCACCTCTGTTTGTTTTAGATTGGGTTATTTCTTTTTTGTTGAGTTGTCTTAGTTCTGTGTAGAGATCGGATATTTGTCCCCCATTGGATGTATGATGTATAAATATCTTCTCACATTCAGTAGGATGTCTTTTTATTTTAATGATAGTTTCTTTTGCTGTGAAAAAGCTTTTTGATTTGATATAGACTCATTTGTTTTTGCTTTTGTTTCCTAAGCCATTGTAGTTGAGTCGCCAAAGACATTACTGAAGTCAGTCAGTATGCTGGAGTTTGGACTAGACTGTGTTTTATAGTTTCAGGTCTTTAACCATTTTGAGTTAAATTTTGTGTAAGGTATGAGAGAATGGTCAAGTTTTTTTTTTTATGTGACTGTCCAGTTTTCCCAAAACTGTTAAAATAACAACTCTTATTTGTCATTTTAAGTGGAAACATTCTATTTAAAAAAAAAAAAAACAAAACAAAAAAAAACCAAAAAACAAAAAAACAGGAAATGGAATACTTGTGGATTTTTAAAGTGACATATTAGGGAGTCAAAATGCCATATGTTGTTGTTAAACATGATTTTAATTGTAATTGCATCGCTATTCATTTTATGATTTCCTTTTCTTTTTATCAAGTGTTTGAGAGACTGCCATTATTGATCATAACTTTTAAAATGTATCTTTGGATTTTTTTAACAAAGTATCTTAATGCATTTATCAGAATACAATAAAAGTCTAATTGCATCTGTGATGGTTCACTTAGAAATTTAGAGGGAGTATGTACATTTACAATGTTGGACCACCAACATTGCCTTGTACTGAATGCTTTTTTTCTGTCTTTTTTTCATCTTCTATATTTTATTCCTATACATTTGAGATATTTGCCAGTATTGCAAATTTTGCTACAATATCAATTAAACTATTAGTACAAATAATCTATTTGGTGAACCATTTGGAAGATTACACAATTACAAGATTACATTAAAATATATACAAAGGCAAGTGAACTCTTCTTTGTGTTGTATGCCCAACTCAAACCCTAGTCACTTGGTTGCTAACAGAGATGATTTCTCTGGTATAGTGTCTGTCATCTTTTTTTTGTTGCTCAGATCTATATACATTGCAGTCATATAACTGTATTATCTTTTTGAGGACTTATTTAAAAATTCAAAAAGGAAGTAAATGTAGATATTCAAGTCCATGAAGAAAGTAGAACATGGGAAATGAGAAAAATATTGTTTGATAATGAAATATACCTTATATATTGATGTAAACTCCACTGATTTTTTTCAAGTACAATAAACAATACTTTCTTTAAATGAAAGATAATTTATTAATTATGCATATTTTGAAAAGAATGCATAGACTATTTTGTTTGTAAATTAAGCCTTCACTTTCTCTAGATGATAATATAAAGTTAACATGCCTGTAGGTAAATATCCTGAATATTTGAAATATTACAGTTTTCCAACACTGTTAAAATAAAAACTCTTACTTGTATTTTATGTGTAAGCATTCTATTGTTTTTTAAAAACAGGAAATGAACCAAACTTTATTTGTTTATTTATTAACATTTAAAGAGCAGGTTTACTAGGGAAAAGGACAGAGGAGTAAAGGACACTTGCATAGGCCTAGTGGGCGCGAAGAACTGCCCTGGAAGGGACAGGTTTGCTGAGAGGCCTGCATGGTCGCAGGCAGGCAGCCTTGAGGTGAACATCCTCCACTGAGGGAGGTCAGTGGAGATAAATCCTGACAGGTACAGGTCACGGGCAGGCAGGAGGCTGCTGCCCTATAGAGGAGGAGAGCTGGTGGAAAGAATCACCTGCATAGTCACAGGTGGGCAGAGGACTGCTGCCCTGAGACCAAACTTTATAGAAAACTGATTTATGGAACAAAATACTACAAAGTTGAAGTGCTGATTTTTTTCTTTCTCTTTAACATAACTTATTCTTGTTACCTGAAACAAACTTAATGCATGGTAATTCAGATGGGAAGAAGTAAAATGGCATTCTCAGGGTCAACTGGGAACAAGGTTCTTATAATCCCATGAGATCACCTAACATACTTTCAGGAATGAATGTTTATGGAGTGGGTATTCAGAGAAGCACTTTTGAAAATTCTTATCATGGCCTATTATGTTTCAGAATCTTTGTAAACTGTTTTTGAAAAGTACTAAAAGCCCAAAGAACTAGAATTCTGTTCATGTTATTGCCATGGAAAAAAGCCTTTTTCTAGATATTTCCCTTGCTCAATCTGTAGTCTTAGTCAAATGCTTTCACTTCTCAAGTGCAACTCTGTGTAAAAATGGTTGCTGTGCAAATTATCTTTAAAAAATTTTCAAAACAATCATGTTAGTGTCTTGTCAGGAGATGTTCAATCATGTTGGCTGATATTTGGAATTATATTACAATCAAAATGTACTTGATTATATTTTGAATATAAATAGTATAAAATCTAAAGTCATCTTTGTTAGTTTACTTCTAGTCCTATTTCAATGGATATTAATAATGCAGTTTCTTATATTTTTATTTTTATTATTTTTTTTTTAAGATTTATTTATTTGTGCATACAGAACTGGGGTACAGGCCAGAGGCTCAGGGGCGGTGAGAGGGTTCACCAGAGACAGTAAGGAGCAGAACAGGCAGATCGACGAGATACACTGCTGAGGGGAGCAGCGGGTGGGTCAGGAGAGGTCTGCCGCACCATGTGGTCACCTCCGGGGCAGGCAGGAATCGAACTCATGTGGAAGTGGCTTTAGCTTCTCAGTGCTGTGCTTTAACCCGCTGCGCCACCAGGGAGGGCCCTCTTATATTTTTAAAGATATTTATATAATTGCATATCTCTAAGGACCTTTCCATTATACAGTCCTTATTAACATGGTGGGGGAGTTTAAAATTCAGGAATTTGCAAACTATTCCATTTATTCTTGAATCTGATCCATCAGAATTGTGCATTCGTGGAGCAAAGCTCAGTGGAGTTCACCTACTTCTGTTAGCAAATAAAGTTTGAACCTGAGAGACATGTTGGCCAATATGAACATTTGCTTTATTTCATTGGTGATTCATTAACAAAAATCAGTGTCTTGTAATGCAGATCATCAAATTAAGAGTAATATTGGAATTGTTTTTATTTTATTATTTTTAAAATATTTATTTATTTATTTATACAGAGCTGGGGTATAGGCCAGAGGTGCAGGGGCTGTGAGAGGATTCACCAGAGACAGAGTGGGGAGCAGAACAGGCCAACTAATGAAGTACACTGCTGAGGGGAGCAGTGGGCAGGTCAGGAGGTATGCAATGCCAAAAGGACGCCTCCGGGGCAGATGGGCTTCAAACTCATGCTGAAGTGACTTTAGCTTCCCCACTGCCACCAGGGAAGGCCTAGAATTATTTTTATTTATTGTTTGGCAATCCACGATTCTAATGCTGTTATGAAGAATAATAGATTATCTCTTGCAAGAAGTTAGTCAGGACAATGTCATGACATTGTCCTGAAATAGTGAATATATAATAGGTACATTGACATCAGGGAAAATATGGATAAAACAACATACATCTTGTTAATATTTCTGATAATAACATTTATTTAACAACCTCATGTATAAAGGTCTCATTTTTGCTGAGTAGTTCATTAAGGGCTCTGCAAATACTCTTTAACTTCCCACAACCAACTTTTGAGTGAGAACACAAACCTCAGAAGTTACCTAATCTTTCCAAAGACTCAGCTTGTTTATTACTCTTGACTGACATATTCCTTTTAAAGAAAAAAAGATATTGTTTATAACATACACTTTCGTATAGTCCACACACACACACACACACACACACACACACAGGTTACATTACAAAAATAACCTTTTTAACAACTAATGAAGCTAAAATTTCCTATGTTTGCCATTGAGCATAACAAGCTAAATACAATAATGGATAACAAGGAAAAGAATGATGATTGTTTAAATGTTTATCTGGGATACTGATTCTTGTGAGAAACTGAGATTGAGATTTAGGTGAGTTTTTAGAGAGTAAGACATTCTGAAAAGATATCGATACATTTAAATGTTTTTCTCATTGTTAAAGAGGTTGAATGATTTTGCTTTACTGGTTTAGGGTTGTCATTGTATTACTCTGACTTGACTTAGTTATGATCAGAAAAATGTTGTTTGTTTTATAATTAGGTAATTAAAACTGGAAATGGGACTTTCCTAAGGTACACAGAAGTTGCAAAAAGAGAGGTACTATGCTTAAAGGAATATGTGTATGAAATATCAGGGTGAAGTTCATTCAACTGAGTGATGAAGACAAGCATAGGGAAAGAAGTTGCACATAGGAGACACGGAGTGTTAGGGGATAATGAAATAGAGAAAGTAAAATGATTTGAAGAGGGTGAAAAAGAAGGCAGGACTTATCTGAAATTATTTGTATCCTAGAAATTAAGAATTTAAACACTTTTAAGTCAGAGCAGTACACTATTTATAGTACCACAAATAAATATACTCAAGTGTAACTTAAATCACAGTACTTATTGTCAAGGGCAGTGATTTATGTCAGACTAAAGTGTTTCTTTAAGTCAATGATTTAAGTTTGCTTACTCTAAGATTTTAAATTCTTAGAAAATTATTTTACATTATATTTATAATTTTAATGCAAAGTATTTTCTTTTAGCATCTGTTATCTGCAAATACACTTTGAGTGGGATATAAAATCCTTTGGAAATCAAACCCCTGAGGTCTAGTGACTGTGATTGGCAGCTTGCCCTGTGGACAGCCAAGATTTTTTTTTGAAAATTTATTTATTTATGCAGACAGAACTGGGGTACAGGCCAGAGGTGCATGGGCAGTGAGAGGATTCACCAGAGACAGAGTGGGGAGCAGAAAAGGCAGATGGACAAAGTACACTTATGAGGAGAACCGCAGGCAAGACAGGAGAGGTCTGCTGAGCCATGTGGGAATCAAACTTACATGGAAGCTGCTGCCTCCAGCTTCCAGTGCTGTGCCCTAACCAGTTGCTCCACACAGGAGGGCCCTGAACAGCCAAGGTTTTAAGGGTAGGGGCCAAATGTTTTTATATTGGAATTCCTGCATGGTGCCTTACACGTGGTTATTCTAAATGCATATTTGCTATAAATAATACCTACTTATTGTACAACTTTGTGCTCAACTTCTGAATTTACTGGAGCTTAATAATCTGCTACAAATATGGTTGGAATAAGTTAACAATGATTTAGTAACGTTTGCCTCTCAACTCTACTATTTATTATAATCACTTATTGCTTACTCAAGAAAGTAACAACATTTTTGCTTGTTTTCTGTCACAGCTTGGGTTTAGCAGTTCTAGATGACAATATTCTGCTTTGTTTGCATAAAGAGCCAAAGCATTTAAAAAAAATACTCAAGTTGACCCATTAAAAAGATTGAAATCTGAATCCTTTCTAAAAGCAAGCATTTTCTGTTGGAGGATTTGCTTAAGAGGTAGAATGGCAGTCAGATAGTAAAAAAATAATAAAAAAATAATAAAAAGAGCTACATTTTTTTAAGCTGGTAATCAATCATTAAGCCCTGTCTGGTAAGCCTCCAAAATGTGTAGGTCAGGAGTTGGCATCCAAGTTGGTATTGGTGTCATTGAGGTTTGTGGAGACGGAGGACCTGGCAGAGATCCCAAGGGCAGTGCTAAAGGGATACTGGGTTGCTCCAGAGCAGATCCTAGAACTCTCAGCATTTGTGTTTCTTGAAGTTTAACAATAATTCTTCTTCACTCTCCCTTTATTAACTCTCTTCCTTCAGCAAGTATTTATTGAGTAGCTATTCAGGCACTGTTGTAGATACTGTAAATACAACAGTGAACAGCTCAAAGATTTCAAGATTTTTTAAGACAAATGAGTAAATAAGTTACTGTTTTTTCATTATAATGGCGGTTTTAAAGAAGCATATAGCAGAGTTGAGGGAAGGAAGCATTATTTAATTAGAATGGTCAGAAAGCCTTTTTTACTGGATCCTGTTCTAGACACTATACCACAGAGTGAGATTAAATGTAATGTCTGGGAAAACCCTAATTTCTATACAAAATTAAACTTTTTGTCTCTTCTGATGATTTATATGTAAATATTCTTTTCCCATCTGCATTGGATTTGATTATTGGATGCCCTTTGAGGAAAAAAGACAATATGATATAGGTCACAATTGAGAATATCTTTAAATGCTTAAATTCTGGAATTTTTAATATTCTGATTGATTTGTATAGCTATGGCACAAATACTTACTATGAAATAGTGGTCCTGCAGAGATATAAATGATTAAAGCTCAGTAAAATAGATAGAAAAGAAACAAGCTGGGATTAAATCACCTGAATCTTATCAAGGCTGACCAACTACTAATTGATATGTCATTGGTATCCTACTGACTATTCATTAGCAGTTTGCAGGAAATTCTTGTTAATTAAAATTTTACTGAGATAAAATTTGCATAACGAAATTTATCTTATTAAGCGGTAAATGTACAATTCAGGGTATTATTGCATTTTCATCGCCTATCTCCAGATATTTTTCACCATTCAGCATAGAAACTTTGTACCCCTTTAAACATTAGCTTCTCATTACCTCAACTTCCCCTAGTCCTGATATCCACTGTTTTATTTAATTTATAAATTTTATTATTGTAGTTTTATCATATAAAGGAGTCATAGTCATTCTTTTTGGGGAGTGTATTTTCATGTAGCAAAACATCGTAAAGCTGAGTCGATGCTATAGCTTATAACAGAATGTCATTTCTTTTTAAGACTAATATTCAGTTGGATGTCTATACCACTTTCATATCCATTCATCCATCTATGGATGTTTGTTTCAGCCTTTTAGTTTTTATGGATGATGCTATTAATGAACATTAGTGTGTAAATATCTGACTGAATTCCTGCTTTTATTTTTATTTACTTTTTTTTTTTTTTCTTTTGAGTGGCATTGTTGGAGCATAATAATTCTACACTTAATTTTCTGTTTTCTACAGTGGCTTAATGATTTTTCTATTTCTACCACCAATTTCTCTGCATCCTTGTTAACATTTATTCTCTCTCTTTAATACTTTATGATAGCAATTCTTCAGGTTGCAAAATGGTGTCAGTGTTTTTTTTATTTGCACTTCTCTGGTAATTAATGAAGTTGAACATCTTTTCACTTGTATATTGCCATTTCAATCATCCCCGTTTTATTGTTTTCTTTGTATGCTGGGATTAAAACTCTTGAATTCTTTGAGTCTACCAGCACTTTAGGAGGATTCCTGATTTAGGGAAAATATTACATATTCCGATGAGAATAGGACACTGCTGGGATTTATTCTGCTTTTTGACCAATCTCATTTTTGAAACAACATTCTTGGGTTGGACCACTACCTGTAGAGTCTAAGCTTTCTGATTCTTTACTAACTAGATGGTAGATTCAGGATCTCTTCATATCTGATCCTAGTTATTTAATGTTATTATTTAATAGAGCAGGATTTTTATCATGCTACAGTTATAATCCACTCCACACCAGCACAATTTTTTGTGCATCTTGGGTACTCACTAATATTTTGAACGAGCAAACACAATGATGAAAGATAAACTCATGCTGTTTGCAGCAAAATGGATGGAGCTGGAAGGGATTATGCCAGGGTAATAAGTCAGAAGGAAAAAGATAAATAATGGGTGGTTTCATTTATATGTGTAATACAGAGAAACCAAGCAAAAGATCAGACAAAAATAAACCTTGAAAGGTGACCGTAGATCTGAGGCATCGGGGAGTAGGGGAGGGCGAGGGGTGAAAGCAGGAGGGAGAAGAACTAGGGACTGTGACTAAGGCTACCAGATATGGTGTGTGATGAGATGGGAGCAAAGTGAGAAGGGATTCCAGTACTGGGGGTTTGGTGATGAGTATGGTGAAGTAACATACACTTGTAGAGTGAAACCGATACTGGCCAGATACACATTGTGATGTAACTAAGTAAACCACAGTAAATACAACTTTATAAAGGAAGTACTTGAGTAAACAAATGAGTAAATTAATGAGAAAGAAATGGTTTTTTTCTTAATTGTCTGGTAAATCAGTGACTTGACTATTTGGTATCTTAGATTCATTTTAATAAATAATGCAAGCTAAAACATCGTCTTTCTCTGAACTCTTAATGAACATAGTAATTTTTCAAATAATTTTATTAAAGTATTTTTAGAAGAGTTTGCCGCTGAGAACTGAAGTTTGAAGATTAAAATCTGTACCAAAAATATGTCTTGTTCCATTAGACATCTGGGTGAGGTTAAGTCCCACAGGCAGTGCCTTTTCCCCTTGGGTTACTAGTCAGTTACTAAAGTCAGAGCTACCAGTAAGTGAGAAAATGGAGGTTATTTATGGAAGCTCAAGGTCACTGAGTACAGTTTATATTGTCATGAAAATAAGACATATGACACCTTTATATTTATAAATATTTCAATTAATTAATTAAAACATCAGTTTAGAGAATTCAATAAATGTAAACTTAGCACCTTTACCATTGAATAATTGTACACTCTTTGCCTAAGCACTCACTCACTTTACCTTAGAATCTAAATTTCCTGGTCAGATGTTTGCCAGAATGTAAGTTTGAGGAATAGGATTAATTTTCTTTGCTAGTTATACTGTTATCTCTATCTAATTTGGGGTTTTCTTCACAATTCTATGCCTATTTCTATTTATCATGAAACTATAAAAATCTAGTTTCAAAATGGTACAAAATAAGAAGTACTATCATAGATCAACTTGCCCCTTTAAAAAATAACCACACCTTTCATCTTCTGAATGCATTTTAATTTTATTTTATTACTTTTAACTTATTCTTTAATTTTTTTTATTGAGGTAATGTTGGTTTACAAAATTGCATGTGATTCAGAGCGATATCTCCTCAGATGCATGTCACCATTCCATACTCCAAGGTACCCGTGGTATTTTTAAGTGATAACCTCAAAAAGAGGATACATTTAAAACAATATTATATGGATTTCCTCATTTCCAGATTAAAGTCAGAGTTACTAAAACCTTTAATTTTGAGCGAGTAGAGAAATAGGGAACATGGAAGTTCCTCTATTATGATCATCTACAAATAATTGCATATGATTGCAAAAGGCTAATTTTAAAAACTAGCCTTCATCTAATTTATTCCACAGAACTCTAGGTTCACTAAGTTCAACCCTAGATGAATTTTCACTAAATAAGCAGTGTCTTTAGAATCGTAAACCAGGCACTTCATTCTTTGAAGACTATACCTTCTAAAAGAACATCAACATCATGCTGACATGACATCAGTTGTCAAAGATGACAACTTTTCTTGATAGTGCCCACAAATACTTCAAAGATACCTTGGAATGCATGCAACTTAACTCACTTGTTTCAGTGCTGGATTAACAGATCTTGAATCCATTGAATCATTTTTGAGTTGCCAGGGATATTTCATCAGCAGGTAGCATTATGCTTGTATTTTCACCTTCTTGAGTAAAACACCTAGCTTTCTCTTACTTAAGCATTAAATTCGGGTGCATAAACAATTAATGAAGAAATTCATCCGACCCATGCTAGAAAATTTCCCTTTTTGTTTTTAAAATAATGTTTCTGTCTTATTAGTTATTCCTTAGGTTCAGAAGTTTTTAATCTTTCATGATTCTTCTCCACCCTGAAGAATCATTTCTACTGTGTTAGAAAAGATGGTTACTCTTTATGCACTGGCAGCATGCCTCGTTTTCATTATTTGAGTTACCAGTTATTTCTGCTTTGACTTCCATCATATCTCATTTCCTTTTGTTATTAAATTTTTCAACAATCTACCTATTTTTTCATTTTAAAAACCTAATGAATTTAATAATTTTCACTACCATTTAAGAACAATGTACACATGTTGTATACATCACAGTGACTAAGGAGTCTCTTGTCAGCTACCACTCACTCAATGGATCTGTGTGGCATATATCACCATCTATTGGTAGAAAGCAGTATAGTCTTGCTTCAGTAATGATCAAATTTTGTTTTAATCTTTTATTTATTATTTATTTATTGTCTTACAATGTAGTCTGTTTAAGAAGAAAAGTTTCTGTATATGCAAATAAATTATTTCTTATAATGTAATACAGCCTTATACATGCAAAATCATGTTATAAGATTGATAAAAATTACTAATAAAGACAACTTTCTGTGCACTTAAAAGGTGGCAGAAAAATGTGCATATTATAAAAAATACAGTCTCTTATTTCTTTCCTTAAAATGATCTCCATGGTGATTTACAGTTCTTTTTCACAATGTAGACACCAAGCTAGCAAGCAGCAGAGATGGGGTTTGAACCTATGTTTTTCTCACTCTGCCTAGGTCTCTCTCACTCTGGAATTATAAAATTAATAACTGTGTTATGTTTTCTTCTGATTTTACTGTACCTGTATTTTAGATTAAAGCCATAAACATATTAGGAAAATGAAACAAAGCATTACTAACAAATATATCATTTATAATTCATAGTATACATGGGGAAAAAGGATTAATGTTGCTAATATATGTTTACCTGGGCCCTACAGTAGGCATTTCGACACGATCCATGTGATCGTTTTGTAAGACCTATTTTTTCTCTGTTTCATTTATGAAGAATTTGCATAAAGCCACAGAGCTAGTCATACATTATGATCAGGGAATTCACATCTAAATTTGCCTGGCATCAAAATTATTATGCCCTTTCTTTTAAACCATGTTGATATTTTATTGGAGGTGGATATATGAATAATGTACCCCCACCCCAAAATATGTATTTAACAAAAGATTGATTTCCTGGGAGGAGCTCTGAAGATTGAATAGAGATTGAGATTGAAAAAGGCATTTGCATGTAAACTTCTCTCAGTAAGGGCATGCTCCCCAACTTACTGTGCAGCCCTCATCTCCTTCTCTTTTTTCAGTGGGAAAAAAAAGAATCTGCAGTCCTTTATTTATTATGCTTACCTTGGTGAATTCCCTGACTCACATTTTTCCTACCCAAAACTCTGTTTTCTTAGCTAAATTGTTTGTGATGGTGTCTAAAACCTTGTGGTATGGTATTCAGTTTTGCTGGGTCTCTTCCACATATAGGAGGCAGACAGATTATTATTAACCTTCTTTTTGACTTTCATCTCTTATCAAGCTGTCTGATGCTTATTTTATTATTTTCTGGTCTAAAGGAACCAGAAGGGTCTGGAATGATTTCTTTTACATCCTGGTTATTATCAGAATGGAAATGCATTCTTTGTACAAGACCTTTTTAGGTGTGAGGCCTCTTCTGCGGCCATAACTTAGTGGCCCCAAAGGTCATCTAAGTCTGTGGTGATTTTATGGCCTCACAAAAAGATTAATTCTGACATATGTAAGATCTAATGTGAGCTAAGGAATATTTCCCTTTTTCTTTCATATATATCACTATATAACATGATGCTATTGGTAATATTTAGGCAATCAGGAAACTACTTAATTAAATAATCACTTATATATTATTATATTTAATTTGGAGGTTATACCCTTAACATTAGAGGTTCTTAAATGGGTAGCCATGCAGCTGATATTTTTCATTTATTTAATTTTTATTGAGATAAAATTGGTTTACAACACTATATGATTTAGGGCAACATCCTCAGATAAATGGTCACATCCTACACTCATCCTACACTAAGACACCCATAGTCCCTCACTATAGCCCATTGAACCCCTTCTATGCATCCTCTACCATTCCCCACCCCTTTTGGTAACCTCCATTTATAGTCAGATTTCTAGGGATTGTTTTGTTTGGTTTTGTCCAACCTTTTGTTTTTGTTTCTCTATATTCCACACATGAGTGAAACCATTTAGTATTTGTCTTTCTCCTTCTCATTGATTTACTCAGCATAATCCCCTCCAATATCTTCCATGTTGTCACATATGGCAATAGTTTATACTTTTTTTAATAGCTGACTAGTATTCCATTGTGTATATATATATAACAGTTGTCTGGCCTTTGGCCAGGTTCATTCCATAACTTAATTGTTGCAAAAAGACCTTTAATGAACATAGACCGGCACATGAAAAAGACTAGAAGAAAGCAAGTGTTGGTGAAGATTTAGAGAAAAAGTAACTCTTTGTATACTGTTGGTAAGAATGTAAACTGGTGTAACCTCTATGAAAAGCAGGTAGAGATTTCTCAAAATGTTAACAATAGATCTACATAAGATCCAGCAATTTCACTTCCGGGTATCTGCCCCAAAGAAAGCAAAAAACACTAATTTGAAGGCATATATGTTGTCTTAAAAACAGAGTGCTTGCATCTTTGTGTGTTTGCAACAGGAGAAATCTTTACTTAGCACACATTCACCAGTTGTTATGAAGTACTATACTGGTGTACAATGCAAAACACTGTGGTAAGAGATGCCTAAGACAAGTTCCTTATACAAGGAACTTAGAATCTCAGAGAAGATACATATGGAAGTTAATGAAGGAAGTGAGATGTTACAGGAGCTGTGATAAAAATCTGCTGAAGGATCACTTGGGAACCTACAACAAGACAGATGAAGAGAAGCTAATAAGGTTTGGAATTTATATTTGAGGGAAAGAAGGTAGGATATGAAGTGAGATCTCCTTATATAAGAGGTTTTGAGCTGTCCATTGAAAGGTAAATAACCAGGTAATCAGGATAGTTGAATGTTTGAACAGTGAGGACATTATGAAAAAGCAGGGATCATTACAAATATCTGACTGCCCTTTCTAGGAAGTGAAATCTGGAGTGATGCAACTAGAATATAGAAGGTAAAAAAGGAAAGAAAGGAGCCTGTTAGTACCAGGTTGGGAAAAGCTTTCTATGGCAGGCCAGAGGCATGCAGGTTATTCTGCAGGTAGTGGCCAGCTATAGAATTTTTTTTTTTACTAGATGAAGACAGCAAATTTCTAATTGTGAAGATAGAATTTCTTATGGATGAATAAATATTACATTTGTTCCTTCTTAATACATAATGATAGCACAACTCCTTTCAAAAGAAATATTCAAAAGAAATCTTGTGGTGCTTCATTATGATAGATAATTTAAAACTTGAGGGTTTTATATCTTAGTTTAGAGAAACTAATTCATTGGCAACAGTGGTACAGTGAAGGACAGAACTGGACTTTTACCTGTGAATTAAGATATATGTACATGTTGATTCTCAGTAATACACACCTGAACTTATATAATGCTTTAATTTGATGTTACAGCAATTTAAATATAATCAGTTTGTTCTAACAAACCTTAACATTTCTATATTGAATACCACTTAGGTGACCCTTATTTGCATAGGACTGACTCCCACCCAATTTACAGTGTTGAAGGCAACAGGCTGAAGCAGGGCACATCTGGAGGCCCCTTTCATATTCCTACATTAGACTCCACTTTGGAATTTCTTTCCTCTTTTTTTTTTTTTTTTTAAGATTTATTTATTTGTTCATACAGGCCAGAGGCTCAGGGGTGGCGAGAGGCTTCACCAGAGACAGAGTGGGGAACAGAACAGGCAGATCGATGAAGTACACTGCTGAGGGGAGCAGCGGGCGGGTCAGGAGAGGTCTGCCACACCATGTGGATCACCTCCGGGGCTGGGATCCAACTCATGCTGAAGTGGCTTCAGCTTCTTAGTGATGTACTTTGGCCCTGGATATATCTATTTTAAAATTGCTACTAAGCTGTCCTAATTAGGACTGTATAAAATAACACTCCATTCAAATTTTTATAAGAAAACATACCAATAGTTTTAAGTTAGCAATTCTTTCTCGTCTTAAAGATCTAAGATTTATTTTAAAATTATGTCAAATATAATTTCAACATTGTATCTTCCTTATGCAGAAGGGCAGTTGGAAAGAGTACTGTGGTATAGTCTAGTCTACATACAGACAGACAAAACTATTTTACAACAGAGAAAACTATACTGGAATAAAAATGAGATCTTTTCAAGTGTCACTGTTATTATTTTGCAAATAAACATATTTTTAGGTGGTATTAGATATATTGGTGAAGTGCTTCAGAATGGTAGTAATTGAAAACTTCAGGATGAGATTTGTTCCCATTCTAATCCAGAAGGATACAGCATTAAGAAAAAGAAAATTCTCTTTGTTGGTAATTAAAGTTAACCATGTAGGCACCTGACTCCAAAGATTTGGACATTGTGAACCCCAGCGGTTCTTCTGCCCACCACCCTGCCCCCCATTCTTATGACTCAGATGATCTTCTATTCTTTTGACAGATGGATCAGCCAGGGAATTCTCCACTAACTATGCCTCTCTGAAACCACAGAGTCAGGAAATGCAAACAGAGTGCTCAGCTGAACCAGAACAAGAGCTTTCTAATGGGTAACTGTGACTTGAGAGATCACATCCATTAGATAAAGTGATTAAATATGCATCAGTCCTTTGGCAAGGGAGCCATGAAGACATTGCAATAGCACATCATCACATGACTCATCTGTCTTCTGCTTGAAAAAGAAGCATGTTTTTTACCTTTGACATACATGTCCTCCATTCAGTTGCAGGAGGACTTTTTTTTCACAATGAGATGTATGCAGTTCATGATTTTATGGTAAACTATAAAGTAATAGTGTGGTTGACAGAATATTTCTAAATATTATAAATATTGAAATATTTCTCTCTTGTTATTTCCCATTGCTTATTTTAGTCTTGTGTTTTAGGCATTCCGTGCGTTAATTTAGGAAAAAAAAAAACTATTCCAGTGAAAGTGTGTTGCCAAATTAAATATTTTCACTTGTATGTACATATCTTAAAGATCAAACTAGACAAAAAAAAATTGTGTGTTGCAAAACAGCTTTTTCTTAGCTTTCCAAATAAGCCTTTTTGTTGTCAAAATAGTATTTAAGGAAAATTTACTCATAAAGAAATGTTACCATCAAATAGCATTAACCCTTGATTACATTTATGGTTCTAGAAATTCCTATTTTCTCATTCTTAGCTATAACCATCTTTTGATTAATAATATGTTGCCCATCATATATTAATATGCTGCTACTAATGCACTTGAGATAATGCATGCATTTAGGATGTTCTTTTTAAGCTATGAATAACCTTTTATTTTTTCCCTGGTGACCAGTTGCAGACAATTGCAAGATGATTGACTGACAGTGTGCTTATGATCATGAAATGATAGATGACTGAGTTAAAAGTGTTTTCAAGAAATACAGTAGTGCGTCCTTATTTTACAAATGAATTTCCAGTAGCTCAATTCAGTGTTTCTAGAGTAATAGAAAGCACAGTTAAAAATATTATTAAAAAATAAAGGATTGCCACTTAAAAATTTGTATTTATGAATTTTTGAGCACCTTATATACACAATTCCTCTCCCCCAAATAAAAATTTTCCCCCATATTCCTAAATTTCTAAACCCTCAAAATCAGAAGAACCAAAGGCTTGGATCTCTGACCTATAGATTCTGTGCAGCTGATGAACACGTAGAAATGCCTGCTTGCATAAGACCAAGTCAAGGGCATAGTATGACAAAAAGAAAAGTTTCATAGAGAAAACCCAGATAAGAATGAACACTAAGTGTCTATTTGATAATCTCGTGTTATGTAGAATATTTTCTCTTGTAAATTATACTGAGAAAGTAGAGTGATAGGATTACCTTTAAAATTGTTTGTATTGAAATAACATAAATTTCAGGTATGCATCCTTTTAATGTCTGCATATACTACCTTAAGCTCAAGAACCTTACAGAGATTTCCTGGTCAAAACCACTCATTTTGTAAGTTACTGATTTTGTCTATGTCATGCAAAATTACTTTAACAATGCAAGTTAGAATGAAGTCAATAAACCTACAGTAGAAATTCTATTTTCAATAGAAAATATAGCAGACTAAGCATGTTAATTTCAAATATTTCTATATACCTGCTGATCTAGTACACTGTCTCCCATACTTACTGTTATTTAGTAAAAATATGACCTAATTTAAAATGGAGTAGAGAACACTAGTGTGCAGACTTGACTATATTTTACTTTTCTCTGATCATTAAGAATGTTTAATATCTCAGATTATAGTATGAGAAAAAAAGTACTCAGTAGGCAAGTAAAACACCTTATTCAATGCAAAAATTGAAATAAATAAAATTAATTGTATAGAAAATAGTGAATACAACAGGGAAATGAAGAACTTAGAGTTTTCTGGTTTTCTGTGGCCTTTGCCATTAGAATTTTTTTTCTCCCTGTTTCTGTTCTCTTTAACGTAAGATATGGAGTAAAAAATATGGAAGTGTTGAATCAGTTCCATATTTTGTTTGACTATTATGTACCCTATTGGGCTGAACATGGGGTGTATTGTGGAGACTTAAGGAAACTGGTCCTGGATGAAGTAGCTCTAGAAGGATGGATAGGAATATTACACTACACTACAGTCATCCATCAGGCGGCAGGGTAGGGAGGTGGAGCCAATCACCGGGAAGAGTCTGGAGATATTTAGGAAAAGTTCTTGTGGTTTCATTTCAAATGCCCTTGTGAAGGAGCCATTGCTAGCTTAAGTAAGAGAAGTGATGTGATCGGCTTTTATTTACCTCTCTCCAGTAATGTGTAGTCTCTAGATTGAAAGAAAAGAGATGCACACCTAGAAATAGGCCACTCTTAGAGATAGTACAGACAAGAGGTAAAGAAACAGAAGTTATGGTGATGTAAAAGGGAAGGAGTTTGGGGATGATTTAGAAAGAATAATTAATAGGGTTTTTTCTTTTAATGTCTATCCTGAGTACTTAGGTAGTGAATGTTATTTTTCTTTCCTAGTCCTATTTACTGATTAATAGTGTCATTTAAATGGGCAGAGTAACAAGAGTACAGGGAAATTAGATTTGGTTTGCTGAAACTGAAGGATATATATACATAGTGGATTTACTTTTTTTTTTTTTTTTTTACAGCAGAAAGCGTTTCCACTTTTAGTTTGTAAGGAACAACTTATTATAAACAGTTACAGTTATATTATAATCAATTACAATCACCTTCTGCTCAAAGGTGGTGTATGAGTTCATTTTCATTTGTTCGTGAGTTGGTGTCTTCTTTGAGAGTCACGAGTTGTCAGTTGGGAACTGCTGTAAGCAGTTTCTTGCCCATATTTTTTCCCTGAACATGAATCTGATTTGAGCACCCACCATCTTGTTATAGGAAAAAGGGTTAGTCCTTTTGGAACATATTCATGAAAAGTTGTTAATTCCTCATGTACTCCCTGGAATTAAAATTCGCATGGTCACTGTTTTTCTCACACTACTGAGCTATGCTTTTCTTAAATGTTCTTCCTTTTCTGTATCCTTACAGCTCCATTATGTAAACTCTAAATCAAGATTCCTAAAAACCCCTAACTACTGGATGGTGACTATCCAGTGCATGAGAATGCGAGGTCAGAGGAGGATAATCTATGAATCCCTGGATATATTTACAGTGTTGTCATTATTGATTACTTCACATAAAGCTTTAATGTATTTGGAAATTATGAAGAATGATGGAATAGTACTAATAGTGCCGCAGGTGTGTTTTGAGCATTAATTAGTTAATTATGAAACACTTAGTTGAGAGATATCCTAAGTAGCGCAGAACTCAAAGCTTTTCCCCTCAATTGGGGGTCCACTAAATAGCACTTTACTAAGCTAAAAAACACAAACACAATTGGTATATGAGGCACATCACCTGCTAGGAATGCTGATCTCCCAGTGTGACCACTTGCATGAAAATATTTCCCCTGGGTGGCTTTCTAAGAGCAGTGATTCATGAACCTTCTGGACTTAGGACAATGTTGTGAAATTATTTTCAGCTGTTACTCTATATGATTAAAATATTTTATATTTTGATCCAGGAGTTATCTGCATAAGTGGAAAGAACAAAACCTCCAAAAATATTATATAAAACCCAAATTGGAATAAGAAGTATGAAAGCACAATGCACTAGAAAGATGGAAAGACAATGTCCATCTAGTGCCAAAAGCATAGACAAAAGCAATACTAACACTTTTTGTTTGTGTTCTTTGAATGAAATTCCTACTAATTTGGGATACCTATAATACATTTAAAATAGTAGACCTGGTAGATAGCAACAATTGATAAGGATAAATGTGGGTTACACATTGCCTGCCCTTTTTCTCCATTTTATTTTACTATTGTTTAAAGATTTATTTATTTGGTATATAATAGCTGGGGTGCAGGTCAGAGGTGTAGGGGGAGGGGTGGTGAGAGGATTCACCAGAGACAGAGTGGGGAGCTGAACAGGCAAATTAACTGAAATACACTGCTGAGGTGAGCAGTGGGTGAGACAGGAGAGGTCTGCTGTGCTGTATGTGGGTTAGTTCTGTGGCCGGGGATTGGGCTCAGTTGCAGTGGCTGCTGATAGATTCATGATTGCTGAGATTTAATCCATGAGCCACCAAGGAGGCTCCTCCATTTTATTTTACATTTTAAATTGTTAGTTCTTCAAGTAAACTGAGTCCTGTTGAGTCTGAGGCTCAAATGGTTTGAATGACTTTATCAAAATTATTGAAGATATCCTGTCTCATATTTTTGTTCTTTCTGAGTTTTTCCTCTCCTGGCTTTTGCACTCAGTAAGAGATACTATATACTTTATTATGCATTTATATAGATATTATATACCCTTTTCAGTGAGCTTGATTCTCATCTGAACCCATGTTTTAGAGAGAACAATGATAGGTTTCTCTGCACCTGCTCCGTGTTTAGTAAGTTTCCAATTCCGTTTGGTATCAAACAATAGCAGGTATCTCTGCAATCCCTTAGGTCACTAATGTGCTTGCTTTTGTTGTCAAGGTAGCAGCTGAACTCTATCTTTCACAAACAGGTGATAATTTTTTTTTTCCAGCTTGGGCACAGCACCTCCCATTCATTAGGAGAAATGCCCCTGGAGGCCCATCTCTATGTTGTGGACACGGCTTATGCACTGATGTGTACTTTAAAATGAATAATAAGTTTTCATTTGTACAGCATTGAATTGTTCTTAAAACATTAGGGATCTCAGTACATCCTCCTGCTTTGTTGCTTTGAATAAGAGGTGTTTGGCTTTCCTGAGGCAAGGCTGAAAATGATCTATAAGAAATTCCAAGTCATGATAGGTTCATTTGGAAAAAAAAAGGAAAAAAGGTTCAGAGTCTTTGGTATTAAAATTGGAATTAAGGTGATAAATAATGAGAAGATATAGTGATGCTCTATCACATTTTTATATCCTTGACCAATTCTGTGGTGTTTTAGGAAATTGAGGAAGGCGGGAAAGAGGGGACAATTGTTAGGGCATTACCTACCCTCCCTGTCTTGTTTGTTTACAAATGGCAAGACAAATTACCTTCCACAGCAGTGCAGGTTAATCAAGAGGCTCAGAGGAGTAGGAGGATGAGACAGTCTTTATTGATATTTCTTCTCCATCTTGGTGGTTTCAAGATGGCTGGTGAAAGTTCCTGAGCCTATAAATCCCAGTATGTATTTTATCACAGGTTCCATCGTGAAACCATTTTAGGTATGGAATATCCCATGACTCAGGATTCTAGGTCTCACTTTTGTAAGTAAAAATATTTGGAATTATAAATTATAATGCCTATGTTCAAACAGCCCCCCCTCCTTTTTTTCTAACATAGTTTCTATTATTAGAAGATGTTCTATAGGGTCAACTAAAAAGAAACAGGTTAGGCTTGTATGGTTTATTTTCTGAGGAGGTGGTAGTCAGGGAAAACACACAACCAGGGAGGTTATCCTCATCTCTAATCAATGCAGCAGAAGTCCAGAAGCATAGTAGGAAGGAAAGCAACATATACTTACACCTTCAACAATGTCTACTGGCAAATATACCTGTTTAGTTACTGATATTTTTCCAATAATCCTTTATCGATTTAAAATACCCATGTTTCTATTTTATTTTCTGTTTGACTTATCTTTATGTCAGTAATCCCTTTTCACTTAGCCTTTCCTACCTTTTCATGAGTTTTTTGATCTCAACATAGTAAAAACATAAAAAATAGGCAGAATTGTGTTCAAAACCTTCCTCAGTCCCCTTTTCTAGCAGACTCAACTGCATATCCTTAAGTCTCCATGAATTACAGTGAAAAAATATAACACCTCCTGAGGGCCCTCCCTGGTGGTGCAATGGGTTAAAGCACAGCACTATGAAACTAGCAGCAGCTACTTCAGCATGAGTTCTATCCCCCCGCGCCCCCTGCCAGGGAGGTGACCCACATGGTACTCTAGACCTCTCCTGTCTTGACCTCCCCTCCCCTCAGCAGTGTACTTTGTCCATCTGCCTTTCCTGCTCCCCACTCTGTCTCTGGTGCATCCTCTCACTTCCCGCACCTCTGGTCTGTACCCCAATTTTGTAGGCATAAATAAAAAAAATCTTTAATTTAAAAAAACCTCCTTAGGGTTGCTGAAAGATTATATTTATAGCACAGTACTTAACAGAGTAGCTGCTGTATATTGTTTTCTTGTTGTACAACCAAATTCCACTCACTCACAGAAGCCATATTTTTCCTGTGTACAAGCTCTCTGAACCCTGACCAATTTTCTAGATGATACACCACAATTCAGAAACAGTTTTGTCATAAAATGTTCTAAAAATTGTCTAAGAATAAGAATTCTATGAATGAACTTTGGGTACCAGTAAATCAGGACATGTAATGTAAAGCAGTGATTTGCTTGCATGTCTCCCATATGGATAATAGCTGAAGACTCTACTTAAGCTACTGAATGTCCAGCTTACATGGTAGCTGTGATATTTTAGCTGCTAGAGTAATTAGGGGCATATTTGCAAATGCAATCAGCTCAAATCCAATTTGTCAATTCTATGCGAGCTGAAATGTGGACACAGCTCTCTTTTAGTGCCTTGAGAAAAGCTGCTCACCAAGATAACAAAGGACATGACTCAACTGCTTTCTGACCTGCACTCCTGCTTCACATCAGAAGCAGAGAATTTTATGCTTAGTGACCTTCTCCTCCCACATATTTTGGATTTTCTCATCTAAAGGCACAGCTGTGACACCAATGACATCAGTGGTGGAAATTTCCATCTCCGGCTTTTGTTATCTTGATATTTTTCCTGTTTACACCAAAGATTTTAGATGACTTTTCATAAAGTCATGAAAGGGAGTTATTAAAAGGAATTTCAAAATAAATCATATAGTACTTACAGGGAGCAAAAACTTTTAGCAACGGGCAATTTAGTTTCGATTTATATACCTACTGATGTATAGCTAGTACAGTGATTATTTATACAGCTCATTTGCTTCTTAGAATTCATTCTGTCTTTTGACCAAGCCTCCTTCACTTGTAATGTTGAGTGAGACTCATGATAGATGAATAAGCAGAACCCTTTCAAAATTATTGCAAAAAAATGAAAATCCTCAGTTTCATAAGATACATCCTCTCCAATTGGCTTTATTTTGTGTTTTTTCATGTTTCACATTTCTGCTAACTCCTAGGTGATGGTTGATGGTATCTTCTTTAGCAATGCAATGTTTTCAAATCAAATGAAAGAATTTATGCTAAGAAGCTTATAAAATTAAAAATATGTCAAAGCCTAGTTTTAATAATGCTTTTTTTTTTTTCAGAGTAATATGAGATGGTTAACAATTTTGACAGTTCAGTATTTGTGATAATTTAGTTTGGTTGAAATCTGACACTCCTGAAGCTAATGTAATGTAATGGATTGGATCACTATAGGATCATATTAACATTATTGTGGAATTATACTGTCAGACTCAGGTCTAGTTATCTCATGTAAGGGTAAAACGGCCTTTAACATGTTGGGATTTATGTTGATTGGTTCTTTTGTTTAGCACTGCTCTCAGTCCTTTGTTAGAAAGGAGATGGTTTTATAATCATTATCTGTTGTAATGCACACAAAAGCACAATGAGGGTGTGCATTACTGTCATCTGCACTTAGATGAGGATACTAAGGCTTAAAGAAGACCTTTCACCATAACACTGATGACAAAATGATAGAGCTGGGACTCACAGATCCCTCTACTGTGTTGTGTACATAAACTAAAAGTTAAATGTTCACATTTGTGATGTCTCTTAAAAATTTGGGGTTCCCTTAGGTAAAGACTTTCCTTTTTGTTTTCTTTTAAAATCAAAACATTAGTTAGAATTCTAAATGGTTTATCCCATACATAACAACCTTCATCTGTAAAACTAGCAAAGGATATAACAAAAATGTCGTGTACGTTTCTCATCACACTGAGAAAAAGTCATAATTATTTCATATGAATAAGGTTTTTCACCTGCACTGAATTCTCTAGTTAATTTTCTAACACTTAGAAGGATGTTGTACAGAAGATATTAAAATTCATCTTGATATTGAAAGTATGCTGGTTTTGAAGTTGGCTTTATTTTAAAATGTACAATGTTAAAAGCACTCTTGCAACATGAAGCTAGAAAATTAATGGGGACATGTTCTCTAGGGGAATTTTGGTGGTAGATGTGAGACCTGAGACGAGCCTGTCAAATAAGTTATAATTTGTACATAGGGATGGCATTATCTGTTGTCTCTAAGGAAAATATGAACTTCTAAGAAGAAGGCTATAAATCATTTTTTATCTTGGCCTTTATATTCAGTTTTGTATACATTGTTAATGTATATAACTTTGTACACTTGCACATGTAGGGTTCTCTGTGATGTAGCAAAAGTGTAAATTCATGTATTAGGAGATGCTCAATTTATTATCTTATTATTTTGCTAGTAAGGATGAATTTGGGACAATTTGTAATGATAAGAATCAAAGAAATCATCCTATAATTATCGCTATTTAAGAGAACGGGAGGAAAACTGACTGCAGAAATTGACTATATTCCTGTGTATCAGAAAGAAACCAAACATGTTCATCTCTACCTGACTTTCAGAAAATCTGTTGGTTCTACAACTGATTTAAATTATTTGTTCTTTCTGTAGAACAAGTAATGGAAATGATGCCAAAAGTCTAACTAATTTTAAAGTATTTATGTTCATATTTGTATGTGCTTTTACCTTTCTCTGTTTGTAAGACATCGCAATTGCCCATATATCAAGGACACTGTCATCATGATAGGATTTTGGAACAACAGAGTATACACAGTCATCTAACAATTATTGTTTTGATGGATGTTTGATACACACAAAAGTCTGAGCCATTTCCTATGTATTACCCACATTTTTCTTTAAGTAAGCTTAAAAGACAATGTAAGAGACACCAAAATCTCCTGGTATTCTTAAGGTTAGATCAAAACTTGCATTTCCTGAGTGAAATGACAAGTTAATGTTATTGATGAAATGATTATGGCTTGGCTTCCCTAAGATGTAGGCTGTTGGTTAACAAAAAAAAAAAAAAAGCAATTAGGAAAATAATAAAGAAATGAAACAGCAGTCCCTCTCCCTTTATTCCTTTCCTCTGTATTATGTCATCAGCAAAAGTAATGTGATAGGCACTAATTATAGGAAATCATTTAGACTTTGTAATTGGATCTTTCATTCTTCTACAGCAACTGTGCACTGAGAATTGATTTACAGATAGGCCTAGTTCACTTCTGTGAACTCTTTTTAGTGTCTATGAGAATCTTAAAACCAAAGTCACCAGTGTAAGTATTTAGGCATATTGGTTAATCTGTCAATCTGTGACTTTTTTTTTAAACAGCCAATATCTTCAGTTTTACTAATACGAATCCTTCTACTATCAACACTCAAATTAACCTATTTTAAGCAGTATGAAGTATCATAAGTCACTGAATGCAAAACTGGCCTTCTAGTCCAATAGTTCTTTAAAGCATGACATGACAAACTTAATCTCTAAGTCCATGTTATTCTTGAATGCAGAATGCATGTTTGTTTGAAAAGTGTTATTATAAGCACAGTTAGTAAAAAAAAAAAAAAACATTTTCCATGTACCCCAACTTAGTTTTTGATTTCCTAAAAAGTTATTAGTAATTAAGAAATATTTGCAAAATAAATTAGATTTTAGAAAATATGCTGGCATATTAATACCTATGAAACGCATATAAAGAAATATAGATATAACAATAGAATATAAAACAGTATGTTTTTGGCATACATTAATACATCTATAAATAAAGCTTCATGACGTGATTTAGAGAACTGTGTTTAAAAGATTTAAAAGTCTCTTAAAAATTCAAAAGCCATGAAAAAAAGGTACTAGTTGGAAGAAAGTAAATGTGTATACTGACTAGCCCAATTGATGTGGAAATAGTATTTGTTAAAAATGAACAAGTATTTTTCTTTGACTAATATATATACATACATATATATGTATCAATGTAGCTATTGTATAGCTTGGAAGAAAACCCATGTCAAATATAAAATATGTACAATATTTGATAAAATTTCTGAAAGTCTATTTTCCAGTTTGTATAATTGGAGGATTTTGTTTTTACTCATTTGTATCAAGGAGTCTGGTTTCCCGTTTGTTTGTTCTCTCTTCTCTTAAGCTGTCAAGCTATGAAATAAACAAGCCAGTTTTTTGTCATGACTTATGCTCCCTTCCCAATTAACAAGCCCGATAAGTTCCTCACCAGTGAAATGAGATGCAGAGCTCCTGAGTTTCTGAGAGGAGAAATCTCTTGCTTCACACGTCAGTCCACTTATCAGTGGTGAAGCCAGTTTTTGGACTACACTTTTGTGACAGCAGTATGTGATTTTTCCAAGAGCAGCATTCTGTCTTTCTTTGATAGCAGACTTTTCAAAGAGAAAATTGTAAGAATTGTTAATGTACTCATATTATGAACTAAGCTGTTTAGTTTTTAACCATTTAATATAAGAAGTTATTTAATTGAAAAAACAGATTTATCATGTTGAATTTTATACTAACATTAACTTCCCTTTTTTGCAAAGGTGATTTTATGATTAATTAACAAATATTTATAGAGGTAAGGAACTCAATTTTGTTGCTTATGTATTTTTTTAAAAAATGTTAAATATACAGATTGAGCGTACTATCCAAAAGTTGAAGGTTTCCATTTATTTGATTTTTGGTAAGTTTA
Organism: Condylura cristata; assembly: GCF_000260355.1. NCBI lineage: Eukaryota > Metazoa > Chordata > Mammalia > Eulipotyphla > Talpidae > Condylura > Condylura cristata. The sequence continues at coordinate 49,261,352 of NW_004567103.1, forward strand.
TTTGATTTTTGGGTGCCTGGGAATACTGTACCATTAATTAATGCAGAAGTCTTTTGGAGCATTTACTCACCAAATCTGATACCAAATTAAATCAGATGGGAACCTTTTATTTTCAGATACAGGACATTTGCTACCTAATAATTGGTATGCAAGTAATAGATGCTAGAACCTCTCTACCTTCATAAGTTCATTACACTTAAGGCTGGGGCCTATAAAACTACAAGAGCCTATAGATTTATTATACTTTAACAAAATACTAAGAAGATAGATTTCCTTTCCAAAATGTTTATTTGATTTTTTCCCACCTTACTATTTTTTCACATTTAATAGTACTTAATTGCAATAAGTTCAATTAGAAATTTAGAAATTCCCAAATTGTGTTGCTGTCAATACAAGATTACTACCTTAAAAAAAAAAAATCAGCTTTTTCTGTAACACATTCTGGGTGTCACATCAGAGTTTCCAATTGCTTGTTCATGTCTTTAGGCAAATTAAGAGCAACCTTCCTGTCATTTCAAATTTGATTTGCAAAGAGTAGAGTGCCAGACGTTTGACATAAACACACTGAGAAAGTGTAGCTCTAGGTATTGTTAATTGGTTAGGCATTCTTGAATTAACTTTCTGAAGATTGTTTTATTTAATTATAAGAGCATTTTAACAGATAAACTATTCACTGATTAAATCTCTAAATTCAAGCTTGCTGAACAAAGCTAAATGAGTCATCAATTGAAAACTAGTAATTCAGATGTCAAGACCATTGCGACAGGTACATACACTTCGGCTTAGACTTCTCACTTTGTGCTTTTAAAAACACAGGCAACACTGCCCTCTCTTCCTACATCAATCTGGGATCAACAGACTATAGTCCTAGCACTGACTCTCCTGGACACAGCCTTGTTAGAATGAACAAAGTGTTAAACATTCTAGATGACACTCCAGCTTCTTTCTTTGTGAATTGAAAATTTGCCTTAGATTTCCTCTAAACTCCAATCATTCTTTGGTTTTCAAATGGGATTAGTGAGTTATATATAGCCTATGAATTTGCTCATACACACAAATGTAATGGGGTAGACTAGGAGTAAGAACATCAATGAGTGTTGCTTATAATAAAAATACATTTTGCTTATGAAACTTTGTTTAAATATAGGTGAGCTCATATTTTCAATGACTGTAAAATACAGTTTGCATTGTGGGTCAATGTGAAAAGACTTTATATCTGACGTATGATGTGCAATAGGGTATTTTTATTATTTACTCTAAATTTAGTCATGGAAAAGGAGAAATCTGGTTAAAGTTCTCCAGTGTATTTTTCTCTGTTAGCATGAGGTACATGTTTAAGTATTTGTTATACCCTAAAAGTCAATTGATGGCTAAATTTTAATTCTGTCTTTGCTGCATCCTGTTTCAGAGTCTGATAATTGCACTTGAGATTTGCATAATAAATCAAGATGATTAATAATTGTTGAGCCTCAGTAACTACTAATGCAGTCTTCTTAAAGTATTCAAAAATTGTATTTCTAGGCATTCTCATAGACTCTAATGCCATTTATCTTGAAAAACTTCAGTTGGGAAGAATTATTTTAATATAGCCATTTTATGCATACCATTTGGCCCAGTGTCTATCTAAACTAGAATGTTGCTGGAGTTTTATTAAATATTTCTGGATTCATATTTCTTGTGATTCTTATAAGGGAAACTGATATTTTGCTGTGGTTTGACCTCTTGAATGCTCTGAAGATCAAATAGCTATCAGCTATTGTGCTATACTTTTTACTTTGGAAAAATAATGCCATGGTATTAAAGTTATTCAGTTATGACATCCTTTTTACAGCCCTCTGCAGTTCATAAAGTCTGTGCTTCTTGAGGGAACCAGCCCCATGTAGAAATTGTTTAGCACTGAGTAGAATTTTTTAAAACTAGGAATTTTTATGAAAAATAAAATAAAGTTTGATAAATGTAAAAGAATAGAACCATGTAAAATGAATTTCAATGTTGTATATGATGTTACAAAGAATAACTTTATTCAATCAATTTGAGTCAAATTTGCATCCTTAATTTGATACTTATCCATTATCAATTTAGTGTTATTTAAGCTTTGATTCAGCTTCTAATAATAAAGATCTGATCACAATAGCTTTAACTCCCAGCTTTTATCCTTTCATTTAATAGAAGTTCAAGGTAGATGCATAGACTATGGAGCAGAGTCACTAGCGACCCAGATTATTCTGTCTTCTGGCTGCTACTTCTGCTTTCTAGTGAGACGGTCACACTGCAGTCCAAAATGACCACTGCAATGCTAATATCCAAAGTTTGTAACAGAAAGAAGGGCAAATATGTGCTCTCCCTCTATGGAGATGTCTAGGATGTTCCATATAACAGATTTCACACTTCTTTAATCAAAATTAGTAAAACCTACCCTGTGAGGAAACTGCCAATATAAGTTTTCAACTGGGCTGATTATCAACCCAGAATTCTGTTATAAAGAAGGGGGATGAGAGTGACTATTAGAACACATACATTGCCTTTTTTGTTCCACATATGTGTGCAATTTTAAGTTTTTATGTTTTTTTCTTTCAAAAAAGCTTTCTTATCAAATAATACTAGAGGATTTATAAAGTAAGCAGTTACAGACACTGTGCATTTTATTCAAAGCAATTTAACAGTTTTTGTCAGTATTAAAAATTCAAAAAGTCGGGCCCTCCCTGGTAG